>NC_092560.1:7597500-7947500 GCF_037038585.1 Patagioenas fasciata
CCTTCTTCCCCGGCCGAGGGTCAGGGCTGCCCTCCCGCCCCTCCATCTCCTCCCACGGGGTGGCCGCCAGCGCCTTCTCGGCGGCAGCGCCGCCACGACGGGCCCATCTGGTCATGGCGGCGCCGGCCCCTGACGGGAGGCACGGAGCTGAACGCGGGAGTGCAGCACAGGCACCGCTCCCTCAGCGAGGCGGCTCCTCCGGCCCGGACACCGAGGGGGTTTGAGGCGCCTCCCCCTTCACTTTACCTCACCTCACGGCCGCACTCCCTCGTTCGCCTCCCGCGGCGGCGGCGCTAGGACACCGAAGCCCGTCCCGAGAGGGGCCCCGGCGTGAAGCGGCCCCGGAGACGCCGCTCACCCGAGTCCGCCGCGGCAGTCGAGACGGGCTCACAGAGCGGCCGCCGCCGTGCGCCGGAAGTGAAGCGGAGTCCCCGTGGCCGCCGGAGGGCCGGGCCGGGCGCCACTTCCTCCCGCCGCCGCGTGTCGCTCGGGCTCCGCGTCCCGCCGCCATCTTGAGGCGGGAACGGGGTCGGGACGCCGAGCCTTTCTGGGTAGCGAGGTGGAGGTGCCGTCGCCGCTAAGTGAGGACGGGCCGACCGCCAGCGTGTGGCAGAGGCCGTAGGCGCCTGCCGATGGGCCCGGCCCGGGAGCGGCTCAGCCTCGCCGAAGCGCATGTGTGGAGATCCGGTGCTCTCCTCCGTCCTGGCGGTGCTGCCGAAGTGCGGCGTGCCCGTGGTGGTCTTACTTGCTGGTGACAGTGTAAGAAACGATTATCTTCCCAATATAACAGGCTCAGGCAGTGTCTCTCAGCAAAGCATGTTTTATTAACGACTTTGCAAGACCAGGTGTTGTACCTAAGGTGGGCACCTCGAACAAAGCTCAGCCCCCTGCCTATTTTCCCACAGTCCCGGCCACGAATTCCCTCCCCCGTATTCCCTGTGGGTTGGGTACTGTGGGGTTTGCAGCCTCTCTGATGCTTCCTGGATGTCCTGCCTCAGTTTACCTCTGTAACTACTCCCACTTTTAATAACCACCTCACCTTATTTATTTATTTCCATTTAAGGTATGGTTTCTTCTTGTTTCCTCTCCCCATCCCCCCCCTTCACCTTTACCCACAGAAATTGGTTTGCATTGGTACATTTCTTCAATTAGTGCAAAGAGGCTTTGTTTTAAGGTCTTATAGTGGATGTGTCTCAGTCTTAATCATGTTTCAGATTTATGGTTGTGGAAACAACATTCTTCCTTGAATATCCACAGAGTAATGTTGATGGCTGTTTTCTGTATGGTCTCATTGAAGTAGATGTTTCACCCTCCCAACTTCATTGCAGGGGTAAAAGGATCATGGGACATAGCCCTTTGCAGGCACCTGTGTTTCCAGGGGAGCAGCCGGAGGAGCTGGGAGGTTCATGAGGGGTAGCAGGAGTTACTGTCCTTGTGCAGGTGCCTTTCACAGAATCACAGAATGGCAGGGGTTGGAAGGGACCTTGAAAGATCATCCAGTCCAGTCCACCCCGCTGGAGCAGGAACACCCAGATGAATTCACACAGGAAGGTATCAAGTTGGGCTTTGAATGTCTCCAGAGAAGGAGATGCCACAACCAACCTGAGCAGCCTGTTCCAGTGCTCTTTCTCCTTGCACAGCCCTGCCGCCACATCTGTCCTGCATCTCAGCATGGAGTGGGTCACTGGGCACTGCAGCTGGTGCCAGCTGGCTTTGCATATCGTAGTCTGTAGGGGAGCTGCAAGCTGTGCCAAAGTCATAGCTCAGGCAGCGTTTCGAGGGTGCTGCAGAGCTATGGAGGAAGGGGACATGGCTGGGGCTCTGCCACTGGTGGGCCGCTTGGCTGCTTGCCCAGGGTGTGTGGGACAGTCTCACCCTTGGGGCCCTGGCCTTTGGCGACTTCTGTGGGTGCAGCTGCACGCCCCTGGAAGCAATGTGCCCAGGTGACTGGAAAGGTCAACAGCATCCTGGCTTGTATCAGGAATAGTGTGGCCAGCAGGATTAAGAGTAGTGATTGTGCCACTGTACTCAGCACTGGTGAGGCCCCACCTTGAATCCTGTGTTCAGTTTTGGGCACCTCATTACAGGAAAGACCTTGAGGTGCTGGAGAGAGTTCAGAGAAGGGTAACGAAGCTGGTGAGGGGCATGGAGCACAAGTTTGATGAGGAGCAGCTGAGGGAACTGGGGCTGTTTAGCCTGTAGAAAAGGAGGCTGAGAGGAGACCTTACCACTGTCTACAACTGCCTGAAAGGAGGTTGTAGCATGGAGGGTGTTGGTCTCTTTTCCCAAGTAGCAAGTGATAGGACAAGAGGAAATGGCCTCAAGTTGCACCAGCGAAGGTTTAGATTGGATATTAGGAAAAAATTTCTTCCTGGAAAGGGTTGTCAGGCATTGGAACAGGCTGCCCAGGGCAGTGATGGAGTGACCATCCCTGGAGACATTTAAAAGATGCATAGATGAGGTTCGTAAGACATGGTTTAGTGCTAGAGTTAGGTTATGGTTGGACTCAGTGGTCTTGAGGATCTCTTCCAACTGAAATGGATCTATGATTCTATGCATTCCCACAGTTTTGTCACTAGCATGCTTCATCATTCTATGCCAGACTCTTTGCAGTTGGGGAGTTGTGCTGGGGCAGTTACACAGGCTTAAATGCTTGTATTGTTAAGTCAGTCTTGTTTCGATGGAGTTTATCTTTGAGCACAAGTGATGCCGGGAAGTCAGAATGGTCCCTATCTCTACCTTGCAGCAGTGGAGCTGATTCCAGCATTCACCTGAAAAATTTACTGTAGGTTTTCTGAAGGAGGATAGCTTTTGAAACGCTTCGTGACATATTTCATTCTCTCCACACTGCTCTTTATGATAAATCTCCAGGACTATGTTAGAGGCCACTGTTTAGAAATAAATATAAATCCAATAACAATGTTTTTCTTAAGTCAGTCTTCTCTTTGTTGTGTTTTAAATAGTTTTGCCAGATCTCCATTACCCTTCCTGGTGGTTTCGAGCTGATGTTACAAAGACAGCTGGGAACCATTACTTCTTTATTAGTTAGATTTAATATTTTTATCTCTGTAGACAAATTGCCTTGCTGTATTTTGCTGATTTTCATGGGCTTTGCATCCACTAGAGGGTGGTGTTCACAAAGCATGTGTTGCTCTTGCTGTTAAACTGCATCACTGACAGTAAGAATAAGCACAGATTTAAGAATAACTAGAATGCATTTACTGCAGGTAAAAGTAATTTGTGGATGCCATTTAAGAGCTACTGTTAATAAGCTAGGAAATAAGCTGGGAAAGATTCAGAATTTCATTTTAAAATTAAAAATAACTAATTTGCTGATGTAGTTACAGCTCAACCACAGCATGAGGTCCCAGTTGTTCCACAGCATCCTGCCAGCAAGCAGGTAGATAGGAAGTCACGGTCAAAGCTGATCCATAAAGGGCTACCAGAAACAGGTGACAGTGGCCCCAGGGAGGGAATCAAAGATCCTGCAGGCATCAGTCATCACACATATTTCAGATGTATTTATACTATGTTTTGATAAGACTGTTCTATGAATAACCATACATTGATGTATTGGAAGGTTTTAAAGTACTTGTAAGGGTTTTTTTAAAGAGCTGGTGTGAAGTGCCTGCTAATCTGTATGTAGTGTACATGCCCTGATTAATTTTATGTATTACAGTGGGTGGAAATTTATTTATTTGTCAAACAAAAAGAAAATACGTGCACACATACATTTAGTTATGTCCATCACATATGTCCATCTGTCTCTCAGTTTGTTTTCACTAAGTGGAGACAGTGACATGCCTCCTGGTGCATATGGGCTCCTTGCTGGTTTTGCTTCAGTGTAGGTTGTTACTTGGCTGCAACAGGTTGTTCGTTCCCATGTGCACATGGAAATGGGTGTAGGGAAAAGCTGAAGAACAGCGTAAGCAAGACCACCAAGAAGGGACTTTCTTTGCTTCCTGTTCTGCAGAAGTATTGAATGTGTTTTCTTTCTTTTCAACAGTCTGAAATTTTACATATGTCTAGGCAGGATGGCTGGCCCTTAGGATCCTTGGCCAGCATTGCACGCTGTGGAAAAGGCTGTTTAATACCTTTCTACTAAATCAGTAAGACACTATTTCCCTCACAAATATAACGTCTTTGGTAGTGACCACACCTGTTTAAATTTGCATCGCTTTAGGTTTGTTCCAATTTGTCATTAGTCAGCCGGGAGCTCTGCTGTACTCAGGCAGCAGGTGAAAAATTAGCAAGACAGCAGTCATGCAAATAATTGTAAAATTTTGATGCCCTTTTTTTCATATTTTGCTAAAAGACACCACGTTGCCTGTCCACAGTACAGTTTGGTAGCACCATGGTCCAGTTTCTCTCTTAGGAGACTTTTTTCATAAATTCATTACATCATGGAGATTTGAGACAGCAAAATTGAAAATCTGGACCAGTGGATCCTGTAAAATCTTTGGTAATCTGCGATGACATCTTCTGGAATATTCTGGTTTTAATAATTTGATGTTAGTAACCGGAGAAAGAGAAGCATGTGTGAATCCTTCTCTCTCCTTCAAAGATGCTTTCTCTCATGTTTTTTTTGGTTCACCCACTTTTGTAGCAAGTAGCATAATTCAGGCTCTGACTCGGTGTTCGTCAGTCCATGTCTGTGGGAGTTGTGCTCTTAGATCCTCTTAAATCACAACAGTAGCTCAGGAAGACGCGCATCTTGGAAAGGTGGCAGAAAGGGAAGGCTGACACAAAAAATAACAGTGGTTAAATGCCAGACAGGGCCTGTGATGTAGGTTCAGTGGAGTGAAAAATGCAAAAGGGTGAGAAGGATGCAGTAGTAAGAACTCATGAAGGAACATCAAGGGAAAAATATTCTTTCTGCAAACCCTGAGGTTTGCAGCTCCTTTACAAGATGGAGATGATGCCCTTGCATTTTTGGGGGTCCAAAGAAAGACTCTAGTAAATTGGAAAAGGAATATCAATATGTCCGCTGTGATCTGGTGTTTCATAAATGCACAACCGTGAAACTGGATGTGTCAGTGTCGGGTTCTTTATGAAGCCTGACAATTGACTTTGGTTTTGTTCTGGTTAATAATGTTCATAATCCTCAAATCCTGAAGAGGGAAGTTTTGTCTGCTGAACATGTGCCAGACATAGGGCTGTTGGTATCTTTGTTTACTCTTTTTTACCTGGGTTTTTTGGATAGTTAATACTACTTGTCAGGGTGCCATTTTTCTGATTGTTTTGATGTAAGCCTTGGGAGAGAAAGGAAAAGGTAAGGCCTGTTTCCTGCTTAAATTCTTTTATATCTGCAATATTCTGAGTGCACCTGTACAGGGGTTCACTTTGGTTTATTCACCATAAACTGGACAGAACAGATTATTCACCCTCCCTTCCTCCCTTCCTCCCTTCCTCCCTTCCTCCCTTCCTCCCTTCCTCCCTTCCTCCCTTCCTCCCTTCCTCCCTTCCTCCCTTCCTCCCTTCCTCCCTTCCTCCCTTCCTTCCTCTTTGAGAGGGTGGTGTCTTTCTTCTCTCTGTTAAATGATTACATTGAATATTTATGGATTTTAATTGCTGCAGCCAAGGCTGCATCACCTTCCGTAGCCTTCATTAAGCCTATTCATATGACCATCGCCCTATGTTATTTCCATCAGGATGTCTTGCTTGTGGCTCTGATTTTCTCAGGATATTTAACAAGTGCTTGAATGTGTTGCTCAATCAGCTAACTTAGATTGCTGGATCAACTCACATATTTAAAGGTTTGTATTTAGGCAAGTGCTTAAGTGCCTGGATGAACTGAAACCTTTAAAGGTTAGCCTGTGGTCAGCTATTTTGTTTAGTTACTTTACACTGCAAAGAAACACTGTGTTTTACCACTTCTCTATCAAAATGAAAATCTAGAAAGCGTTGGTCAAGTGAAAAAGGATTATTAGATACACACTGCCATGCCACCACAAGAATTTTCCCTGTTGTTATTTTTGATGGGTGCATATTAAGGAGACATAATTTATCATAGGAGAACATAGTTTTTGCTTTTTCATAAACACACAGGGAGGAACTATATGATTTTAAACTGAATTGCACAGCACTACACTTTAGCTACTACCCTAATATCACAGAGTAAGTTTTAATTTCTAGGACTGATGATGTAAAAGAATGAATAACCGAAGAATGGATTATCCTCTGCAGTTCACTGGCATGCACTGGATGTAATGGCCTCTTTCTGCTACAATATTAGCTGTATTTTGAAAAAAGCTGCTGTGTTTCACAGAATAAAGGAAAAACAATGGTCTACAGCTGCAAGCAGAAGCAAACATAGGGATACAAGCATGCTGAGCAGCAAGGGAGGGTGCCCTATGCTGCTTCTACTCTTTTTGGTCTTACTCATATCTTATAATCCTGTCCCTCAAGAAAAATATAAATCCTGCATTTCTACAGAAGAAAGTCAAAGTGCCAGTAGTCTCCAAGTGCCAAGTGCGAGCCCAGATGATCAATAGTTTGTAAGTGCAAAGTCATTTGGATAACAGGTTCTTGTTTAGGCATCTCCTGTGTGACTTCACAGGATCTAGGCACCTAGACATGTTTTTGAGATTTGCCACTAACTTTTGGTATTAGTAATTTATCTTTGTGTTCTTGGACGATCTGAGTTTGAGAAAGTGTTCTGACTTGGAGGAGGGAAGTCCACCTCAAAATACATATATATAAGTATCTCCATATTTGGTGATACAGATTTAGCTAACTAGGCAGTATCATCAACATATGGGCCTTTTTAGGCATAAGAAATAGATATTATTTTTAACATGGTTATCATTGGTGTCCATGAGGTTCATAAACATTTCTGGTAACTCTGCTCATGCCCCTGTTGCCAAATGACTGTCAATGTAACTGCTTCAGAAAGCAGAACTAGAGAACCAGAATGAGAGCTGAGATGGGTGTGTTGATAAAGACATAGACAGAAGACTTATGGACAACGTTTGCATTTCAAACAAAAATAAGCATGTGCACAAAATGAAGTAAAATTAGCTGACATTGTTAGTTTTTCTTGGAAGCTTGTGGATCCATGTGAGTTCCCAGGAAGTAGGTAGATGAACTAAATATGTTAAAGACCCTTCTTTACTGATAACCCAGTATTGTAATATAGCTGGTATTTTCTTATTATGAGCCTAGTCGTCTTCTATAATAATTTATACTGAGTGAATTAAAAACGTGGTGTCAATCAGCAACAATATGCTATGCAGTAGATGACTGTAAGTTTGTACCCTCTTGGAAGACTAGACGTGATAGGATTTCTGTACAATACATAGTGCAATTCTGTGTGTGCCGTATCTGCAGGTATCTGTGCAGGCAAAATAAATGGCAGTTGAAAGTCTTTAATCTTTTAATTAAGCCTTAAGCTGAAAGTAAACTGTAAAAGGCATTACAGTAGAAGATGAACATTAATTATTTTGGCACGTATTAAATTATATTGTGACAAATTTTATTAGTAATGTAATTCTGCATGTAGATACTAGCTGTAATTCATTCCCTCTGTTGTCTGCTGCCTTTTTTGATATTTCCAAAGAAAAATTACATCAAGTATGTTCAGGTGTGCATTAGACTTTTAAGAGGGGCAGTTTCATGAACTTTCGAAGTCTGTCTAGTCAGTTTTTGCTAGGACACCAAATGACTGTAGATATTAGGTGTCATGAGCAAAATCTATTACAACCATCATAGCTACAGACTTGGGTCTTAAGCTGTTAAATCGGGCTTCAGAAAATAAATCAGCGCATGTAACCTCACCTACCGAAGTTGTTATTACAGGGAACCTCCCTAGCGAGGCATGAATTTTGTTTGCTCTTTCCATGAGTTCAGTGAACACCAATGCACAGAATAAAGCCCAAATTTGAAGATACCACAGTAAGTCAGTCTTCAACCACTCTGATTCTACGGTAGTACATATTGTGTTATATTTCTTGGTAAAACGTGTTACAGTAAATCCTCCACTGTCTTGCTCATTTTCTGTACTAAGAGCTCATATTAGTGATGACCTTACAGCTTACTAGAAAACTGAAGCACTCCAGACAATATGTGTTGTTCAGTAGCTCACTCAGTCGCAGGAGACCTGCCTGTTAATATTCAGAAAATGTCTGTTGCGTATCTCGTAGGAGCTCTTCTACCAAGTACAGGAAAGTTATAGCCATCTTTGTGAAACGTGTGTTTCTCTTTCCTTGGAGCTGCTATCCTGTAGCATCCCTTGCCACCTCCTGAGGCAGCCCCAGGCCTGCCACACTGTGTCCTGGCCTTGGGTTTCCTGCCTCCCTCACCTTGGTCCAGCCCCTGACCCCACTCCTGGCTTGACTTTTACATTTGAGCCACCCCTTGACTTTCCAGTTTATTGACAACGTGTCTTTGCCAGGCCATGGGCTTGTTGCAAGAGTTGTCTTTTCTTGGGGTCAGTCTTTGTGTGTGTTAACTTCATCACAGCTCCAAACCCAATTCAGGCTTGGCACAAATAGTTTGCCTTATGTGTTCGTGCTTGAATCTCCCAGTATATGTAATTATGCTCCTGACTGGCTGTGAGAGTTCCTGAATTCTGTTTTCCTTGGCTCTTATGTGCTTTCAGCCTGTGTTCCTCTCATCTGCTGTTGTTTCCTTTGAACCTGTACATGCCTTGAAAAGGTCTGTCATTAACACTAACGTTTTGGGGGTGCACAAGTCAAAGGATCTGTAGTTTTCTGAGGGCCTTTGCTCTTCCTGTGCCGTAAATGCAAATGAACACAGTTTATTCACTTAACTCCAACCTTTTAGGCAAGGTATTTATTGTTAGAGCAATATTTTTGTGGCAGTTTCAACACAGAAGAATGTGTTCACTGTTGTATAGATGTACTTCTTGTAGAGTCATTGTCAGTCGCCTGCTAGAGCTGGAGATCAGTGCCCATTATTCTCTTTTCCTCTAATGGCAAATTTCTCTCAAGTTTTTACCCTGCATGAACTGCTTGGTGAAACACGTGTGAGCTTTGACGGAGCATGACCTGAGAGTTTAGTTTTGCTGATCCCTAGTTGCTGGTCTGTTTGTCAAGAAGATTATAAAAGTACCTGAGGCATGGCATTTAGCTCTTCTTTGAGTATTTAGTCAAATAAATTCCAAAGATTTATAGAGAATCAGGAAAGACTTTTATTGGCAGAAAAGGATCTCAGCAGTGCAAAATTGATTGCATGGGAAACCTAAATATGAGGATGTGAGAACTAACATCATATGTCTAGGGTTAGTGCACCAACCCATCTTTTTAACATTTAATACCTTCTTATTGAATCATAATCTGTATGATTCTCTTTTTTTTTTTTTTTGTTTGATCACCTTTCAGGTTGTATATTTCCTGCTGCAGCCATTCACTGGAGCATATCCTCTGAAAAAGTACAGCTGCAGTGTTGAAACCAGGAAGTGGTTCTTGAAGAGGAACAGAACTCTCCACCTTCCCACACCCTCCAGCCCCAGGATGTACTTCACTTGGAGATAAACATGGTCCAAGCAGACAGAAAACTGGTCAGAGGACCGTAATGGTGGAATAGGACCGAGTAAAGATGTCCAGCATAACCTTAATAGAAATGTGACTGTCCAGGTTTTGCTTAACCTATAAAGAGTCCTGTGGAATGAAGAACGAAAGAACACAGAAACATAGAATCCTTCTGGTTGGAAAAGACCTTTAAGATCAGCAAGTCCAACTGTTAACCTGGCACTGCCAAGGACACCTCTAAAGCATGTTCTTAAGAACATCATCTATACATCTTTTAAACACCTCCAGGGATGGTGACTCCATCACCTCCCTGGGCAGCCTGTTCCAATGCCTTGCAACCCTTTCCGTGAATAATTTTTTCCTCATATCCAATCTAAGCCTTCCCTGGCACAACCTGGGTCCATTTCCTCTTGTCCTATTGCTTGCTACCTGGGAGACCAGCCCCCTCCATGCTACAACCTCCTTTCAAGTAGTTGTAGAGAGTGATAACATATCCCCTCAGCCTCATTTGTATATTAATCAGCTGGGTTACTCTTGCTGACAGTATAAAGGTCATGGAGAGTGAGAAGGATCAGAGCAGTGGAAAATGTAGATAGCAAATAACAAGTCTTTAGAAAATAATCGGTATAAGGAAGAGTATTTTAATTGTGAAGGACACACTTGGAAGCCAGCAATACAGAGAAAACCACAGTTTAATCATAGCAGAGAGTAAATTGTATCAGGGTATCCATATTTTGTGCAGGCTTACAATTCCGTGTCAGGTCAGAGCACAGGACAGCCAGGGCGTTTCTCTGGCTTATTTACTCACATGCAGGCATTTTGCAGTAATTTTTATTCTGTCATGGGATCATAGCATTATGTAGGCTGGAGGTCTGAATGTGATCAGGTCCAACACACCCCACCAGCCCACCCACAAAATGCGGCCAGCTTAGACTGATTGTGACCTCATTCCTGGAGTTTTGAGTATGTCCACATCTTTTCCAATGTTTGGCTTTTCTGGGGTCCGAGCTTCTATCTGTTGCCTGTCATCTGTCACTGTCCTACCACCCAGGAAGAGTCTCGAGCTTGTCTTCTCTGCACCCTCTGATCTAGACAGCAGTTGTGGACATCAGTAAGATCTCCCACCAGCCTTCTTTCTCCAGACTGAACAAGCCCAGTTCCCTCAGCTTCACATTATACATTATGTGCTCCAGCCCTCGTGACCATCTTGGTAACCATATCCAGGACTTGCTGCAGTTTGTCATAGTCTTTCCTGTTCTGGCGAGCCCCAAACTGGACACAATACTCCAAATGAAGTCACACAAGTACTAAACAGAAGAGAATAATCATTTCCTTCAAGCTGTTGGCTGCACTCAGGTGTAACACAGCTCAGTATGTGCATACTGTTGACCCATGTTTGAGTTGCTGTCCACCAGGACCCTAAGCCCTTGCAAAGCCGCTTTCCACCCAGTTGTCCCCAGCTTGTGCTGTTGCATGGAGTTGTTCCATTTTGGACTTTGCCTCTGTTGAACTTAATGAGATTTCTGTCAGCCCATTTCTTCAGTCCAGTGCCCTCTGAAGAGCAGCCCTGCTCCTTCTTATTTATCCCTAGCAATGGATTGGCTGACTGAAATGCACTCCATCACCCAGGTCATTATTAAAGGTATTAAAACAGTGTCATCAGCTCCAGTATCAGCCCCTTGGAGGAGCTACTAGTAGATGGCTGCCAGCTGGACTTCCTACCGCTGCCCATGAGCAGTTTGCAAGTCAGCAGGAGAAAAGCAAGTTGAAGCTATAATCTGAGCACATTTGGCCCACAGTCAAATTTTGTGTTGATCTGAGTGTTTTGGAGAGCTATCAGTGAAGTCTTACCAGTTTTACTTGTTTGCCTTTGATGTGAAATCAGCAGAAGTCTCTTTCCCTCACCCAGAATTAATGCTATTAACCACCATTTAGGAAGCCAGTAGCAAAATGTTAGGGAGCATACCCAGCATAGATGAGGAAGAAACAGCAATTATGTGGAAGCTCCAACCTACAGTTCTCCTTCTGAGCAAGAAACAAGAATGCATCCTGCTGCCAATTTCCCAGAGTTGCTAATTCACCATCTAGCTCTCAGTTAGAATCAGAGAATGTCCTGAGTTGGAAGAGACCCACACAGATCACTGAGTCCCTGCACAGGACAACCCCACAGTTCACACCGTGTGTCTGATGGTGTTGTCCAGTCTCTTCTTGAACACTGTCAGGCTTGGGGCCGTGACACCTCCCTGGGGAGCCTGTTCCAGTGTCCAGCACCCTCTGGGTGAAGAACCTTTTCCGAATGTCCAGCCTAAACCTCCCTGGCACATCTTCCTGCCATTCCCTTGGATTCTGTCATTGGTCACTAAAGAGAAGAGTTTGGCACCTGCCCGTCCTCCTCCTCCCGTGGGAAAGCTGTAGCCACCATGAGCTCTCCCGTCAGTCTCTTCTCCAGGCTGAACAAACCAAGTGACTGTAACCGCTCCTTGTATGGCTTCCTCTCCAAACCCTTCAACAACTTTGTAGCCACCTTCTGGACACTCTCCAGTAGCTTTATATTAATTAACTTCCAATTGTGATTTTTAAAGCCTGTAACTGATTATGCCCTGTCTGACCAGTCACAGCTCTTCAGATATGATTCACTGAAAACCTTCTTGAGGGACTTTACACCAGACTGATGTTGTACAGTAGGCATCACCTGAGAGGTTTCTGATGAAGGATACTTCGCTAGAGGAGTTCCTACCACATGAAAATTAAACTGACATATGTTTTCTCAATGTTTTCTCAGAGTTTACACTGCACAGGTTTTCTAAACTAGCATTGCTCAACATGCAGAGTTTTGTTCCAGAGTGCCAGTGTGGACAAAACTGCATGTCCTTGATATACCCAGACCTACAGTAGCAGTGGGCACCTCTGCAGTGGTCCTTTCCCTGCCCACACAAACCTGAAACATTTTCTGCTGAAACTACTGCCTGCTCAACAGTATCAGAGGTAGCACATTCATCAGAACATGTTTTGACTTTCTTTTTCTCCTGAGAAGTAGTGTTTTGAATGTTGTTACTGTGAAAAACTGAATATGTTTCAATATGCAACAAACCAGAAGTGGGACTGTTAGCTTCTCTCTTTTCTTTCCACCAAGCTGCTCACCAAATAGAATAGTGGTGAGCACAGTGAAAACCTTAGGATGGTAGTGTGTCCAAAGGCACTTTGATGAGATGGCTGGAGCCTGGTCCCCATTACCAGGAACCTGAAAGCTGCAGGACAAGACTGGGACAGACCATGCTCTGTAGGTTTGTCTTGGATGCAGAATATCACCAAACAGATTTGCCTACAGATTTTGGGGCCAGCTTGCTGCAGCCCAAGGCCATAGGCCAGAAATGATGCCCAAGGAAAACAGCTAAGTACCTGGTGAGTTTTCCAGGAGTTAAAAAGTCTGAGGGTTTGGGATAACTTGGTAAAGAACTTTGTATGCAGACCAGTCCCAGAGGGAAGAGACAGCTCCCATGCAGAAACACCGTTGTGTTCTTGACGACGGGTCAAGTGATAGACTACAGAGACCGAGTGCACGTGCAGCTGCCTGCTCCGGTTAACTGTTGAATTAACCATGGTGTCCAGTAGTGGCTGAAGAAGTAACGAGCACTTCACAGCACCTGCCCCTCAGACTGGCAGATTTTGGCTGTTGGAACAGTCACTGGAGAGAAATGCTTCTGCAAATGAAAATCAGGTGCTTGTAGGAGACTTCCTAAGTACGGCTGTAAGTGCACATGCAGGCTAGAATTAGAGATTTGTGCTTTTTGTCTTACTGAGGTAGTACTTTTCTTATCACCAACCAAGAAAGAAAGGGAAGTGTTCCCGGCACAAGAGCATACTGAGGTGGTTGTGTTGCGTGCGTCCTAGTAAAGCTGCATGAGGACTAGCTTCTGCCATTGCAGCCAGTCATCTAAGGAGACATTAGGTATCAGGTAGTGTTTTATTACACAAGTTATTTATACAGAGGTGCCTTTCTGTCAGAATGGCAGCCTTTATCCCCATTAGTTGCTACCATCAGTAGCAAGATCACTTCCTCCCAAACTGAGGCAGTGGTGGTGGCACTTTGATGTCTTGGCCTCTTTCCAGTTTCTTCTCACAGTCAACGAGGTAATTGACACCATCAATGACAATCTGGACTAGCTCTACCTACAACAAGAAAAAGAAAATAGTGGTAATAGAAGCTTTGACTAATGCTAGATGAAGGGAAGATTGGCATGTACTGAAATGACAGCAAGTAAAGCTGTAAGTAAGGAGGGTCACAGCATAGAGGTCACACACCCTTTGCACAGGGAGTGTAGGTCATGCTGGTCCAGTGGAAACCCATAGTAATTCCCTTCTTGTGTTTGCCTGGAGTTTGATCCACCAACAACATAAATTTTCAAATAGGCCCCTAAAGTTATTTCCACCAAGTTCTACTCATTCTCATATTCCTGTAGGAAGAAACCAAACAAAAGGAAGTGCTTAAATAAAATGTTTAAGCATGAGTTGGGAGACCTACTCCGAATGTGACCAGCATGAGGATGCAGGATCCTCCCCAGATGTTTGCTGAGGCAATACCTGGCGCATGTCACGGTGCCTTTCTGTAGGGTTCCCCACACTCACGTAGGAGGATGAAGAAACAAAACCAGCAGTGCTGTGAGTGCTCAGCATCACTGGGCAGTTCTCGCTTAAGGAGTAAATGCTTTTACTCTGTCTTTCGAGCTCCCAAGCCTGTACCACCCCTGCACTTGGAGGAGCATTTATACGAGGACAGAGCCAGATGGAAACTAACTAGAATGGTGGTGCAAGGAGAGGAAGGCAGGGGTTCATTGCCCCAAATTCACAGCAGCTTGGAATGCTGCTGGAGGCACAGGGTTGGAGTCCTTCACAGGGCTGGGACTGGAAGGGTGACCAGGACTACATGTTCAGCCACATCCTTTAGACTGCCTGAGAAAGCTCGTCAAACCAAAGTCTTGTACTTCTTCACAGGGATGGCTCAGGACCCTAAGTTCCCCTACAGATGACCATGAACCTGCTGCAGTTATTTGCTAGCTGTGGGGAAACGTCCTAGTCGTGCTGCCAGGCATGCTGGCTTTGCTGAGGCCGTTTTGCCAAGCCCAGGACCCACATCTCTGAAGCAGAGACTCCCATCCTAAACTCATTCTGGCTCTACATCATCCATCATTCTTTTGTTTTCAGCTCTTGGTTTACATTGGCAGGGGAGGAATTAGCTCCTGGCCCAGAGCAACACCAAGATTTGTAGTTTTATGTGGCAGTGGTTAGTGATGTCTTTGTAACCTTTTCTAAAATTACTGAACAATACAAGGTACCTTGTTCCCAGCAGACTTTCTCCCCAGGCGATGACATGCGAGGACCATAGGCCCTGTGGTATTGCTAGCCAGCAAGCTACAGCACTGATTTTTCTTAATCTTCAGGAACCAGTTCATTAGCAACATTAAATGACTGGTTTGTTAAAACTGAATTCAAAGACTAAATCCCATTGTCTCTTTATTGTAACACTTGCTGATTTTCAATGGATTTGTTTTTACTATAAAGCATTTCAGTGGCTTAGCACTTTATTTTATTGTCTTACACAGACCAGCTGTGTTGGGAAATCAGAGGTCTGAATTTGCAGCCTCCAGGAGAAAAGGAATTTCATATTAAGTTTGCATTGACCAGTAACAGAAACAAAGCAAAAATACAAGCAATTTTATCTTGGACAATTGGGAACATAATTCAGTTGTGCAAACACATTTACCACATAATGGAATTTATTTTATTATATACTGAAAAAAATATGTCTTATAATAAAACATTTCTATCCCCTTTAGTTTGTCTTGTCTTATTTAGATTTCAAAATCTTAAAGGTAGGGATTGTATCTTATCTGTTGGCTTAATCTTTTGAATCCTTGCTGTATGAGGCATCACTGACTTCAGTGGAAGTGTTCATATAAGTAAAAATTTGTAGGTTTAGATCATCTGTCAGTAGAATTCATATAATAAATCATGCTGTGTAATCCTTTTGTATTATTAGTGTTATTTTAGTATAAAGCACACATGATGATGTTTCAGGTATTAATAAATGTCTTTGTCATGTACTGCTTTTGCAAATAATACAGCTTAATAGCTTTTCACTTCTGTTTCTTCAGGTCTAGATCAAAAGGAACATAGCTTCCTGCACCAAACTACAAAATTTTAAAATTTCCACGCACCTGTCCAAATGCCCCTTGGCTGTGAAGACATTCAAGGGCAAGTCTGGATAAGAATGCACCGAAGACCTGACATGGCTCTGTCCCAGAGGCCAGACACCCAAGGTGAGCGAGGAAGGGAAGCTGGCTATCTGGGGACCAGTTTGAATCTAGTTGTAACCCAGTTGCATTTTCCCAGGGTTATTTTTGTGTTATGAAAACCTACCAAAGATCAGGCTGAACTCAGGTGTAGGGCTGCAACACTGGGACCAAACTGCATCCATATCTAAGCTGCCAAAGCCTCTTGGTGTTGCACTGTTGTGGATAAACACATCTTGGTAATGTGCTTATCCTTGACCTTGACTTTTAACTTGCAGCCCAAGGTAGTTAAAATTTTGCTACTGGGGAAGCAGACAGCCCTTCAAATCCAGACACGTACAAGCAGGTTGGCATCTGAGCCCAAATCGTGTGTTGCACTGCCAATGGAGAAAAAGGATCTTCAGTGGTCCCACCAGGGCCCACCCAGTTGACTGTAGCTGAGAGGTTGCAGCACATGCCTGGCGGGTGGAAAACATGTTTGACAGAAAGTTTGAACCTCTGTTTCTGATCTACCAGTGGAGTACTCAAATCACTGGATTTACAGGGTCTTGCAATGTAAATTTTTATCTTCGTTGCTCTTGATGTGGCCCAGGGCGAACACAGCCTTGGTCTTGGTGAAGAAAGGGAAGCTGTAGTAGTGCCACAAGACTTACAGCCTGTGGCCTGGAATAAGGGTTTGGCTCTGGCAGAACTTGCGGGAGGAGGCTGCAGCTCTGACAACGGCTGTTTCTCCCCCATCCTCCAGCAGGTTTGCTCTTAGGAGCTGTTCTGCTTTATAAAACACTTAAATGTGAAACTGGAATGAAGTCTGGGACTGGAGTTTCCCAGCAGAGCAGCACTACTGCCAGGCCGTAGGGTAATTTCTGCTCTCTGGCTCAACAAATACACATTCAGACTGAGATAGTTTCAAAACAAATGTCTGAGATGGGCCGATTTGCTGTAGCCTACAGCCCAACAGGGAGGGCTCAGAGCTGATTATTGAATTTTTGCCCTGATTTAAAAACAGCTCTCCCATGTCCTCTGCTTGTTGCCACACAGCACATGTGAAGATGGCAGCAGCTCCTCCTCCGTTATTTTGGAGTGCAAGGACTGGCCTTAACCTGCTTTCTAACTGTGCAAAAGGTGTGTGACAGAATACTGAAAGGAACACAATGCCTTAAACAGTCTTGCTTCCAGTGCCTGATTCCCCATGTGGATGAGGACTCGTTCCCTGCTTCTTTCACCAACATTTTGCAGCAGGCACAGCAGATGTTGCCCAATGTGTAGAAGATAGCTCAGTGCCCACTGTACAACTCATAAACATGTCTCATGTTCAGGAATGCAGAGACTGCTGGGCATTGATCTCAGAGCTGGGCATTCCAGCATGAAGGTCTTGAGAGTTTGTGCTGTGATGCTGAGAAACATCATCCTGAGGGATATCTGTTACCAAAACCAAACCTTGCCAGCACCTGTGTGCTCTCAACAGAGATCATGGTGCAAGCAAGTCAGAGTTGTTTTTTTCATTGCTGTAGCAGGAATACTTGTCAAACACTTGATGCACATTAGTAATTTTTCTTTGAGTAAACATTTCCATTGGACTGGATTCATCAGGGGTAAAAACTGCAGTAGTTCCACTGAGGTCAGTGGAGCGAACCCAACCAGAGGGAAACTGACTCATATCAGTACAGATCTGAGCTAAAAAGCAAAGAAAAAAAAATGAACAGGTTACCTCTGAGCGACCCATACGGTCCAGGTTGGAAATGTCATACACATCTGCTACAGCTGCCGTGTCCACTCCACCAGTGCCACGCTTTTGCAGACGCAGGTTCTCCAGGATTTTTGGAAACCTGGGATCCTATCAGAAGAAATAGGTTAGAGCTATTGCCCTTTACCCCGCAGATTGCGCTGAATCATTGCATAACTTAATAGCATCTCCAGAAAGACATGGCAGAGACAGATAGTTTTCTCAGTCCTTGGATTACAGCCTGTCTTGGCGGCTGTCTGCTGAGTATATTAATTTCCATAACAAATATAATAATTTGCAGAATAAAAGTGTGCTCAGTTAGTTCTGCGTTATCCCTGCGACCTTGTTACACATCATGCTAACATGCAGTCACTGTAAGCTGTCATTTTCCATTTGTTCCTTCATAAATCAGAAGAGCTGCTCTTTGTCACTGGCTTTTTAAATGACTTACATACCTTGCTAAGCTTGGGCAGCTTGACGTGGACTCCAGCGCGCAAACCAGTTCCCAGGTTGGAAGGACAGGTCAGAACATACCCAAGACGCTCATTCCACATGAACTCCCAGCCCCGTTCTTTAATTAATCTTTCCACCTGTGATGGGAAAAAAGCAAAAGAAAAGGGCAGCATACAAATGTATTATTTTAAGATGTATGCTTATAACTGAGATTCTTTTCACCAGATATCTGTGTTGATCATGAGCTTCAGTATCACCAGTGGAGTTGCATAAATTTACACCCCAGTACAGCCTGGTTTGGATCCGATGCAAATGTTTGCATTCATCAGACACCAAGATCTCCACTGCATATTACAAGGATTTCTTCATAATTTTCTCATGATCACTAGCTTGCAAACTCTTTGTCATGTAATCACAAAGCTCCCTGTCATAGCCTTAGGCCATGAAGCCAGATTTTCACATAAGGATTACAGTTTTTACAATGTGTTTCCAACCTTGGTATTTTTGGAGCAAGGTTGCCACACACAAGCCCAAAAGTCTGAAACACTACAAAGCAAAAAAATAAAAGGAGATGAAGCTGTGTTTTGTGTAATTTTCAAGGTGATGCTATGGCTCTCAGGAAAGGATACCTCTAAATGCCTAATATTAACAGCCATACTTCCATTATAAAGAGACAACATAGCTTGTATATGATACTTTTAATTAGTGGATATCTGACCATATTAGACAGGAGAGTGAAATAACCATCCCCATAAAAATCACAAGGGTCTATTGACCTTTGAATAGGCTGGAACTTTGTTCACTCATCTATACTTCTTGGACTTCTGCAATCCAAATACAATTTCAGTTCACTTCTCCTGAAGAGGAGAATCAGATACAGAAACGAGCTCATGCTCACAAGACCTCTGCAACTATAGGTGAATACTTCCATTCTGCAGAAGGATACAGAATAAAGGACTCTCTTAATTTCTGTATTCTGAGAGGACAGCAGAATTGGTGGTGGAAAACTAGACCTGATCTCCTGCCTTGGGCACTTGCTCTGGTTGCAGTTCCCAAACCTGTCTGATCACTTCCCATGGCCAGGTCCGTAGGTCCACCTCTGTTGAACGTGAGCTAAGCGCAGTAGCAGAGGCAAAGCTGGGAGCAGCATCCACAAACCATGTCACCTGGGCCACCACCAGTACGTTGTCTCATGGGTATACCTTGGAAACCTAGCAGGTTCCAGTTAACCACCCCAGTGCCAAAGAAGCATACACTAGGTGCATTCTGTGTTCCCAAACCCACTATGTACTCAAACTTTCCCATGCTCTGAACTTGCTTTGCTTCTGCAATGATGAGATTGTAGTTCCCTGCTGTCCCTACTTGGCCTTGGTTTTTTTTGGCTGGGGGGCTGTGAAGTGATATGGCAGTGCTGCACAGCTGTATCAGCTCTGCACTTGCTGGGCTTTCCTGAGACACAGATGTCTCTAGAGAGACAGAAAGGCTGTTTCGCCAAGGTAAGAAGAATGAAGGAGTGGTCCAAGGCTGGCCCAACATGCATTTCCATACCCAGGAAGAAAAGCAGTGTGATGGAGAAAAATGCTGTTCCTTCACAGTTAAGGTGAAGTGAGCATGCCAAGGACCCCCATGGGGAGAAATAATTTCATGCGACTTGAAATTCTTACAGTTTTGATGACAATTTCAAGCCAGTTTCAATCTGACATAGTTTAACTTCCAGGATGCCATTTGTTGTGGCAATCGAACTAGGAATGATGTGGACAAGAGTATTGGTGAGTACTGTTTGGTCATGTCACCTGTCCCAGTGCACCTAGCTGTGTTGCCTGTGGGAGACAGTAAAATCCTCTTTCTCTATTAAAGCAACTTTTTCTGTGCCACAGCTGTACACAGCAGTGCACTGGGCTGGAGCCAACTTGTAGTCGTACCTGGATAGCCTAGACAAAGCTGTTTTAACCCACACACCATCTCATGATTATTTGTCTTTATGAATAGCTAGACCAGGAACCCTGGCTATCAGTTTTTAGTATTTTAATCACAAAGCCTCGTATCTCCCCGAAATGAGCCCAGGGGTCCTAAGCCCTTAATCCTGTGCACAAGCTCAGCAGCATCCGCTCTGCTCTCAACACCAAGGATGAGAACCAAGAGGCTGAGCCAAATAAACTCTTGGTTCAAGCAAAATAAGCAATCCAAATAAAATGCTTGATTTATGAATTCCCACAGCCTGCAGGCACAAAGTGACAAAAGGGCATATTTCTTCAGCCACCTTGTGCTGGAGATTTTAATACAAAAAGTACAAAGACTATTTATTTATTTATCCCTACAACTCAGCTAGCAATTTGCCCATGTTTCCTTCTTTAACTGCATTAGTGTGGGTTGCTATGTGGACAGGTGCTACTGTATTTTGTTGCTTGTGGAGATGTTAGTTATGTATGAACCACGGTAAGCAATGCTGACAACAGCCCAACCATAACAAGCAGGAAGAGTAAATTCATTGAGATTCTACCTCTTTTAAACCACGGCAAAATCTTTCAAACACTCGTTTCATGTTGCCACCCTTCTCCATGGAGATCACCCTGGTGTGGTCCTCTTCATTAATCCAGACGAGAAACGTCTTGTCATTGTTATGCCTGGTTGAGGGGGGGAAAAAAAAAAAAGTATGTTTAAAAACACAAGCCCTGAAAAATAATTCTCAGTATGCTTGGTTTTATCACAGTCTTTCAGGACTGTGGAGAGGTTAAGTGCAGCAAAATAACATTGTTCTGCGGAGTCAGGGATTCGAGATGGTTTCACAAGTGGATCCCCCGTGCCAATGGCATTATGTGGGCTTCTCAGGCACAGCAAGAAGAGCAGTTTTTCTCATCACAACACACTGCCATGGTGCTGAGTGAGGAAGGACATGTTGTTCTCTAGCACAAGCACAGCTGGGAGGTGCAGCAAAGGGAGAAGCCAAGCTCTGCATCCTGTGTCACCAGCGAGTTTCATTGTTCTTAGAATACCCTGCAGCTAGGAAAAAAACACAGCATTTACCTGCTGCTGGGGGCCAAGCAATGTGTCCTTACTTAATTGTATTCTCCCCTAAATCAAATCCCAGTGCCTTCTGTATCGCCTGGTAGTGTTGTGTTGCCACATCAGTCAAGTGACGAGTCTGAGGACAGCAGCTGCACGTTGCTTCTGGGCAGCGCGTTAATGATGCTGGCTTGTCAGAGAAGATAAAAACGCCTGAAGATACTCACTCGTGCTTCAAGCAGACCAGTTGTGGCTAGGTTTGTTAAGTGCTGGGTCAAGCCTGAGGTCGCTTGTCCTGCCTTCTCGTCTACTTTCTCCCTCTTCTGCCTGTAGCATTTCTACATCACGCAGAAGTTGATGGATGAGATCAGACTCATTTGTACAAAGAGTGGAATATCACCAGGTTTGAAGGGTGTGAAATTTGGAAGTTAAAGTTCACTGAGAGCCTGACTTTCAGCTGTTCTTCTACTGTGAGTGCGTTCTTTTTTTGTACTTGAAGTTTGCTGGTGCAACACCGAGCATTTGCCCAGACATTACAGTCACCTGAGGTGCAGTTAGCTTGTCTTTGATCACGCACAAATGCTCGGGAGCGTTTTCAAAATACACCAAGGTTGGCCTGACCCTGGCGTCATCACCAGTGAGGGCAGTGGGAGTAGTCCGACAGGCCATAAAATGGACAGGATCACAATCTCTATAAGCAAAACAACTTCCAGAACATGTGCCCTTTGACAACAATTTCTTGTAAGAGAAGGCAGGTTTTACAAATGTGGCATACTGGAATACTTTCCAGTCATACTAATTTTTCCATTCTACCTGATAGTTCACATGTAAAACAAGCTAAATCCAGATCTGTTTTATTCACGAGGTCCCTGGATAGTATTTATATTGTTGGTACTTCTGTTTGTATGTGGATACTGTGGGATATCTCAGATTTTTCCTTTTCATCCTCCTCAGATTTAAACAGGGACTGGTTATCTGTAGCTTGTTCAAATAAAAAAATCCTCACAGATTTCCCACAGGTCATCAGGTTTCACATCTGATCGGGTTTCACAGCGCCTGCTCCCCAGCAGAAATCACGTTTAGCTCATTGCAGTAACACTGGCTCTGATTCTGAACATGAGCCAGTACCATCATACACTGCTTGGAGGACAGCTAGGGCTTTTTTTTTTCCACATAAATTCCCATTCTTTCTGAAAGTTCTGAAGCTGCTTATGGCAAGGAGATAGACTAGGTGATTCTTCAGAATCCTTTTTAGCCTAATTTTTCAGAATTTTAACATGTGGTGTTGCCTAGAAGTGTACGGGGATGGATGCAGATGCTATGCACTGCACAGCTGCCCCATCCTCTGCTAGCAGGTGTGTGCACTGATCTTGGAGCTATTATCCCTTTCTCTCCCCTGAAAATATTGCTTCGGGGCACAAAATATGTCAAGTGTGTTACCAAAGTAGAAACAGACCTAGAAGAATATAGGAAATTCAACTTCTATATCTCCTTTTTGCTCAGTTCATTTGGAAAGAAAGGTTTACTTTCAGCTCTGGGAATTAAAATAATGCTCTGTCTCTTGACAGTGAGGAGGGGGACAGGAGTTTGCAGTGTGGTGTCACGCAGGGGGTGGCCGGTGGTTCCCAGCTGACAGCATGGCTGCAGACTGGTGTTGGAGCTGCTTTTGTCACCTCAGATTAGCCAACCACATGGTGACTCAGGGGCTCTTTCTCAAATTTTAATCTAGAGAGAGAAAAAACTGAGATAAAACCCCAAAGAAAGAGCCATGCCCATGATACTGTGTTGTGTGGATGATGTTAGTGATGGTTTCTTGAATATAAATGTGTTACCCATCTTGTTGTTCATTACCGAATTTTGTTTGGGTTGTTTTTTTAAATCAAGTTGAACGTGCTGTGAGTATGAGCATAGAGCATCTGCAAGGTTAGGGCAAGCAAGGAGATTTGTAATACAGTCTTTAAAACACGACACAGAATTCTACATGTCAAACAACATACCAGATTCCTCTGGCATCTGGCCAGTCACGTGCCATCCCAGCACACGTTAGCAAGGGGGACACTGGCTTGTCAAAGAGAAAATGATCCTGGACACCAAAATGGGCCCGAAGAGAGAGAAAAAGAGAAAACAAAACAAAATTCAGGTTTTATTCAAGGAAGCGGTATAACGCTGCCTAACACATTTTGTGTGAAGGCAATCAACATACAAGTAAATCACAGCACAGCCTGTGAATCTGGTTCCTTCTGAAAAATAAAAGCATTTTACCCAGGTGATCTTCTTGAATCTTGCAGATTCTCACTGACGTTGGTAAAATAACCATGTTTTGCCAGAAATATTTTTCAAATATGGGAAGGAATGTGAGGTCCTGACCTAATACCACATACACACACCAAAGGGTTCTCTGGAGGGACCTGACTGCTAGGACCAGAGATGTTTTGTGCACACAGACATGTGTCAGGGTGTGAGAAGGCAGCGAGTTCTTAAAGACGGAAAAAAATTAAAAATGCTAGTTCTGAAAAGTTATTTCTCCAGCATTTAGCAATTTATTCTGAGCATGAAGTCAAGGTAGGAATTAAATCAGTGCTGAGCTTGACCTTTCTGAATCACAGACTTGTTCTGTTCCTTAACAGAGATGCTATTTCTGATTTAATAAATGTAGCACTTGCTGTGCCACTGACTTGCCACATTCCAGATGATTTAGACTTTTTGTTTTTAACTGAGCTTTTTTTCTTTTTTTTTTTTTTCCCCCAAAGCAAATCAGTATTTGATTTTCATGTGTGTGCTGAAAACGTATTAGTTCTGAATTCCTCAAACAGTGCCATATCAAATGTTGGGGGGGCTGGTTGTTTTTCGTTGTTTTGAGGTTTTTGGTTGGTTGTGGTTTTTTGTTTGGTTTTGTGGTTTGCGGCGTTTATTTGTTTGTTTGTTGATTTGTTTGTTTGGTTTTTGTTTGTTTTAAATCTAGAGTTTAACCAAGAATAGTGATGCAAGGTATCCAGAATAAATATGACCTGGTTGACAAGTTTATATGCTTTGCTTTTTTTTCCCCCTATAGGAGACTTTTAAGTTTTCATCTTTGATTACCCTGTGATGGACATGATGCAGCCAGAACCCCAGCCATACAGAAAGGAAAGCTATAGAGTTCTCTTTGTTTATCACAGGGACACAACATTTCCTTCCTCAGCTTCCTCTTTCTTCCTCTTGAAAGAAAAATTCCTTTTTTTGCAAGAAAAGAGCTGAGGATTATTAGTTTCCCTTACGTGCATATGGCCAAATCTGCAAAGTACCAAATGCCTCTGTGCTGAATGGCATTCAGGTAGAAGTAATTTGATCTTACAGAGAGCAGATGGTGCTTATTAAAGGCTGGTGGAAGGCCTGGTAACATAGAGGTTCAGGGTACTGAAGCACTGGAGGAGCTGAGTGATGGCATGAGTTAAAGATGGAATCTGAGGTTACAGCATTCAGTGCCCTGATTTCTATAAATTTGTATGAATGACCATGAAAACAAATAAAACAAAGTTAAATGCTGAATCAGTGAAGCCTATTCCACTTCCCAAAGGATTCAGCTTTAAACCATGAAGGAATTATATTCTCCATGCTCCCATTTCGACCACTGTTTTCTGAGGAGCTCTCTCCTGGTGAAAAAGGCAATGAAATAAAACTTGCAATAGGCCATCAACATCTTGTCAATAAACATTATTACCAAGGACATTCAATTTAAAAAGTTACTGACCTTACATAAATTCTTAACTCCTGGTTAATCCAGACTGTGACACCTAGTTCCAAGGTTATAAATAGTTATGTTACTTCATCAGCTCCCTTTTGGTTGATGTTATGGATTAATGTGCCATGAATATAGCTAACAGGGTACAGCCATTCCTTTGGATACTTAAAATGCACATTCGAGGTTTGTTTGACATGTCACATGCTGTGACAAAATCCATGATGAAAATCCTTGTGTTTCCATCTGTGTGACAATGAAAACTCTTGTTATGGGCCTGATCCTTCAAGTCCTTAAACACAGTTTCAGGACTGGGAAAAGGTCACCTGGGTGCAGTTGGCTACAGCCATTTTGGGGAGATTAGAATTAGTGTAGTTTTGACATAAAGAAATCACAGCCAAAGCCTCCCACCCCAACAGTCCAGAAAACAGATAAAACATGATGGTTATCCCAATCCAATCTTTTTAGTTAGAATGGTTGTTAGTATAGAAAATATCAATCTTTGGTCAAGGGAATGACCAATAAAATGTCCTGAATTCAGTTCATTATTTGTCCAAAGAGTTGACAGCTGCCATGTGTATTTGATTTTAAACAGATCTTGCTATCTGGAATATAACTCCACTTTTTGTACCTGCACAGTGTGTACTTTTATCCAAAATGTAGACCCTGGATGATTTGTATTATATTAAAAATATCAACAGACCATTAAACACTGGGTTAATGCTCTGATTATCCTCCTTAGCTACACAGGAAAGCAGGTACCCCGAAGAAAGGTCAAGATAAAATGAGAGTAAATGAAAGTGGTGCCAGCACTGGAGCTATACGTACATCGATAAGCTGCTGCTGATCCCTCTCGGACATATTGGTCAAGCTGTAGTACTTGCCAGAGAGCTCTCCCTTCAGCCCGGCCAGCGCGGTGACCACCACGTTCTCCACCTCCCTCCGCTCGGCCCTGGTGCAGGCAGGGGGGAGGCTGAGCCCACGGATGCTGCGGCCGGTCCGCACCCGCGATGAGAGGACATAGCGCTCATCGAATTGACCATGGGTGATCTGGGGGAAGAACGTTTCATCGGTTCACACACAGTTCCTTGTGTTGTAATCCACCATTAGAAAAACAGCAAATTCCATCATACAAAAAGAGGGACATCTTTCTGCCCAGGCATGATGACCTCTCCACGACAACACAAATGCTCCGGAGGCCCTTGGAGTTTCAGGCACCAGGAAGGGTTTTTTTTGGGAACAACAAGTTTCTTTGGCTGAATGGATGTGGCAGAGTAACCAGCCAGTCCTTAATGGTCTCAAAATATAAAGGAATCTGTGTTGCTTTTGGAAATACAGATATAGGCCGGTATACAAGATTGTCTGAAAGAGAAAATCCCAAGAAGATGCTATACCACAGAGCCGTTGAACTATGAAGGAAATATTAAACAGCAGGTAAGGTCTGCTCACATGTATGTGGGCACAGTGGAGTCAATGCCTGCTTTCATTCCAGCCCTTGGACACAGGGTTATCTGTAAGCTCATAAACAGACCCACAGTGCTAAGTGAGACTGTGGCCCAAATGCTTTGTACAGATGAGACTGATGCCTCTGTGAGGAACCAGGTAGGGATGCAGCCATCTTGCTGTTAGAACCACGAGTGGCATCCCACTTCCCTTAACCCTAAAATTCACAGAATCACAGAATGTCAGGGGTTGGAAGGGACCTCGAAAGCTCATCCAGTCCAATCCCCCCACCGGAGCAGGAACACCCAGCTGAGGTTACACAGGAAGGTGTCCAGGGGGGTTTGAATGTCTGCAGAGAAGGAGACTCCACAACCTCCCTGGGCAGCCTGGGCCAGGCTCTGGCACCCTCACTGAGAAGAAGTTTCTTCTTATATTTAAATGAGACATCTTGTGTTCCAGTTTGTACTAATTGCACCTTGTCCTATCATTGGTTGTCACTGAGAAGAGCCTGGCTCCATCCTCCTGACACTCACCCTTTACATATTTATGAACATTAATGAGGTCACCCCTCAGTCTCTTCCAAGCTCCAGAGCCCCAGCTCCCTCAGCCTTTCCTCACACGGGAGATGCTCCACTCCCTTCAGCATCTTCGTGGTTGTGCTGGACTCTCTCCAGCAGTTCCCTGTCCTTCTGGAACTGAGGGGCCACAACTGGACACAATATTCCAGATGTGGTCTCACCAGGGCAGAGTAGAGGGGGAGGAGAACCTCTCTGACCTACTGACCACCCCCCTTCTAATCCAGCCCAGGTACCATTGGCCTTCCTGGCCACAAGGGCACAGTGTTGGCTCATGGCCATCCTGCTGTCCCTCGGGACCGCCAGGTCCCTTTCCCCTGCACTGCTCTACAACAGGTCGTTCCCCAACTTACACTGGAACCTGGGGTTGTTCCTGCCCAGATGCAAGACTCTGCACTTGCCCTTGTTCTATTTCATTACATTTTTCCTCGCCCAACTCTCCAGCCTGTCCAGGTCTCTGGATGGCAGCACAGCCTCTGGCGTGTCAGCCACTCCTCCCAGCTTGGTGTCATCAGCAAACTTGCTGACAATCACTCTATTCCCTCATCCAAGTCATTGATGAATATATTGAATAATACTGGTTCCAGTACTGACCCTTGAGGCACTGCACTAGACACAGGCCTCCAACTGGACTCCGCCCCATTGACCACGACTCTCTGGCTTCTTTCCTTTGACCAGTTCACAGTTCACCTCTCTACTCAATCATCCAGTCCACACTCCCTCAGTTTAGCTGCGAGGATGCTGTGGGAGACTGTGTCAAATGCTTTACTGAAGTCAAGGTAGACCACATCCACTGTTTTGGCATTATCCATCCAGCTGGTTATGTCCTCATAAAAGGCTATGAGGTTGGTCAAGCACGACCTCCCCTTGGTGAAGCCATGCTGACTGCCCCTAATGACCCTCTTATCCTCAATATGCCTTGACATGTCACCAAGGATAAGTTGTTCCATCACTTTCCCAGGGACGGAGGTGAGGCTGACCGGTCTGTAGTTACCTGGATCCTCCCTCTTGCCCTTTTTGAAGACTGGAGTGACATTTGCTTCCCTCCAGTCCTCAGGCACCTCTCGCGTTTCACACAGCTTAGCAGAGATGATGGAGAGTGGTCCAGCAATGACCTCAGCCAACTCCCTCAGCACCTGTGGGTGCATCCCATCTGGACCCATGGATTTATGGGTGTCCAGATTGCTTAACTGGTCCCTAAAATTACTGCCTTGTGAGTTGGATGGGGAAAGAGAGAAGTGCTATTACATGCAATATCATCACTGTAAGAAGCAACCCTGAACCTTCATTTCTTAATTATTTTATTTCAGTCCTACCTTGGATGCATCCAGATCCGTGTGATGCTTCATGGTCCGTGGATCATAGCCATTGTGTCTCACTTTAATGACAGGGTCAAAAATTTCAGCAAACACCTATGGAAACAAGAGAATCTAGAAAGACTCTGTAGCATCACAGAAACATTTAATGCACCAGCTTCAGCCACAGGAGAAGTCTCCTGGCACAGGCTCCTGGGGAACAGATGTAAAGAAGTCTTTGCAAATGCAGACAGAGCTAAATATGAAAAGGGGGTGCTTTTGACCTAGGCAGTGCTCTGCAGTGGTTTCTGATCTTCACAACAAAAAGAAGGTACAATTGCACCATACTTAAGTTACAAGCTTACTCTAGCTATCAGAGGCAGGTACTGGATGTGGTGGCAACCAGATTAGGTTTCAGGATGTATTACCAACCAGAAAACACACTCAGGATCCCCCAGCAGCTTGCCTCTTCTTCTTGGGTCATGCAGGAATACCCTATGTCTTCATTGCTATGGGATTGAAGCCCTTATTAGAGCCTCTTGGCTCAAGTGTGTCGACATGACCACAACCACACCATCATGCAGATGAGAAGCAATGGCACATCTAAATGAGTAAACCAAATGACAGGCACTGATAGTCCAGAATGCCAGATGTCCCAGTCCATCCTCTGCACCCCGGTGTTTGAGATGTTACTAGGAGACTGTATAGCGATAGGTACCATTGTATGGTAAACTGAAGGAAGGAGACTACAGAGATCAATAAAAAATAAGGATTTTCTTCTCTTTTCTTATTCCAGAGTCAAATAAACCTGCCCATCCTAATGCTGTCTATCTTCAGCTTTCATCATGATTAAGCTGTGGCTTAATGATGTTTGGTGCTTCCCAGAAGACATTTTTGTTTCACTTCTGCCTCTGCTGTTCCACAATGTAGTTTCCACATTACCTTTATTTTGTGTGTCTCAGGGTTGCATAGCTTTACCATAAACTAAGTTTACTCGCAGGAAGGTGGGCAGCTGCTGGAAGCAGTTAGCAGCTGGTCCCAAGGAGGAACATTTTATTAATTTTCGTTGCAGAGAGAGGGCACCTGTAGTAACATCTGATGTTCATGCATTTGCTAATGGGGAAGAGTAGGGAAATCACAAGCTCATGGTCTCACACTTACATACTCTTCGAGACACAATTTATCTTGGGAGCCCATATCCTACCAGGAATCTGTCTTCACCTAAGGAGCTCTCGTGAACGATGAAAGCTGAACCAAATACAACAGTTATTGTGGAAATGTCTTACCTCATAGGATTCTTCATCACCTGCAACCATGCCCACAGTTTTAATGAAAGGATGGCCAGGATTGTCAACCCCGGTTTGGATGCACTGATCCAGGGTGTAGCCATTGGGAGTCATCTTGTCCCTCAGCCGGCAGTAAATGGCCGGGGTGAGGCACTCGGCCATGCAGTTGTTGTGTTTGCGGAGATCCGGATAGTCCGCGCTGGAGAGAGGAAAAGTCCCAAGCAATTAATGTGGCACCTTTGAGCACTAATCCTTGCTGGTTTATGAAGGTTTTGACAGGATTGTGAGATACAGAGTACACAGCATGGTTTAAAAGTATAATTAGTTCTCCATTTATATGTTGCATTGAATTTTAGGGAAGGAGGAGGATTCAGGTAACTGGAAGTGCCCCCCATGGCACACTGGTGGGCTGCCACATCGACAGGCAATTGCAGCTTTCTGCTGCTGAGGATCACCAGGATAATGAATCCTAATGAGTCCTGAAAGTGTATCAAGTTCCATTAAGTCTCTGCCGAGACACTCTTGTTCCAAAATAAAAAAGTTCTAGCATTGTTTTGTTCAAGTAGGAAGGGAATTAAGTTTAGCTGGAGAAGTTCTTTGTAATTCGGAGCCCAGGTGCTCTCACAGCTTTGTGGACATCCGTGAGACTGTCTGTTCTATATCAGCAGGGAAGCTTGTTCTTCTACAATGTCTAGGTTTGCTTTAATGGCATTATTATTTACAGAGGGTGCATGGTGTACTAAGTCAAGGAAAATGAAGATGTTATGCTTTAGCAAGGCATACTTTCAACTGAGTCAGACCATATCTACCTTGTACTGCCAACAATTTACTTTATGCACAACTCTGTTATTTCTGAAAGAATATATTTTAACTAGGATACTATTCACTGCTTAAAAAAATAAGATAAAAAGTTGGTTAGAGCCTGATCCGTATTGTTTTTCATAAGTATGGCCAGCAAAGTCAATGTACACAGCAGAAGATCTGTAATTAGTTTCTAAGCATCAGCCAGCCAGTTTGTAGCAGAAGTATTTCAAATACAGCAGTTATATGGGAGATTTCTTTACTACTTGCATAATGGAAATATTTCCACATTTCCTAGTGGTAAAGTCCATGGAATGAGCCAGTGCAGTAGACTGAGCTGCAAAGTGATTGACAGCTGATGGGATAACATAAGTACTAATTTAGTGTTCTGTCTAAAATTTGAAACATTTTTTAGGCTTCTCATCATTTGGCAATGATTTTTTTTTTTTTTTTTTTGTGTGAGTGTCAATGCTACCACACATCCCGGCTTTGTGGTCTTGAAATCCATTGCTGTTTCTACCTACAACTGGGGTTATCAAGAAAGGGTGCTGTTTGTCAGGTCGTCAGTCCACACAGCCCATGGACAGACACACAGATGGTGCAACCACGTGAGGACCCTGCAGCTTTGACGGGGATCTTCTGCCTCCAGAGAGTTAAACGTGGTGCTGGGCCCAGCCATCTGTCTAACCCCAAGTGCTCACCTCGGAGGGAAGAGTTTCCTTTTTTCCTGGACAGCAGCCTTCACATTTTGCTGGTTGAGGAGGTACCCGGTGGTTATCACCCCTGTGCCTGCAGCTGCAAAGAGTGCAGTGCTTGCACGGCCAGCCAGGAGACGGCAGAAGGTGCTAGCCATTCCCCTCGGAGGATACGGACTCTGGAAGAGAAGACAGCCCAACGTCAACCTGTAAGTCCTCGTACAGTACCAGTGACAAATAAATGCTCATTTTTAATGGTAGCCCTATAAAAGAAGACATTTATTTTTGTTATTGGTTTGCACTTCTGTAGGGTGTTGAGAAAAGTGGTTGGTGTGTATATGTATTATTTCTATACCTGTACCTTAGATTTGGGAAACAGTTGACTTTTTGGTGCTGTATTGAGCACACAGTTCTAAACCCAACACTCTGAATATTTTAGCCGTTTCAGTGATTTAGGGACATAATTGAACCTTTTAGCTTTCTTTGTAGCAACAACACTTTTTTGCATCTTTTTTTTGGCATCTTTTCAGTGGTCGAAAAGGTACAATAAGGTACAGTCACCTGTGGTAGGATGTGACATTGGCCGGGCCGTTCCTTTCATCGCTATTACCTGCAGAAACTCTCATACCTTTTTCGTGTTTGTTTGAGTTGTTAAGTATTTTGTGCTTTTTTATTTTCCCACATAAATAAATTTGGAGTAGGCTTGAAGTCATCATCATGAGAAGGGCGATATTCTAAGGACCTAAAAATCCTCAGTGGACTAGATGACCTTTAAAGGTCCCTTCCAACCCAAACTATTCTGCCATTCTTTGAAGTCTGAGAGTCATTTGTTTCATGTCCTGTATCTTGTTTAAACAGTTTTACTCCTGATTTTTGTTATTCTGTCTCCTCCATATCCTTGAAATGCAATATACATTTATCTAAATAGAGAGGAAGGTGCTGGCTGATTGACAGAAATTCCTTTCCCACCTGCCCCCTCAACAACTGAAAGAATTTCCCTGAAACAGAAATGGGGAGAGACCACACACGGAGGCTTTTTTTTCCCTATTAGGAATATATTGCAATTTCATCAGCTATTCAAAGTCCTCGAGAATCAGTTCCACAGCACTAGAATATAATGAAATATGTGCTGACCCCGGGCTGGGACAAGAGACAGATCACTGTAGTAGCCTTATCTTATCTCTGGGAATGGCTTCCTCTGTCCATGAATTCGTTTAGGACAGAATCTCCTGACTGCAGCAGGATTTCCCCCTTCCCAAAATGAAGTGGGAGAATGTTTGACGGTAAGTCAAAGTAAAATATGAGGTTTATGATGGAGTGCTGCTTTTTCTGTGTATTTAGCAGCTCGTTCTCGTGCCTTTTCACAGTATAGCATCCCCATTCTACACTCTGGAAATATTTGCTGATGACTAATCTGCACAGAACTATTATTGTTATACCTAACTGTCTGAGAAACAATACATGTATTTTCACAGCAGCTCTATGTATTTATAGTTCTGTTTCACAGATGCTACATTTGCTGCAAGAAATTGGCTGGCAGTCAAAATCCTGTCCTGAAAACTAGAAGCCGTATTGAAAATCCCCTTGCAGACAATGACATTATGACTTCAGTGACCTCAGGCACTCATCAGCATCTCCACCAGCTTGGGTTTTTTGTGAGCCTCTAAGTCCTGTGTCACTTTGAGGGACATGTCTGGTCCATGCCTCTGATTAAATCAGAGGAATAATGTACAGTATATATTTAGAAAGAAGCGTGAGGCACAACAGTATAATTGTAATGCTTCAGAAATAACAAGAGCAGTGCAGCTACTGACTACAGAATGTACCACAACCCAGCAGGTAAAGCCAGCAGCCCTAGATAGCTCATTGTATTTAGCCAGGTCGTACTATCTGCTGGCAAGGCTGCATTGTGTTGTTTGCTGCTTCCACATAACCTCCATTCCTGGTACCAATGCAATGTGGCAGGGAAGTCCCGTCCTTTGCAACAGCTGCTATTGATAGACTGGCTGCGTGTTTTTCTACATTCAAGCCTTTTCCGATGATTAAGGGTGCACAACGGATAGAAACAGTGTCCCACCCAGAAAGTTACTCTCTGAATTAGCACAGTGTTGTGGTCTGGGACTGAAGGGCAAACACAGCATGCATTTCGCTGAGGACCTGGAATTAATTTGTGCTGGAGGACCTGAGAAGATCACAGGAGCTTTGTGAGAGTGAAGGATGCTAGAAGCTGCTCTCTGTGATTTTCTTGGGGGAAAATCTTTGCTCGCTGAAGCTGTTAAAAGCTAACGTTTGTTTAGCTGCTGATTCAGTGCTTCTTGTATCCTTCAGCTTGCCCTTGCAACAGGTATTGAGTAAGAGAGTGCCCGATCCTGAGAGCAGCTGAGCAGAACAAACCTGCAGAATGTGGTGGGCAAACCACAGCCTGGGTGGCTGCGGGTAGCTTGGCACCCTGGGCTTTCGGGCTGAGCTACACTGTGTGACTGAGATGTAGAGCTGTAACAGAAATCACAGCCTGCGAACAGAAGGAGAAATAAACCACCTGGAAAAAAGAACGAGATGAACCCGGGGGAAAAGAAACCAGGCTGAAAAGACAAAAAGACTTCCTTGGTAACTCAGATGGTGAACGTTTTGTGCCACTCATCTGGGAAGCAGGGAAATTCCACCTTTACTCCTTCTGAATGAGTATGACTACCACCTCCCCACTCTTATCTGTGCCTTTCTTTGGATGTGCAATACCAAGCTTTAATCCCTCTCAGCACTGTCCCTTCCTTCCTCGTTCAGGCAGCATCAGCAGTTTTCCCACCCTTTTGGGGTTTGATACATCGAACACATCTGTACCCTTGGGACACAATGATTGACTTTTGGACACCTGATCAAAGGCATATTTCATGCTCATGAAGTATTTTTCCTTGAATAAAGTCCCATAAGGCAAGTATTTTTCTTGTTGGCAATGTCATCTTCCATCGTGGCTGCATGCCTTGTCCCCCAGGACATTCTTGCATTGTTGGATCACAGAAAAGGTTTCTCTTACCCAGAGGCAGGCTCTACTTTACCTGACAGATGCCTGTCTAACAGCTCTTAAAAGTCCCCTGGAGAGAAAGGAGTTCTCCTCCAGAACACTGGAGATGCCACAGCCTGCGGTGACTACCTAAAAAAAAGAAAAAAGTCTGAATAAGACAGGGGTTTTGTTTATTTGTTTGTTTGCTTGCTTGTTTTTTAAACAAATGTCTAACTATACATCTCTCGTTACAGTTGAAGCTCAGCACTGCTTATCCAAACATCTTCTTCCCCAAACTTTGCAGATCTGTAAGCAGAAGTTCGGTTTCTGTCTTTACCAGGAAGGGACTCAGGTTTTTAAAACCAGTCACTTCTGCGGAAGAGGTGACTCTGCTGAGAGGGTGACCTGACAAGCATCAATCATAGCATCCCGTGGCTGCTGCCTGTAGGAACTGGGAGATGACAGCTGGTCTATCTTCTGCTCCTTAGGTAGGACCTCCTGACTGCAGCGTCAGACCATCATTTGTGACTATCAAACACAAAGGGTCTAAGGGAACATGGAAGTTACTGTTTCTTATGAGAAGATAAACATCATCTGGACTGCTGTGGGAAAGGGACTGTAATCCTTTTATCAAACCAGTGTAAATCCTAATTCAATAGACACGTCTTGCCACAAGGGTGGGCTGTAGCTCAGAATATAAATACATATAGTACTGCAGTACAAACCGAGCCCATGTTGTGCCTTGCACAGGTAGTCCACACGCAATCAAAATAGCACAAATGAACTTGCCCAAAAACCTGGTGTACAAGTTCATCAAACAAAGTTTTTTCATAATGAGGGTACATGATGAAAAAGACACGATACCTGACAGGAAAGAAGACCATTTTGGTTTGGTTTTCATTTTTTTCCTCTCTAAAACCAGCATGATTTCTAAGTAAGGTATTGCTTCAAAGTGAACATTTCAAAAAGATCCATTTCAAGAGAGTCTGAATGGAATGGTCTTGAATTAAAAAAAAATTCTCATCAAAGCTATTTGTCAAATCTGGCCTCAAATACCTGACAGATTCAGGGCTTTTTTCCCCACAGAACATGTTAACCTACACTAACAATAAGTTCGCACCATCACCACCTCTGTGGGTTCAGAGAAATGTAATCACTCCAGACAAAGGTGTCATGAAAGGCAGAAGATTTTTCTAAGAATGCTTTACCAGAGATACCATGCTGTGATTCAGGTTTAACTGCAGACCATCCTTAGGCCTCCACTGCGGAGATTTCACATTGATCAGGGAAATTTAGACACTGCACAGCCTAAAAAAATGAAATTGTGTGCTTTTCTTTTTTAGGAGTTTCCTGAGGGTCTTCCCTTGTGCCCATGATGATAGAAAATCAGTTTTCTAGTAGGTGCTTGTAGTGCTACTGTAGCGCAGCTGTGAAAGAGAAAGAATAATTTTTGAAGATTGGAAGAACTTTTGTGATTATCAATTTTAACCCTTGAAAAGGAATGGAGTGCCTGCCTGCACTGATCAGGCATGCTGGAGGGAAAGCATCTGCATTAGGAAAGCATCCATCCTGCATCCAAAACTGTCTAGAGAGAGAATGGTCTGGAGAAGATAAAGGAGTTCTAATAGTTAATCAACCTGAGTTGAAAAACAAAAGACAACTCTTATTTTTGGCTTGTATTTGTTTGTCTTCAGTTTGGATCACTGACTTTTGTTACTACTTTTATCAGTTTGTTGTAGAAATTTCTACTCATTATTTGTTCCACATGCAGCTACCTAATAGCTGGCTCTTTTTTATGTCCCTCCATCTGCTTTTTATCGTATTTTCAAATTTATTAATCACTACCTGGCTCTACCCTGAACTGTTTCCATTTTGTTTCCTCCTCAACATCCTCCTGACACCAGAACAGTCCTTTCATCCCAGTAATGGTCACACCAGGTCCCCAGGTCTCCCTACTAAATAGCTTTTGCATTTGGAGATCTTATCAGCCCCATGGGACTGCGGTGATTCACTAGAAGTGGACACTGTGGTTATTGTCTGCCAAGTGCTGGTTCCTTATGAGGACCACACTGTCCCCTGAACCGCGGGTAAGGAAGAAGAAGCCAGGGAACTACATCTGATATGGACATAGATACTCTTCAGAGTAAGAGTATGTGATGGGGCTGTTTGGAATAGAAGGAACCTGATTAACCAAAGTCTCTATCAGTCCCATCAATTTTTTTACCATTATTTCCACCTTCCCTTTAAACTGGAATGGTTCCTGATAGAGTTTTATCCTCTGTTGTGGGATTCTGAATGCACTGATAAAATAATCTTAAATGGTTCCAAATTATAATTTGTGGTTTTCTATTTAAAAATCATTTCTCTGCTAATTGGTTTAGAACTTCACCAACCTTGCAGCAGTTTCACATTCTTTCAACGCACCACAATCTACATGTGAACTTGGACTCTATTTTGGTAACACATAAGACAGTAACAGCTGCCTCTAGGCCTCCTCATTTTCAGTTTTCCAAACATCTCTTCTTCAGTTGTCCAAACAAGATCTAGCTTCTGTGATATTGGACACAACACTTTTTTTTTTGAAAGTTTAATAATTTTATTTTATAGATTTTAAGGACATTTTTAGGATTCATAACATGAGACGTCAAACAGGTGTCACTTGGATAAAACGCTTGAAAATATACACTGGAGTGCCAGCTCAAGTCCAGAGATTGGGATAGCACTGATGTTGCAGGCTGACGGAAAGAAGAGTGGGCAGGGAGCATGAGGGAGGGAAGAGGATGAGCTTCTCAAATGCCTCAGTGAAATACAAAAAATGGACTCCAGGAGCAGTGTGATGCCAGCCGTGGTGTAACTGGGAGGGTGAATCTGCTTCTGCTGCACGTGGCATCACTTGGGTTTGGCTCACGGACTCTCTCAAGTGAGTGCCAAGGTCAATGGCTTCATGCAATGAAGTAAAGTAAGGGCATTTATCTCCTGATTTTCCTTAGCACGGTCAGGTCTGATCTACTCCACTGTCACCCAGCACTTACACCACGTCTGTCTCCCTTTCCTTTGCAGATGGCGTGATCTGCAGCAGTGCCCATACCTAAGTAACCTTTAGCTGGTGAAGGTGGAGGGTAAGATATACATGTCTCAGCTGGTAGCCAGCACCAGGTAGATTTTCTACAAGAAGAGTGGCAGGCAAGGGTTTTTGTTTTGTTTTGTTTTGTTTTTCTTTTTAGTCAAGTGTGCTACAAGACACTTTGATGGCTCACAGTGTTTGAATCTGACAGCTTTACAAAATGCTTAGAATACTTGCCTTGTCCATTTTCCCCTTATTACGTCATTCTGCTCATACTTTGGATACTGGCTTTGGCTCATGATAACTATTTAAGATGTCTTTTGTGTCCCTCCAGGATTACACATGCCTTTGACCCAAGGGCAGGGCATGGAGCATCGCTCAGTAACTCTGAGAGTGGAATTTGTCACTGGCAACTAGTCCTTCGAAGTTTTGTTTCCAAGGTCATTTGTACTTGTTCTGTCACGTGGGGAAGATACTATTGTACAGGAGAGAAGAAACACAGAACAGTTGGCTCAGGAGAACTTGTTGTGTGTCCCTCATGCACCAGGTTGCCTCCTACACTGAGCAGTTTTGATTAATTCCTTACAAGTCATCTTGCGGATCAATGTCTGCTGTGGTTAATTGTGAGAGGAGGAAATGCGACACTGACTTGAAGTAACAGCCACTAAGCTGTAGAGCATGTAGTGTTAAGTGTCTGCAAAAACAAGGTTTATTCGTTCCTGTTCTCTTGCCACATTGGCACCATAAAGGGTAAGCAAATTTAGATGGAAATTGGCATTGACTTTTCCAAAGCAGTATTCCAATGCGTCGTGATGACTTACGGCCAGCAGATCAGCAAAACCTGTCTGAAAGGTCATGATCTTGGAGGTCACAGCCTTTAACTCTCTGCTGTCCCCCAGGATGTGCTCAGCTACCTGTAACCAGTCTTCAGGACATTAATGTCTTGCCAGGAGTGTATTTTGGTTTTAAAACTGCATTTTCATGTATGTATCACCTACCATCCACAGAAGGTGGAGACAAAAGCCAGCAGCAAGATTTAGCAGAAGTTGCTACTGCAAGTCTGATGCTCACTGAGGCACAGTCCAAAGGACTGCAAGTATTACTTAAAGTGGAGGATCTGTTTGTAACCACAGTTTGAATGCCAGTGTGAAAAAAAAGGTGAAGAATGCCTATTTCAGGGCCTTAAACCAGTTTCCCTCATATTCACGATACAGCTATATTAAATCCTCTGTTAAAGATGACAGTAGTCTCCACACTAAACATGTCTTTTCTACTGCAGGTTCCTCACTGACACTAAAAAGGTTCTTCTTTTAAATCAACAACTTAAGAAAACTGTGACACGGCAAAACCCCCCTTGCTGCTCTAGCCAGAGGGTGCAGAGGGTCTCTGGGACATTTGATTCACAACTACCAGTGTTCTCGAGCTGCCTTGGCCATGTCCCATCGCACACAGTAATCCTGGGATCTGCACACTGGTGAGGATGCTGCATCCCTCTCTGGGGACTTCAAAGGCGAGAGAATCATCAGAAGTGCACAAATCGCCTCTTAACCCTTTAAGGAACATGTAAAATTTATTACTATTTTCAGTATTTTAAAAATAATGCTTTTGCTATTAATTCTTTGCTTTCTTGAACTTTTTTTAAAGAGGAAGTTGTCAGCTCCGTTTTTCCTTTAATGTATTTGAACACAGGTATTGGTTATCCTGTATTTCACACCAGGCAGCACATGTGCTTTTAGCCAAGGAGGGCAGGAAGGTACAAGGGTTACAGTGACATTTCCAGAAATAGAACTAGATTAAATATTTAAACCATGTCATGGGTGGTATTAATTGCAACACCATGTGATCCTGAGCGACATTTTAGAGGAATGGCAGAGTCATAGCTAAAGTTCACATGGGCTTGTAATCACAGATAATGTATACGCACATCTTAAACTGTTAAGCCGTTTAGCTAACGGTATCACTGCAGTGAGCTGAACTTTCACGTGGTGGAGGGAGAAGGAGGCTGGTCTTTTATATCTGAGAAGTAATTCCTTTGAGTCATCCTTAGCTTGAGCTAAAGCCTACGGATGCCAGTGGAAAGTTTTCTGTGCCCATCTACGGAAGTTTCTGGCACCTTAGAGACATCTGCAATAAATGTCACAAGTGAGACACCATTTTTAGATGCCCAGAAAACAGTTTACGTTGCTCTTGATTTGAGGTATCACTCTACAGGTTCAGAGGATAAGATATAAATTAAGACATTAAATCTCATAAAGCAATGTTGTTGTGGTTTTCAGTTTTTCATATCTCACCCTGAGCAAGAGTTGAACCTTTCTCGGTTTAAGAAAATATCTCTGGAGTGCAGAAACAATCTCAGTGCAGACATCAGTCTAACTGTGCCTTAATCACACCATGGAATATCTCTATGAATAATAAATTAAGATTCCATTTCTTTCTCCTTTTAATGCCAAAGATTAGTGAATGGTTAAAAAATCTAATAATCTGGGAGCAAAAAAAATCCAAACTAAGAATCTATGAATAGATTCAGATGAATACAGAAGATATGGAAAAGACTCTTCATAGATCAGACAAGTTCTCCTTAGTAACTACCCGTTAGTAACAGCATGATTTTTGATTTCTGTTAGCTGAAACTGACCCATCAGACCCCACCTGGTGAGACTCAGAAGCCCAAATTCTCCTATAGAAGCCCAGCCAAGGTGCTGGGAGTGCTTGCCCTTCCGAACCAATCCAACACTATTTTACAGTATAAAACCCTCATCTCCACAGCTCCAAGAGCTTATTGAATTAGGTGTTTTCTCTGAACTTGTTACACATCTGCAAAGGGACTTAATTTTCCTTTAAACTTTTGCTTAAGGGTCAGCTGCACAGTGAGCTGACACATATTTCCTGCACCAAGTAGTTATGCGAATCAATAAATTATGACCAAATTACACCACATCCTGTGGTGCTTTGAATTCATTTTTAATAACCCTCATGTTCAAAACGCTACCATTTGAGGTGAGAAAAGCAGTACAGGGAGTTAAACTGACCTTGAAGATGAAGGTAGACGTCCTGCTGCCTGCAGCGAGCCCAGTGTAAAGGGAATAACAAGTTGGTGCGCTGACAGGAGCCCAGGTAATTTGAGAGGGGAAAAGGAGGTGAGGGAAACAAAAATAATTGCTGCAGTGGCCAATCCCATTTCACCCGGTTACATGAGTGACATTTGCTCGCACTTGGTGCCCTTGAGGACGTAATGAGGGGGCATGTCAGAGCTGAGTGACAGCAACATCACCTTTCAAAGGCTTCTCAAAGGGAAGAAGTTATGTCAGCAGATGGTTGGCCAGATGCTTGACTGCAATAAGATGCACCTCCGCTGCTTTGCCCCCAATGACCCATTTAGTAATGGCCAAAAGAGAAAGGTCAAGTGTAACTTCTGTGCTGGACTGCCTTGCCTACCTGAACAACTCTTGAGAGACAGGGAGAGCAGGAGAAATCCACCCGCAAGCTTCCCAGATGGAAATAGGTCGGAGCAGAATGGGACCCAGAATGTGCCAAGATCACTGTGGGCATTTTTTCTTTAGCCTTTACTGTTTAATTCATGACATTAGTTCTTGACTCTTGTAAGGCAGAGGGGTCCAGAAACATGAAATGTAAAAGGATGATGTCTGAACCCTCCCATTTAGAACTACTATAGCTACATACTGGTAAAGTGCTGAAAGAGATAACACGTGATGGTTCAGAAAGCAAAAAAGAATAATCAATTTAATCCACCTAGCTCTGCTCCCACAAAAGCTGAACATTTTCAAGGCTGACAGAGGAACACAGAGGCCAATATTGTGCAGCTTTTAAAATTCCAAGACTTTAAAATGCTTTATCTTTTGTACATTTAATATTCCTTGAATTTTACATAGCAATTTCCTAAACCCACAACTCAGATTTATGAAACTTTCCAAAACGTAGACACCTCTCCCCCAAAATGTCATGACTTGTTTGGACTAATGAGAGCCATGCATGCCCACCATAATTAAAAACAATATAACCACTCCAGATTAATACATCTGGACTCCCAAGTATTTGAAACACCCCCTTTTTGCCATGCCTGCTTTTTATCAACCCAACACGATGTTTCTGATATTGATAGGGAAAAAAAAATCCAGTTGAGGATCTCTTGAGGTAACATGAGTACAGAAATATGAGCACGACATAGTGAGTAGTAACTGGCAAAGAAAAGAGAAACCAGCTTTTCCCTTTGTACAGGGCGAGATTTCCTTTGTGGTTGTGTCTCATCTTCTGCTCTGGCTATAAGCCCCCCAGCCTGCATTTAATCCAGACCTTTGTGTACCAGCACTTCTTCTGCAGGGGCTGTCACCTCCTTGTCAGCAATACGGCCCCCATTTTAAATATTTGACTGAAGACTGCCTTTTCCATAGCATCCTTGAACAGTCAAAGACCTTCACCTCGAAGATGATGCCATGAACCGAAGTGCCTTGCTGGCTTATGCAGATGTTTAAGCTATTTGCCAGTGCAAAGCCTGAAAGAACAGAAGATGCAAACAAAACTCAACTTGCCAGCTAGCATTGGAAATACCTCGCAAACAGTGTTAGCAAGTTCCCTTATGATTTCTGAAGAATATATCATTAATACTTAAAAAATAGCTTGGTATTACTACTGTTCTTTGATCTATTTTGTGAGGAACTCAGCTACAGAAACAGTTGGGATGCTAAGTACCATCCATAAATAATGTCATATTTTCATGTCTATCTAACCTAAATATTTATGTGAAATCTCCCAATTAAAATGCTGTCTTGGTTTCATTGCTTGTTCTGGGGATATTAGCAGCAGCTGAATGCTAATTCAATTGCTATTCATATTAATGCCATCTGTCCCTGCACAGGGAGCTCAGCTGAAATTCAGCAATAGTTTGTGCCCCATTGGAGTTTGTTGTGGAAGCTGCTGAACAGTGAAGTTACCTATATGGACCAGATGAAGGTAATTTTGTTTTATGGGAAGGCCTTTCCAATTAACAAATTTCTTTCAAAGAAAATCTCTATAGAGTCATATTGCCACATCTGGGAAATAATTTATTAGTAGTCAAACGGATTAGGACAGAAACAATCACTGGTTTTCAGGTTTGACAGGTCTTTAATTCTTGAGATTCCTAAAGACGGACTTGGAATAATGCAGTGAAACATACAATCTTGGGAATAAATATAATTGCTTACCAAGCGATTGCCAGACCTCTTACTGAGATTTCTGGTGACTGTTCAATATCTGCTTACATAGCATACATGCAGTCAGTGAGATCCCAAACTGGAAAAAAAAATCCATTTTGAGGTGGCACTCAACCACTTACATCCAAATGAAGCTGATGGAATTTAAGAAAGTGTTTGTTCCTAAGCATGGGCACAAATTCATCATGGTCAAACGCATAAGTAGGCACAGAACAGTCCTCCTACAGTTAGGATTACTCCAGAGAAAGTCACTTTAATGTACTAATACAGGTCTGCTAAATAAAGAGATCAACTAAATTCAACAACCTGTCAAAAAATAGCCTCATTTTTTTAAAGTTATTTAAGTTACTTTTCACAGGACATCCAGCACATACTGTGGGAAAGGTTCTCTATAATTAGCAGTGTGTTCTCTGGCCAAAGGGAGGAGAAAAGCTTTCCCTAAAAAAGGAGTGGACCCTTTGGAAAACCAGGAATATCCAAAATCCTTGTGAGAGAACCACGTGGCCTTCAGTGCCATTGTCTTGAAAGTGATCACACAATTTTTGCCAGCTGTGTTGCAGATTGCATTGCACAGTATCACAAGGCATATGTTTCTAATTAGAGCAGCAAGACCGAGGGTAGGTATTGTCTAGTGTAGATCATGTGTGTGAAAGGGGGGATAATTCTGTCTCAGAAAATTTCAGCCCTTCGAAAAGCTGCTCTTGTGTGACATTTTGGCAAAGCTTTTGTCTCATTTAAAAAAGGGGAAAAAGAGTATTTGTACCTCACTGAAATGCTGTTTTTCTCTCAAGGGTGTATGTTGAGAACAAGATCATGAACTAACATTACTGCTTTACAAGATGAGGCTTTGACATCCTCTGTTCTCTGACCCAGCAGAGGGTTCTCCACTGCTGCCACAGGACCAGCCACTGCTGGTGATGGAGCTCACAATCCAGCAGGCCATTGATTTCACCTCAAAACATACCCCAACTACGGATCTGGATCCCTAGCACTGGCCTTTCCGCTGGCAGTGTTCTTATTCCCCTCATAAAACGGTACTGAAAATGCATCAGTTCATGTAAAGTGGCCCAAATGGTGAAATTAATCAACTCTGAGATTGTGATTGTCAAGGAATTCAAGAGAGTAATGACTAGAGAAATGCAGCCAACAAACATATTCAGGTATTTTGAAGTCTGGACACCTTCCTTCTTTTCACCACGCTGATCCAGCATTTCTGTCATGGAAGCTCCAGCAGATGTGGTTGGAGAAGGAAAGAGGTGCTATTTTTCAGATGGCTTTCCCATTGGAGATGGAATTTTAATGGTGAACAAAATGGAATAAATAAACAATTAATATTCAGAGCAGAAGAGAGAGCATTGACAGGACTTTGTGTCTTCCCTGGCTGGAAAAGTTACTACCTTTGATTTGTGTGAAATACATCTAGGATCTAGACATGATTTATACATATTGTCCCCAATTTGTATAAAGGAGAAGTTTCCAGGAAGAGTAGTGGGAGAGAACACAAGCCCTTAGTAATGATTATTTCTTGGTTTCTGACCCATCCATCTAGGCATGTGCACACCATGAGCAGCAGTAGGATGATGTCTGATTGCAAGAGGCTTACACGGGGGAGTTGCTACTTCTAGGAAAACGAATTTTAAAGGACTTCCGCCATTACACTTATCAACCCACATGTGCAGGTTGGCTCCAGTAGTCAATCCATTGGAAAAAACACAAATGATTTTTCAGTCCTTTTTGAAGTGGGGAATTTCAAGCAAAAATCTTATCTTTTCCAATTTTACTTCCTCTAGGCTATATGTACGTAGGGCCAGAACACTCTAGTATAACTTTCAAGACATAGCTTAGTCTTCACAATTATCATTAATTATTTTGCACAATTAGTCAAGACCAATTTCCGTTTTCTCTTGACGGAGCTGAGGAATTTGAACAGCCTGTCCCAACTACCTTCCCCCTCAAGATTTAAAAGGGTTGTGTGCTGTGAGATTTCCTCCAAGATTTTATAATTTAAGTAGGTCTATAATTTTACAGAATATTTAGTTGTTTTCTTGCAACATGCTAAAAAGTAATAAACAGTTTCCCCACAATGCAAACTAGCTTATGATGCTACGATTCTAGGATAAATCATTCTGAACAATAATCCATGATCTTACTGTGCCTGGTAAGATCTTGGAGCAGATCCTCCTGGAAACATGTCAAAACATAGAAGGCAGGGAGCTGACGAGAGACATGGGAAATTGCGGCTGACTAATCTTTTGGCCTTCTATAATGGAGTAACTGCATCAGGGGACAGGGAAGAGCTACTGCTAGTGTCTGTCTGGACTTCTGTAGGACCTTTGGCATGATCCCCCACAACATCCTTCTCTGTAAACTGGACAGATATGGACTTCATAGATTTACAGTTACATGGCTGAGGAACTGGCTGGATAGTGGTGCCTGAAGAGCCCATAATGGGACCAATACTACTTAATATTTTTGTTAATAACGCAGGCAGTGGGATTGAGTGCACCCTCAGCAAGTTTGCAGATGACACCAAGCTGAGTGGTGCAGTTCATTCACTAGAGGCATGGGCTGCCATCCAGAGGAAGCTGGATGGGCTGGAGTGGGCCTGTGCAAACCCCATGTAATTCAACAGGGCCAAGTGCAAGGTCCTTCACCTTGGCTGGGGCAATCCCTGATATCACAGAATCACAGAATGTCAGGGGTTGGAAGGGACCTGGAAAGCTCATCCAGTGCAATCCCCCCACCGGAGCAGGAACACCCAGCTGAGGTTCCACAGGAAGGTGTCCGGCGGGTTTGAATGTCTGCAGAGGAGACTCCACAACACCCCTGGGCAGCCTGGGCCAGGCTCTGCCACCCTCATCGTGAAGAAGTCTCTTCTCATATGTAAGTGGAATCTCTTGTGTACCTGTTTGTACGCATTGCCTCTTGTCCTACCGTTGGTTGTCACTGAGAAGAGCCTGGCTCCATCCTCCTGACACTCACCCTTTACATATTTATAAACATTAATGAGGTCACCCCTCAGTCTCCTCCAAGCTCTAGAGCCCCAGCTCCCTCAGCCTTTCCTCACATGGGAGATGCTCCACTCCCTTCAGCATCTTTGTGGTTGTGCTGGACTCTCTCCAGCAAGTTCCCTGTCCTTTTGGAACTGAGGGGCTACAACTGGACACAATATTCCAGATGTGGTCTCACCAGGGCAGAGTAGAGGGGGAGGAGAACCTCTCTGACCTACTGACCACCCCCCTTCTAATCCAGCCCAGGTACCATTGGCCTTCCTGGCCACAAGGGCACAGTGCTGGCTCATGGTCATATCAGTACAGACTAGGGGATGAAGGGATTGAGAGCAGCCATGCAGAGAAAGGCTTTGGGATGCTGGTGGACAAAAAGCTGGACATGAGCCGACAATGTACACTCACAGCCCAGAAGGTCAGTTGTATCTTGGGCTGCATCAAAAGGAGCGTGAGCAGCAGGTGGAGGGAGGTGATTCTGCCCCTCTGCTTCGCTCTGGTGAGACCCCACCTGGAGTCCTGTGTCCAGCTCTGGTTCCTCAGCACAGGACACACATGGACCTGTTGGAGAGGGGCCAGAGGAGCCACAGAAATGATCAGAGGCTGGAACAGCTCTGCTGGGAGGACAGGATGAGAGAGTTGGGGTGTTCAGCCTGGAGAAGGCTCCAGAGAGACTTTATTGCGGCCTTTCAGTACTTAACATAGGCCAATAAGAAAGCTGCAGAGAGACTGTTTACTGAGACCTGTAGTGACAGGACAAGGGGCAATGGTTTTCAAGTGAAAGCAGGTAGATTTAGATGGGACATAAGAAAGACATTTTTATGATGAGGGTAGTGAAACTCTGGAGCAGGTTGGCCAGAGAAGTTGTGGATGCCCCATAATTGGAATTCTGGCAGGTCAGGTTGACCAGGGCTTTGAGCAACCTGATCTAGTGAAAGATATCCCTGCCAATGGCAGGGGGTTGGACTAGACTATCTTCAAATGTCACTTCCAAACAAAGCCACTCTGTGATTCTATGGCCCTGTGATGACAGCCTTAAGGAAATCTGTAAAACCAGCCAAGTCTTCGGTATAAGGTTAATGAAGTGGTTTGAAGTGTGGGGAAAACAACTTTAAATTAAAATTATCCTGCAGTACGTTTAAACAGAGCTGCTTGGCAAGTAGTTTGATCTTTTCTCTTGCGCTGAAGATGTCTCACAACTTCCAAGAGTAAGTTGCTTTCTTAGTCAATTAGTTTTTATGTGAAATATCAAAAATGTGAAAGATTGCAGAAAATGCGACTGCAAGGTCACAGAGAACTGAATAGATGCTGATTTAAATATGTCACTTACTTTATCTCCATCTTACATCGACCTGACTTGCTGCTGTTTAGCTACTTAAAATATGTTATTTCTTGAAATAAATTTAATAGGTATCTTTCTATCTTAAAGAAATTACACAATTCAACAAAGGAAAGCAGTAAACAGTGATTAAAGCATATAACAGAAGCTGGAAACCTGGCTTTGTAGTCTGAAACTTTATTAATTATTTTGCTTCAATTTGCAAGTAATTTTATCTCTGTGTGACTGGTTTTCCTGTTGGAACAGGAGGGACATAACATACTTAGAAAATGTTTTCTGTGTTTACTTGGGTATAAATTGGGTGATACTATTTCTTTAAATCCAGGGCAGGACACCAGCAAGAGAAGATTAGGGATGTTTAGACAAAGTCCAAACCCTTAATAACAGGAATAAGAAGTTAGGGACAATGTTATCTACTCTCTATTTATGTAATTCGTTGCCTTTTGCCTGAAGAAATTGTCTATCGAAATGGTAAGTCCTTAAACACCTTCTGGGATTGTATTTAAACTCCACCTACTTGTACCTTCCTACAAAGGGAGCAAAGGTGTGGAAAGGGAGAGGCTTTCCTCTGCTGAAGAAGAATGAGTTGTGTGGCTGGTTTGGTTTAATATGTTACTTGTCTTATTAGTTATTTGCGCTGTACACCTCACAGTGGATCAGCATTTCTACTTGTGTATGAAGCGGATCCCATTCTCTGTTCCAAGTTAAAATCAGCATTATTGCCAATGATGCCCAGAGCAGCTGCAATGCAGCATGAACAAACAAAGAATAAAGCGCAGTAATTCAAACCATTCTTTTCCAGTAAAGAGAAACAGATTTTTTTCTGATTTTTGCTGCCCTTATTAATGGCTTGTGCCTTGTGCTCCCACATTTCTCCAAAAGACTCAGTAATTCAGAAGGACTAGATTTAATTATTTAACATTTCAGGGGAGGGGGGACTGTGTGGAATTAAACAGATACCAGTAAGGACTCCTGAAACTCAGGAAAAAAAAGAATGTTTAATAGGCATATAGGCACAACACCCTGCCTGATATGCCTTACTAACAATACAAAGCAATAACCCGAGGTCAAAAGTTAAGTTATAATACATGCAAAAACATCTGGATTGTGCACTACGTAACATGTTAGGTATAAGTACATCTGTCAAATAAACATACATCTATTCTCCTAAAGAACAGAACTTCAGAGACTATTTCAAAAGTAAAGGTACAACAAAACAACCATAGTTGAGCAGCGTATTGGACACAAAGCATCCTACACAGAGACATTTGACCTTTGGAGGCAAAAACTGTAACAGGCAAATAGCTGAGAGCCAGATCCCCAAATACTTACTTATGAAAAGCTCTCAGTGAAGCCTAAGGTATTATCAGAATGAGGTCTGAAGGATTTTGCCGTTAATGAATAACAATTATGAATGGGTAAAATGTCTCTATTGGTGATAATTTTAAATCATACATCTAAGTTTGATGTTGCTGAGTGAAAGGAGGAAAGACTGAGTATCAATACAAATAAAACAATATTTTTGTAAACCCCTTAAATTAACGATTACGAAGGAAAATTTGGGATCATGAACATGTCCTGAAATCAAAATCAACATGGTTAAAGTTAATAAATACTTTAAATAGTTATGTTCCTTTTTATCCTACAGAAAAATAATTAGTATTAAGAACTAAGAAAGCAGAAAGAGGATGGACACCTCTTCCTTACTTTTAAATAAGGGTGGTCAGTCCCAGTATCATCTCTCACTATTAAGCTATGTGTTCATGTATCACAGGACTAGCCAAAAGGGACAGAACATGCACTTACTGCCACTGTACATTCAACACATCTGGTTTTTCTTCCACACGATGACCAGTCACGGGCTCAGTCCACTAACAATACTGGTGAATGTGGTGTGGGGAGGAGAGGGATGTGGGGAGTGAAGGCTGGGGTGAAGGCAACTCTAACTCCATATCAGCGTGTGACAAGTGCTCTCTGTCACATGGAAGGGGACGTGTCTGTGCTGCCGCCCAGGTTCCCACAAAACGACGGGCTGAATCCGGGCTGCTACGTATGCAATAAAAAGAAATTACTGCAAAACCTCCCCTCGGACTTTGCTGGCAAACGCATTCACTGCTGAAGCAGCGGGTGAAATAAGCTATCCCCATCACAGCCAGCCAGCCTGCACACCCTGAGGCGCTTTTTGTCCGGAGGCTGCTGAAGGGAGCAGCCTCTCCAACGTGAGAACTGCTGTTGCATCTGAGCTGAGGAGCTAAGAAAGGCAAGTAACAGGCGCTTCAGCCCTCCTCTTCCTTGCAAATCCTGAATCAGCTCGGCTTTTTCAGCTCTGTTTGCAGAAAAGCAAGTCTGCTCTGCTTCCACGGCATAAAAGCTATAATGGACAAGATCCTAAAAGACAGCAAGATCCAAGCGATAAAGCCTTCACTTGGAGACATCCTCCCTAAAACACCAGAGGCAAATAGTGTGTGTTTTATGACTGGGATTTCTATCTCTATATATTATATGGCTGTTGTGGAGTGGCACAGAGAAGCCAGTAGCAAGGAGCTCTACAATCCCTGTACAGGGAGATGACCGCACTTGCTGGTTAAATAGACGTAATAGGCAAAGCCCTATGTATAGCAGGTTGCTGCTGCCCACTAACTACTGCCATGGCTCAAACTCTGCAGCAGGACCACAACAGAGGCACTCGGGCCACTCGCACGTGAAGTTCAGAACCCGACTGCACTCGCTGCGCAGGATTTCTGCAAAACAGCTGCTTCCAGCTGTGGTGAGGGTTCCAACACTGGCCAGGGTTGTGGATAACAAGATGCACACTCACTTCTTTGAGCAGTCACCTCCTGTATTTTAATGAATGCACGGTATCCCCAAACGAAAAGATTAACGTTAGACATCAGCAAATCAAACATTACTGTGACCATAACCTTCTTCTTGTTGCTCTGAGCACAAATAAAGTATCTAGTCACTCTAGTGATTCTAATCTAAATTGTGCCACTGACCCAGGAGGTAAGTTTTGGCATATAAGTAGTATAAGCTTTTCCAGAGGGGCTGAACTACCACATGGTCTACTGATCTTAATATATAGATGCTCAGCACCTTTGAAAAAAAACCCATGTTTAACCCTTTTTCTTCTTCTGTCCATTTGTAATACTGCAGCACGAGCACAGCACCACCCCTGCATATTGCAAGCATCAAAATGCATTGAGTGTTTTGAAACTCTGAAGAACTGATATACACACATAAAGTACAAACCAACAAACTGTGAAAAGAGTAAGATGAAGAATTGTACCCTGTAACCCTAAGAACACCAGGGAAGTTTGGTAGAATGGGGTACAGGCAGATAAAGCAGCAGTTAACAGCATACAACAGAGATGCCAACTGGCATTGACAGTTGTTACACATTTCCTTTTCAAAAGAGAAACAATAAAGTCAAGTTAAGAAATTACTTTTTGGACCACTTTTCCCCCGTTTCTTCATTACTTCAAAGTGTTTCATGAAAATACTGTATGGTAACTGCTTTTGTACAGAAAGTACCCAGTAAGTTGGTTTTGTGGTCCAAATAAAAACATGCTTTTTCTGTTTTTTAGTATCATGCGTTGGAATGCAATCAGCTTCTTGTCAGTCATTAGTAAAAAGAACAAGCACATTTTCGACAACAAAGATCTTCTATAAGTAACATTTTCCATATACATTCCTATAGCAATCATTAGCCAAAACAATTGAAAATATTTCTGGAATTTCATTTTCTGTTGCTATCTGCATTTCTCATTGAGGAGTTTTCTGGTATTTCTGATGTTTCCTCATGCAGGTATTTACAAAGAGATGGTCCTTGTGGTGAAGAACCTCAGTGAAATTTACAGTTGCTAAGGTACATTTATAAATGCTAGCAGCTACAGTCAGACAGAACGAATGGAATTTATTGTGCAGCTCTGGGCTGGGCCAGCAATATAATTAAAGTGCAAATAAAGACAAAAACCACAAGCCAGGCAGATCCACTTTTCATCGCCAGCGTTACGAAGTATCATGACTGTCATAAGAAATGTCAGATCAAATAGGCCTAGGTCACAATCTATTTTAAACACCTGTCTCCCTGAGAGGATTTAAGGGAGGTATACAGTGATATAGCCCTATTTCTTCAACTGGCTGAATATCATTGGAAAAGTAAGGACACTTTTCCAGCCAATTTTTTTCAACAGTGCTATTACCTGCGTTTTATGCCATGATGCACTTTACAGCATGCATTCGAGCTCACTTTCCATGCAGCTACAACAGGCCACTCTTGATCAGGAAGTACCAACTAGCTGTAGAAATCACATCTACCTACCTGGTATGTCACGAAAGCACAGGCTTTGAAAACAGTTACAAATAGCATATTTTCTTAAGCATATGCCCATATGCAAATGATAATACTAGTTTAGATAAAAATATACAGTCTCTGTCTACTGGCAGACAAAGTTTGCCACTGATGTGAACGATTTTAGAGCTTAGTCAGTGTTGAATGGTTGAACAGGAAAACAGACATTTTTCAAACCACTGATTCCATGAAAAACGAAACTGTCACGCCAGCTCCTAGTGTTAATTGCTGATCACTACCCATTGCCAGACCATGTTGTGTCCAGAAAGTGCTCTGTAGCCTGACTTGTCAGAGAAGCTGCAGGAGGTGCAGAAAAATAAAGTGCCTTTTCCAGGGCTGTGTGCAACGTGAGTAACCATCCCATTCACTGCATGTCCGGATCTCTTGAGTCTCAGGTATAGCTCCTAACCTTCTATTTCCCAGCTGAAGCTTGCAAGGCTGGCAACTATTTACAGCTTTTCAACTAGTTCATTTGCTTTCCATGCTGTAAATACTCTCATTGTGTATTAATGAAAAAATATTTACAATTCATTTATACGTAAAATCAGTCACCTTAGGAAAGCCTGGCAAGATAGGAGAAAAGAGAAAGAGAAAGAGAAAGAGAAAGAAAGAGAAAGAGAAAGAGAAAGAGAAAGAGAAAGAGAAAGAGAAAGAGAAAGAGAGAGAGAGAGAGAGAAAGAGAAGAGAAGAGAAGAGAAGAGAAGAGAAGAGAAGAGAAGAGAAGAGAAGAGAAGAGAAGAGAAGAGAAGAGAAGAGAAGAGAAGAGAAGAGAAGAGAAGAGAAGAGAAGAGAAGAGAAGAGAAGAGAAGAGAAAGATTATTTTAATTGGAAGGGACCTACAATGATCATCTAGTCCAACTGCCTATAAGAAGGTTAACATATTACAAAGGGTAGCATTAAATGTAGAACAAATATTTTCAACAACTGCAGATCTGAAGATACCAGATGCTACCTTAATGTCATTCCAAGACAGCAGATGACTGTTAAGATCCTGTGTTTCAATGAAGTTAACATGATATAAGGACATCACTACCATTACTGCCTATGTGAACACGTAGTTAGCGATCAGCCCAGGCCACATCACAGTCATCTCATTTTGCTCACTTAACATATATGAGTATATTATCACCGTTTAAATCTGTTCCCTTAACTTGTCACATAAGACGGCTACAATGAGTACCTGTTCACAGGAAAGTCTCCTGTTTTCCATTAAATGCACAGTCTCTACTGCAAAACATTATCTTTGCAAAGCAGCAATCACTTAATCCATGTAGGAAGCATCTTTGTCTTCCAATGCTCATTTTCATTGCCTGAGAGGGAAATGCTGTGAGGCTCGGTATCTCTTATTGGAAAAGAGAGCTTGCATTCTTCTCAATATTTCCCTTGCTGTCTTTAGGACTTGGCATGCACGATTTTGTTAATTATATTAAAGCGTTCTGTAGACTCTGAGGCGAAGCTGGCTCTTCAGGCAGGGAGTCTGGGTTCAATCTTTAGGGAAAGCTCATACAAGGTATCTTCATCTATGATGAGCGTCTTGTCAAGTAAATAGTGAGTGACCTGGAATGGAGAAAACACAGATGAACAGACTGCATGTTATCTCCACAAAGATTCCAGTGCTTTGATTTTTTCCCTTCAGCCCACCTAAGAGCCTGAGATCCTCTCACATTGTTTTCTCAGAGAAACACAACAGCTCATTTGAATGCTGTGAAGCTGCCCCAGCAGCACTCTAGCAATCACGTATGTTCACTCAAGAATGGGCAAATCCTCAGCCAGGTTACCTCAGCCAACGTTGCTCTTCTGGAGCCTGAGATCAAATCTTATTTGAAAACACAGACTGATTTTAGCCCAGTTTTCATGGCTCGCATGAGGGACAAGGGGAAAAGAACTGCAGGATGCACACAGCACCAACAGAGGCTCCAGCCACCTCCTGTCCCCTAGTCCCTGCGTTCTGAGATTCCTGGGCGAATTGTGCTTCCAGCTGGGCAGGGAGAAGACATTTCCCTTTGAACCCCTTCACAGAATCACAGGATGTCAGGGACTGGAAGGGACCTGGAAAGCTCATCCAGTGCAATCCCCCCATGGAGCAGGAACACCCAGCTGAGGTTCCGCAGGAAGGTGTCCAGGTGGGTTTGAATGTCTGCAGAGAAGGAGACTCCACAACCTCCCTGGGCAGCCTGGGCCAGGCTTTGGCACCCTCACTGAGAAGAAGTTTCTTCTCATATTTAAGTGGAATCTCTTGTGTTCCACTTTGAACTCACTGCCCCTTGTCCTACCATTGGTTGTCACTGAGAAGAGCCTGGCTCCATCCTCCTGACACTCACTCTTTATATATTTGTAAACATTAATGAGGTCACCCCTCAGCCTCTTCCAAGCTAAAGAGCCCCAGCTCCCTCAGCCTTTCCTCACACGGGAGATGCTCCACTCCCTTCAGCATCTTTGTTGCCCTGCCAGACCCACGAAGGCTGCAAAATCCCGAAAGAGCTTCCAGAGAAGGTGAAAAAAACTTGCTTTTATCTAGTGTCAAAGAAAGGGTTTCTACCAAGGTGAGGGTATTACAGCCCCACAGTGCCTGTCCGTATTTCTGTCTGTTCTCTGCTCTCTGTGTGTGGGGGAGCAGGATACATCGACTTCAGCTTTGAAGAACAGCTGTGATCTTACAACTAATTGCTATTGCAGCTTTGATTTTATTAGTAAGTGACAGTGTCTAGGAAGAGCCTTACCTTCTGCTGATGTTCTATGCGGTAGGAGGTCTGCTGGAACTGGCGTATTTCCCTGATAATGTGTGAGATCTTGCAAAAGAATACATGTGTATGAGTAAGTACAACTGCATTTTGATTTCAGCTAAACAACATAAGGCAAGAATTTTGCGCCAAATTATCCAACTTATCCTGGGGGGAGGGGAGGGCAAAGATTATCCCCAAACAGTTTCCAGGGATTTCACTTTCCTAAACCATTATTGTTCAGTCAGTCTCAAGTGAACCACCTTGTCTCTCCTCTCCTCTCCTCTCCCTATACTCTTTTTGCCTCGAGTGACTGCTGCAATGTGCAGCCATAAGGTGGCTATTAAGCTGATATTAGAAGTGAAATTTGCATGCTTTTCTCTGAAGAGTTGTTACAAATCAACATTACATGGTAGCTGGAGAGAAATCAACTTTAAAATGCTTTTTCAGATAGACCACTGCGCACTTGAAAAGAAGATTGTGATGACTGCTTTCTGGTGAATCACTACATTCCTTTGATTTGGTTATTTCAAAAAGGCTTTTGTTTCTCCCTCATGAGCTTTGCACATCTGCTTTTCCTGTCTGTCACTTCTCAAAGAACAAATCAGAGGCAAATTCACCCTGTAAAAACACTCAGTTTACCAGAAGGTGGTGATAGAAGACTGGGTCAAGTAATTGCTTTCAAATAAGCTACCTAACTTGCACGATGCCAATATACTTGTATGTCTTAGAAGTGAAATTCAAAGGAGTTATAATTAAATCAATAATTAACTCACATAATTAAACACCTGTTGGAAAAGCGTATAAGGAACTGAAAATTACCATTCTCATTTTGGAAAAATTGACAAGGCCTTCCCCAGTGAAGTTCGGTGTTCCTTCTTCAATAAATGCCAGGTCTGTCAAGTACATTCCAAGGTAGGGAACGGCAGGAGGGTTACAACTGTGAAACAAGAAATCAGCATATTTGTCTATAGCTAAATTTGCAAAGCAATTTTTTTGTAAGTCGTATAACACAAACTCTTTATTACTTGACATACTTCTAAACAATAGGGTGCATTCATTTGTAAGACAAACAGCCTCTCTGACTTCGCTTGAGTTGCACTTGCTCTTCATGTGACAAATCGAATGCATTCTGTCCATTATCTAATATTAACGGCAGATAACCTTTAGTAAAAGGTAGAATGGTGACGTGACGGAGAGAGAGGAAGAACAGGTACACTCTGGGCTCACAGAACACTTCCAAGCATATCTCAGCCCTGGCTGATAGATGATCTCAGAAAGAGATTCCACACAGAAGCTAAAAATGCTCATGGACTTGCTTCCGAGTAGTTGGTGTTCTGCAGTCGTGTAAGCATCCCAGTATAGCAATGGCATGTGTATGTGTCTGTGTGTGGAGATACATACACATATGTATGTATGTACATGCATATATATACACATACTTACACGTACATACACGTATGTGTGAATGCATACATGCATATTCATACATATATGTATACACATATATGTATGTATGTACTATTCTGTCAAAGTCTATTCAGGCCGCCTCAACAGTGAACACCAAGAAGAAAGACAAAGAGAGGTGACAAGGATGGCAACAGAGACCCTAGAGAATGTGGGTTTTCTTTTATTGGTGGGACAGGAGGAATGGGATAATGATTGTGGTTTCTCTAATGCAATAATCGCTGCTCCACGCTCACCGACTCTTGTGTCAGCAGAATAGTAGCAAACTTGGTTTTGTGGAGCTCTGGCATGAGAAAACTGCAGGGTGACGGCTGTACTGCTAACTTAGAAAGACTGCTCACTGTGCCTAGCAGTGCACTTCATTCTGTGTTTTACATTATGATTGTTGTACAAAAGCAAGCAATATATCAACTGGAAAGTACAAAAAAGAACCTGCTCATGCATTGTGAGTAAAAACATTTTTTAAAAAGCTATTGGCTCCCCAACAAAGTTTTTAAATAAAAATTGACTAACTATGTATATTTTGAAACTTTCAATAAATTATTCTGGTGGTTCAACCCTTTGCTTCTCTTAAAATCATTTAAAGTAGTTGTACGACCCAGTCCTGGAAAAATTACTTGTAACTACAGAACTTGCAAAAATACAGGTTTTGTACACATGCAGTTGGATTCAATACATACATTGTGGAACTCTTGCCACAGGATATTTTGGATATCAAAATTACGTATGGTCAAACATAATCTGGCAGATCAAAACCAGTTTGTTTTCCAGAGTGCCAGAATACAGGGAGCTGGGAGGGCACTGGAGAGGGAATAATCACTGCACATTGGTCTCATTCCCACGTTCCTCTCACCAGCTACTGGCCACTGTCACAAGCAAGATAAAGGGGTGAAAGGATATTTAAACTGACTCAGGCTTAGTCCTAAGTCCGAAACCTCTCATCTGGAACAAGGACTCTTTGGAACCCTGTTTTGAATAAGAACTTTAATTTATAAACCTGGCTTTACACTTATTGAAAATGTTTATCAGTGTAAGTAAAACCTCAACAGGGAACATTCACACAGAATAATAGTCTAATTTGTTGCAGCAATTCTCTGGAGATATTATATTTATCGATCATGGCTACTAAATTATGTGATATCCAGCAAAACAATACTGCTAAATAGAATAAAATGAGAATTTGTTATTAGACAAAAATATTATCCAATATTATATTAATTATTAAAGCTTAATCAAAGCAAATTCATCTTTTACATGTAGTATCCGCTGCTCATAACAAAACACAGTTGTATGGTGTAGGGAAACATACTTTTTGAGCGTTTCTCTAAGGTTTTTAAATCTTCCTTCAGATGATACAGTCTTCTGAAGCTTGTCCATGAGAGCTTTTGTCTAGAAGGAAAATGCATTACAAATGTGATTGTTGTTGCACATAAATGACTGGGATAAGATTTTAGAAAAGGTGTAATTCAGTTAGCATCTTCACCCCATTTTCAAAAGTAATAACACAAGCATTAGGAATTTAGCTTCACTGCAGTTCCTAGTGTACTTCTGAAAATGGAGATGAGGCAGCATTAAACATTTTCCTTTGAGTGATACACAGAATCTGTATCTATGCTAATATTATTAGCCTGCAAATTCAGGAAAAACACAAGTTCATTAAATTAATGGTCAGCAATTCAGTTTACTGTGTATACAAGAATACCAGAGACATGATCTCACAAGTTGCAGAGGATCTTCAGCTGAGTTTACTGAAATTAGTGACAGTAAAGGATGTTCACTGTCTCACAGCTTGCACTAGGCTTGTTTTGCATCCAAATTTCTGATAAAAGCTGAATATATATATTTGAAAATATATTACTGTTTTACAATAATTACTTTCAGTGGTCATCATCAGAGTCTGATTATTTCTGAAGTGAAATATATTTCCTTTTCAGCCTATTTATGCTATAGACTTGAGAGAGCACAGAGAATCATAGGAAATTTGTTATATTCGAAGCTGAATTTCCAATTAAGAGAAAGCTGTAGGCAGAAGCAGACACCTTATTTTCTTCTATATTAGCAAGCTGTGAAACACTCAGATTATGTTTCCAATAAGTACTGGAGAACTGTGCAACAACATTAATCCGTTGGGCTTTTGTTGATGATTTTTGTTGTTGTTTGTTTGTTTGTAGTTGTTGATTGAGAACTTTAAACATCAAACAAATTCTACACATAAAACTCTTTGGAGGTAAACTCTTAAACAACAGTTTGTACTGAAAGGAGTTTTAGCATAATTTTGAATAAAAGAACATAGCACCAGCTATAAAGCATCTGAGGAAAAGCTGACTGGAGAAAGAAGGCAGTGCAGTCAGGATGTATTTTAAGTGGATTTAATTGCTTGGGCTGCTTGAGTGCTTTTGCAAAGCAGAAACATAAGGAGGAGGAAACACAATAATAGAAGTCCACCCTTAGCATGTCAGTTACCCAAGTCTAAAAAGTGCAATCTGAAATCTTCCAATTAGCTGGAGTAAACCCTGTATACAAATACTGCCTAATTTACAAGTGATTGGCTCTGCCCTACTGATCTCCTTGCTCTGTTATTCCACCATACTGAAATATTCCCTTCTTTTTCAAATAGTAGAAAGCTGAGATTTAAATAATTCAACCAATGTCTCCAAACCATTTAAAACAGAACATAAAATCATAAATCATAGAATATCTTGAGTTGGAAGGGACGCATAAGGGCCATCAAGTGCAACTCCCTATAGAAGACGGGATACTCTTCATCCCAGCTAGTCTTTCTTTTTCTGTGTGTCTTATTTTTGTTATTGGCAGAAATTTCCACAGGCTCAACCATGCTGCTGACAGTCTCAGCAGCAAGATAAGGGTTAAAGGGAGATATTCACTACATCCAGACTCAGGCACCTACATGACCATGAGGTCTGGTTGCCTATAGTGTCGTACTGGGTAGCAAAAAAAACACCGCCTTGAGAAGAAGTGCTGACCTCTCTATTGATTTTCTGCACAGGGAAGGAAATGTGGCTTCTCTTTTAGGCACCTGGGCTGACTATAGTTATAGCTAGTAACTACAGAAATTTATTTTTCTCAAATATTTCAGTACTTCAGGCTCAAGTCATAGTCTTAGGAACCTGCAAATTCCATTGAAAACAGTTTGTTCCTGCAGATGTTTAATTAATGACACCAAAAATAAGGATAAACAACATACAAAATACTTTTACATGAAATTCCAGTACCACTCGTCACTCCCAGCAAACAGAGCATTGTAAAAGTAGAAATATTTATTGGGAGGAATCCTATCTCAACCATGTTGTTCTCTGAACAACACACTGACCAGTGAAATCTAGAAACCATACTGTAATCAAATCTTTCTTACCTGTTTGGATACTTTACCCCAAGTTTTCTTAAGTCTGTAGATTGCACTTCTGTTCAAGGCTGACGTGATTTCTAACACACCATTATAATTGTGCATACATCGACAGATATCAGCTACTGCTACCCACTTTTCAATGGAGTTAGCCCGGGAGCTGACATCAGCATAATTCATGATTTGGGAGGCAACAAGGTTACTCATCTGACCAAACAGAGAGTAAGAGATTTAGGACATTTACGTATAATCCCTTTCAACACACAATTATTTAATGAACAGGGCAGAAAAAAAACTAATGCACAGCAATACTGATAGTTCTTTATAAAGCCAAAATAAGTGTATTGAGAACAGTGTTGCAGGGAAGGAGGGGAATGATAATATGAAAGACAGGTAAAACACACAATGGGGAGTATCTCCAAGGCAACAGTAATAAAACTGATTGGGAAGTCTCTCAGTAAAATTACAGGAAAATTATAAAGAGCAAAGATACGGTTGGGGATACAAGGGCATTCATTAAGCAGAATTGGTGTTATATTTTCACTCTCTGGAGAAAATTTAGTTTCTTCTGTAAGCAACAAGGCATTGTAGTATAGTTTAAAATGTACTGCTGTATTAAATTGCCATTGAAATGCTGAGTGCCAATTCCTGAAAATGAGAATCTTCATGTGCTTCCATTTAAAAGGTTAATCACAAAGAGACTGTAACATTTAGTTACTACTAGACAAGAAGTTACATCACATTGTAAAAAAAAAAGGTTCCAGAGGTCACAGACAGTGTCAATAGAGTTCTTAGAAAGTAATCGATATTTAAGAGTACTTACATCATTAAAATGTTGACTAGTTTTCATAATATAGGGTGTCCTCTCATTTTTATCCACTTTCATCCAACCCTGCCCAAGAAACTCTCTAGAAATCGAGGGGAGAGAAAAAAAACCAAACAAAAATGCTCTTAATAGACAGAGTAAAGTCTGTGTAACCCTAGCCTAAGTGGATTTCAAGTATACCTCATTTTGTTAGAAGCTGATAACACAGCTTTACACTAATTCCAGAATTTCACTATACCATTTTTAATGCTGTCTGAAGCAGTAAATATTATAAAGAAGATTAATTTTTCTCTTAATCCCCTCCCCCAATGCCCAATTTTCAGCACTGTGGCCTTATTTGAAATCGGTCTTGTCAGCTTACGTGGTTCTACCCATATTAAACTGCTGTATGAACGCAGATGATCTGACACTCAGCACTTCCACACTATATTCACTCTTCATTAGACCAGAGCCTTAGACCACAGATTGTTGGTTTTTTTCCTTAGCAAAGAACTCAGTCTTTCAAAACACGATCAAACTATAGTGGAGTCAGAGGCAATGACAGAAAGGGCACTGTCGTGTTATGTGTGCAAACCTTTTTGTCAGTAGTACGACTTAGTGTAGTGCCTAACATGGTCACTCACCCACCGTGCTCGCTTCAGTCACTCGTAGGAGAACACTTACTCATATGGTATGCTTCGGAAAACTACGTGATCTAAAAGAGTTATCTGCTCTGCAAGCTCCATGGCTGACAAAGTCTCAAAGCACTCTGGTTTTGGGCAATCTGACTGCAAAAATAAGGAGAATGCTTAATGATCTCTTTTTGCATCAAATGACATTTCAAAGCACAGGGTACTAAGACCTTCATGAGAACTTTCAACACAGAGTTGCGAGAAACTTCTTTGCTACAAAGTAATAAGAATTAGGAAAAAATGCTAACAACACGAGGGTAAACATCAGGCTGGACAATCACAGGAAAACAGGCACATAAGAAGTTGTGAGCAACTAGGTATGTCAATCATCTGTGTATTCTGCATTACTTTCCACATAAGTGCTCTGCACCTAGTTCATTGCTGACACTCTTCTTGGGATTAATGCAATGCACTTAGGAGATGGTGGTGGCTACGGTTTGGACGATTTGGGCACTGTCAGTCAAGGCCAGTTGTGGTTCTGGTGGCCGCTGAGCCACCATTTCTTATGTATTGACTTTTTTTTTTTAAAAAAAAAAAAAAAAACACCAACATGAGATTTAAATTAGAATCCTAAAGTTTTGACCTGCTTATCTTTGATATGGACTCCAAATTCTTACTTTCTCTAAACTGACACGTATATTCCTGATATTCCTGTATTCCTGTGCAGTTGTGCTACATTTTATTGACTTAAAACCACAACATTCCTGCAGGAGTATTGATGTTTAAATTTCAGTATGAACTTACCATCTGAATGATATCCTCTATTTTTAAATGGGTATCATCTTGATCATCCTGAGAAAGAGCCCTGAAAAAAAAAGTAGCAGAACATCCTGTATAAATAAGGTCTATAGTGAGGAGAAAACCTTACAACAGCTAGGCAATCATGTTTATCTAAAATAAATCCTAAGACTGCAATTGAAGATGTAAAGAAAAAAAAGATCTGGTATCTAAAATCTAACGTCTTGTTTTAAGTAAAAGTGTACAAAGTGCTATAACATCAGAGTCACATAAGGTAAAACAATGGTCATGGAGGCTTAAAATCTCTGAGCTAAGAACAGCATATACTATAGAATGGTCAATGACAATAAGTACTGTGCTTATTTGCTGGTTATAGTGATACATCTATTCCACTTTGACTTTAGTGCAATGAAGCTGGTGGACAAATTAAAATTTCCTTTTCAAGAACTGGACTGGCAGTGCAAAAATACATCACAATAACAACAATACTTAATCAGAAGCTCTCTATCCTGAATAATCCCAGGAAACCTAAAGGTGGAAAAATACCTTGCAAGCCTTTTATCTGTTTTTTAACCTACTGTGCTAAATGACAGTTTGAGGAAATGTTTGAGAAATCAACATTTGAGAAGCGACAAAAAGACAGAAGAATAGGCATGCATGAAAGACTGATTCACTAGGAAGTGGTCTTGTTTATTGGCACTACAGTGTCTCACACAAAGAGCTGTGAGTGTGGAAACAGATCATAAACTGCTAACAGATTTTACTTGTAGCAAGTACATTATTTGTTTTCCATAATATAAGTATTAATTGATGCTTTCAATTCTGCTACAGAAAACCTGTGATTATGCAGACTATTTCAGAGTAATGGGTCAAAAATGAACCCAGCAGAAATAGTAAGTATTCATCAAATCCCATCTACCCTGATGCACTACCTTGGCACAAAATTCTGAGATCTTACCCCTTCATTTGAAAAATATAGACTCAAAGAAACCTTGAACAGACTGGATTTCTTTAATATAGGAAACAGAAGGTTTAGGGAGAAAGAATAGTGTCCTGGTAGGTGAAAGACTGTCTAAGAGACACCAACTATATGGCAAGAAGTCAATATACTGATTTACATCAGCGGTGATATAGTTTCAACATTAAGTTCAATTTTCCAACTCCAAGTATAGGTAAGCACTGAAACAGACGTTGTATTACTCATCAGCTCAATTTTCAAAGAAAGTTTAGAAGACTATTGTTGAAGAAGATCCAGTTCTACTGATCATTCCAGAAAGCACAGCAACTGGATCAGGTATGTTCTCATGGTCCCTCCAATTCTCTATTTTTGCACTCTGTACTAACACACTTTCCAAGTACCAGCTGTGGAAAGGGTTAAAATAAAACGATTGTATTACCCAGAGGCTGAAGCTATGAGTGTAAGATATGGAATTTGTACTATGTGGGTGGGGAGGAAGTGTTAATGCTTAGTACACTAGGTTCTTCTGTTGTGGGTTGCTGTTGTTTCCTTTTTGTTTGCCAAATTAGAGGGCTACGATAAAATCAGATGTAGATACACAGAGAAAGTATCTAAAACCCTCCTTGCATTCATTTTCAGCCTATCACATAGACACAAAATGCCTCTTTCTTCATAAGACGTGGAAACACCTTATGTCTGATGGGCAAGTCATGTGAAGTCTTAAATGTTTGCTTCTTCAGGAGAAGCCTAATCCTCTCCACATAATAATGGTGAGCAGCCTCAGTAACTGTAAATAGACCAGGAACCTGAGTAGCTTATTTCGTGCTATATCTCATGACGGATTGCCTGCAGAAAGGTATTGTTCACTATATGATAAGAGCATGTGCTGCCTGGCAATAAAAAAAGAGAGGGGTTGCCTTTCTGCCCCAGGTATTCTCAGTAATCTCATAAACTCATCATTTGAGTTCCTTACGTATAGCTTTCTAACAGCTGGAGTTCTCATGTTTGATACAGAAATGATTGTATTTGCTTCATACAAAACAAAATAGGAAACATGATATTCTTAAAAAGCTGAAAAGACTAACTTTTCCCCATCTTTGCTTCCTGATTCATGCTAACAGGATGTCTCACACTTTATGTAGACTTCCTAGCTTTCATTCTAACATGGCGCTCTCATAAAAAAACCTCTCCTTTTATTCAGAAATGCTCTATGTTTAAATCTGAAGAGGACAACACATCTCTAGACTGGATAAAGCTACTTTTTGATTGCATCAATAGCAGTTTCCACTTCAGTCTGCACAGTTCTCAGCTTTGGGATACCTAGTTTCAACAGAGGTCTAGGAAGATAGACTGAGCTGATCAGTTCTGCTTGGGCAGTTCCCATTGCACTCCTTGGAGAGCCTTCTGGAAGCTTGTTAAGAAGCACGGGTCCATGTGAAAAGCATTCTGAGAGAAAGTAAGGGTAGGGAGAGATTCTGCCAGACTGTTTAAGAGGATTCCTCTCAGGGAGGACTGAATGGGGTGAAGCCTCCATCGTTACCGTTACAAATGAAGGAAGTAAATATGTAAGAAATAACTTCCTAATTCTTAGAGTCATCAGCTAAGATTAAACGTCTCACTAAAACTGTTCTTCATGCCTGACCGGTCCAAACATTAAAGAAAAAATTATAGCAGAAAATATTAATGTGTATCTTCATTCCTTCATGGGACATGAAACATTTTAAAAATATTTTACAAGATGGTGTAGGTTATAGAGCTTGAAATGTATTATCTGGTGAGATCACACAAGGTATAAAATTGGTCATCCATCAATTTTTGACCTCTGCATATCCCTGGATTTCATTTACATGTATTCTGAGGAAAAAGAAGGAGAAGTTTGTTCTTGAACCATCATTTTTTTCTCCAGATAGGACTAATTATCAAAGTTATTCACTGCTGTTCAGTCTGAACTTTACATCTTCCCGCTTCACCATCAATGAAACTTCCCCTAGGTTTCAGGGGTTATTAAATAAGGCTGACAAAATCTCAAACAGAATATACTTCAGTAGGTTTGCCTAGCTTTCAGAACAAATATTGCATAAAAAAGAAGCTTTTTTACCCTACAGAGAAACCCTGTCAGCCCATTCAACAAAAATCTCATCACACAAGAAATACCAGCTGTTCTGTGCGATGACTCAAGAAAGCATGAAGCAGCTCAGTCTTATAAACACTTTCCTTGCCATTCATATTTTATACAGAGTCTTTCACAGAGCTGGTAATAATATCTTTGGAATACAAACCAATCTTTCCTCCTCCTCTCATTGCTGCTGACAAAGGGACTGATTTTCCAATACATTTATATGCACATATGAGCACATATATTCAAAGGTTGGGTAAGTTTCTAAAAAGAGGCATTTGTACCCAATACCCTTAAAGGAGACAGTCTACGGAACATACTCATATGTAGAGTCAGAAAGCATAAACTTTCTTTCATGAGCGTTTCAACATAGAATTTAGGATAAGAAATGCTTTTCCCAGCCTCATTCTGATTTTCTCAATTTTCAGAGTCAGGAGTAGGCCATGAAAACTGAAATCTGGGGAAGTCAAGACCTACAGTGAGGGTTGACTGGCAAACCACAATTCTGATAGACTGTATGTTTCGATATGCCAAAGCCTTTTAGATATAAAAGCCTGCTGCAAGCACCTCTTCAGAACAAATAAAAAGCCTATTTTTTTACACTCACCTAGCAATTGGGTGAATCGCTAACATCATGAGGGGCATGCCAACTGGCTCACGCCACCTTACCCTTTTTCATCCTGTTCCAGAGAAGCCTTTTGAATGAAAGCTTCATCAGAATTTGCAGTTATGACAAATCTGTGCTTTCATATAAAAAATATGCTGTCAAAAATCTTCGAACAAATTGATTTCTAATAACAGTAAAAAAGCTCTTCAGTTCAAGGTAGGTAATTTATATTCCTCTAAGTAGTATTAGATGAAAGCCCTCGATCTAAAAGAAACCTGAAAAGATAACATCTTTCCAAGGAGGTGGTTATGTGGTGGTGATGGGCTGAGAAGCATTTCTCCAAACCAGACATTGGTAGATGAACCAGAAGAGGAACACAATACCTGAGAGCACCTCTACACATTTCTACAACAAGAAAGACCCTAGAAACCTTTAGGACATCCAGGGCTGGATTCACATCCTCCACAAGTCACTGTGTTCTGTAACTGTCTGAGGAACAGTCAGAGTGCCTAACTTCAGACAATTTGGGTGGACAGAATCTCCTTCGTGATAAGCAGTTACCTTGGAAGGAGTGCTTCATCATCTGTCTGCAGTCTGTTTCCTGGTTCACTTAGACACAAACATTTTTCTAAGTCAATGCAGAAAGGAAAGCTCTCCTCATTCTGTCATTATAACCTACGGACCGTTCAAGGAACTCAAGAAATAATCTTATTCCATTACAGGTCTTCTCTTAACATGCAGAACATTGACTGTAATCTGCCACATTGGCAAACGATAGAAAATTTGTAACCTGAGGCAGAAAAAAAGTATAACAATCATATGAGAGAGACGCTGGTGTAGAACACGGTGTCTCTTTGCAGCATTTTGGTGAAGTATGGGAGTGTTTGCTTAAAGCTCAGCAGTTCTTGGTGAAGAGGAACACAGTCCTGGTTGTTCCTACTATAATAAATAGTAATCTGCAGAGACAAGTAAGAGAGAGAGAACTCTGTACACCTTAGGGAACAGAGCGTTCAGTGTTTGCTTTATCCTACTTCCACAACGAGTCACGGCATCATGGGAGGCATCAGGCAAAAATATTAGGGAAGTAACAATTTCCATTTCACCATGTCCTCTTTTTGCACCAGAAACAGTATCTTTATTTTCAGTGCAAATATAGAAAAAACTTTTGCTTTTCTGGCACTTGAAACCCGGTTCATACAATTATATTGTCAGATAGCATGCAGGCATGAGGATATTGTCTCTTCTGCTTCTGTTGTTTTCTCATTCTTCACTAAATTAGCTCCAGAATTGAGCAAGGACATTTTCAACTTACCAGAAAAGCTAAACCACCCTGATAGAAATTATTCCTCAGTTTCATATTTTGAATTATTGGAAAGTTGAGTTTTCAAAGGACAGTTTGAAATCCGCTAACAAGCTGGGAACTGGAGGACCAGAGGGGGTCCTGGTTCCTGCCCCAATAGCTGAGATGGTTCCTGAGGCAGCCAGAAGCGTGTGCTCACAGTTTCCGCGGTCACTGCTTAGGACCAGCAACATGATCAGTTTTTGTTAAAGCTTATAAATATTCCTAAGGTGCAATAAAATGAAGGAACACACACCCCTGTGTCATTACCATGGACCAACAGTTGCACACAAACAACTCAATTCAGTTGCAGATTATTTCTTAAATCCTGTAACTTCCTCTTCTCAATTAACTAGATAGCCTTGTTGAGAATATATCTTCAGGAGTAACTACAGTGCTTTTGAAAGCTTGGAAACTGCTCTTAGCTTACCAGACAACCCATTTTCCTGAAGTGATTTAAGAACCAGAGCTCCTCCCTTCAGTGAAGGTTGAAATATATGACACACTTGCATATTTGATCCCAGCTGAATGATTTTTCGTCCAAAATCAGAATTGCTCCAATACACTCTTTCTCAAAAGGTTACTGAAGTAGTTCCCATTCCTGGAGAATTAATTTATCCTTACCAGCTATTAACAAATTTGACCTTCCTGGCAAACGACTGCCTCCTGTGCGACCGGAGAACAAGCCCTAGAGCTTCAGAGTAGAGTTTGGCACAGCGTAAGACTTTGGAACAGTTTGTTTCATGCAATAACATTTTTAACTTGGAGACTACATCCTGATAGCCTGTTAACTGCACCTTAACTGCAGTTAAAATTATGGAAGTTGTGCTTGTGCAACGGCCTCCATCTGAAAGTTTACTTATGCAGCAACTTCTACCTGAAAGTTTATGGGCAGACTGCATATATAATAAACACATGGATGCGACATCGGAGTGATTCCAGCTGCTGCTGAAATATGGTTGCTACAGAAAATGGAACACAGGAGTTATCTGAACCCTTGGCATAGCAATATTGTGTCACTGATGCTTATTGTTGAAATAGTATTTAAAATGAATTTGTATTGAAATATTCGACATGCACTTGTCCAGCACGCATATACATTAGCAGCATTGCCAGTAAAGGATTTTTGATAACCGATGTTAGCCACGGCTTAAGTTTCATGCATTATTTTGGAGGAAAGTGGGACATGCACACAGCATTCAGTCAAAAGGACTAGTCCTGCATGCCAAGCCACCAATGGCTCTTTTTCCAGTACTGGTTTGTGGAATGTAACCAAATACTTATGATTCCGTATGACCAAATCTATAATCAAATGATGTTGTTCGAAAAATCTGGCAAGATTAGGGTATATAGCTGCAAACCCTGATGAACGATGGCTTGGCTGAGGCCCACATCTCAGGAAATTGCCATTCTCTACCTGATTCCAACAGAAAGTCTCACTGAGAAATTGGACACATCATTTTATTTGTGTTTTATTTGCCTGCTTATAAAGTACCACAATACTTTCCAGAAATACTGTGAGGCTAATGACTCTGAAAGAAGGATTTTTAAAAATGCAATCTGTTTCCACAAAATATTTGAAATTAGTTAGCTTCTAATTAAGTTCAATTTCTATGCATACTTTTTTTTCATTTTTACTAGAATTTTATTTTTGAGTATTGGTTTACTTCTACTGCTTCCTTTTGCTTTTTCTTTTTCCCACTTCTTAGTTTTTAAAAACTTACCTTCTTCAGAATTTACACTTCTTACAGAATTTAACTTTTTATTTTTATTTTGCAAAAGTAATGTGCACTGTACTCAGATACATACACAGTAAGCTCAGACAATAAAACAATAAGTGCTAGAAGAGGACAAACAATACCTACGATTTCATTGAACAGCAGTAAAATGATGCAAATGGGGGCAAGCTCATGGTTTACATCTAATTACCAAGGTCCCATTTTTTGATGCAACAGCTAATGGAAACTGGCTAATTGTAAACTGGATACAGGAAATTGCTAACAAACTTGTGTGCTTAAGGACTATAAAACTATTCCATCACTCCACCAGGAACAGCCAATTCAGGTTTATTTTCTCATATGTTCTTAAAAAGCTGAAGGTCTTAAGGTAATTTTTCCCACTATGAGCAAGCTGACATAACATTTGCTGTCACACATATTATAAAAACCCATTATCCTAATCCTTTTTGCTCTTCTTGCTTGCTGTTTCTTCCAAGGGATTACAGCAAACAAACTTACTACCTTAACTTTGAATAACAGTACATGCAGCATAATTTAGAAGGAGGTTTATTTTTATTTATGTAAAAATTACATAAGATCCCAGTGACATGGAGTGTTTCTATTAAGAAATTATCTTTGTTTCTCATTTTTGACTTTTTTTTCTCTCCAGGTATACAGCTTTACCCTCATTCTTCTGACATTCTTTTTCACATAAGTATCTGACAGGGAAATCAGTCAAATGATTTTAGAAAAAGCAGATACACTGCATTTATTGCACCCTTATTGGCTTCCCAGCAGAATATGTACAAAAATGCCAAAAAAGCACATCATAGGTTTATCTGCATTTTTTTCATTGCATCTTATTTTAACAATTGCCTAATCTTTAAATGTTTACTGCTCCTTAGTAATGTAGAACAATTCACATGAAAATCAGTTACTATAAAATATTCATGCTTAGTAGACAAAATTATTTCCCCTGATAAATGCTTATGAAGATTTGTCTCATTGGCATGACCAGACACTCAAGGTGTTCTAACCCTAATTTAATAGTCCGGGTTATTCAGAAGCTTAAAGGTCCTTTATTTTGTGGTACTAATGAGAATTCCTCTCTGTAAGATACCTAAAGAACTCTGGACATGGTGTCCACACAAACGAAGGTGCAAGAATGGTCTTGTTGGGATCTCATGACACATCAGGCTACCATCAGCCTCTCCTGAGCTTAGCAGATGGCTTGTTATCAAGATAGGAGTTCCTCAGGCTGTTATAGTGAGAGTCTTGTTGATTTACTGGGCAGCTTTTTTGCCTGCTGCACAAAGACTGAACCCATGGCTGCCAGCTGTTCTGCAGTAGAATTTTCTAATAGGGGCACTTTTATGAATGAAACTTTAAACACTGCTTTATAGCTAATAAAACACTTAGTAATCCTTCAAAATTAAGTACTCTGGAGAAAAAACAAACTCTGTGAATTCTATAATACAGGATCCCCTACCTATTTCACATGCTGTAGTTAAGACGTTAGAATCACGTTTACCTCAGTATATTTGCGGTAGCTTTTCTTTCTTGTGGCAGAAGATCCGGGTCTCTCAGAACTTCTTCCAGCAAATTTAACACATTCATTTTCAGCTCATTGTTCAGCTCAAAATCCTACAAAGGAAAACAATTTTACTTCCTTGTGTTTTAACAATGTTGATCAAATAACGGAAAGGATATACTTTTGTGAATTTTGCTATTTTTTTTTTTGTTATTAGGTTTTAGGTTCGAAAATATTTAGAAAACTTGGAAAGCTGCTGTAGTGAACAGTCTACAAAAGTGGGAGCCCAAAAGTTTATCTCCTTTTCTGATGTTTATCGTCTGTGTGGAAACGAGCAAATCACTTAACCTTTCTCTCCTGATGTAAGAACCACATCTCACCAATACCCACAAAATGTCTTATCCTCTCTCTGTGGTGGCTATAGAAGCAGAAAAGCAGTGTAATTGCAATGCTGAGACCACAGTCTAACAAGGCTGGACACTGTTCCTCTTCACTGTTTTCTTGAGTTTCTCTGTTTATCTGCCTCCCACTCTGGTATTTCTTATCTCATACTCACCCTTTTGGAAAGGTCTGCCTCTTGTTCGACGTAGTAAAGCACTCAACCTAATAAGCTATATATATTAGACTAGTGCTCTCTGCCACTGCACCTAACAGCTCCAGCATTTTCATTATTTCTGAGGCAGACTGATATCTGACACAGGAAAATCCAACAACTATTTCTGTTGATCACTCATATTGGAGGAAATAAAAGAATAGAGCAATGTACGAACTTCAAGGTGGAAACTTACAGGAGCAGACTCCAAAAATGCTTTTATTGAGCAAAAAGCTAGCATTTTGATAAAAAAAAGCCCTTAAACCCAAAACCTTCAGACACCTAATGCATCATAGATCTTCCTTGATAACTCACGGTTACTTGTGAGCAAAACCATGTTTGTGGCAAGCCCCTGCTTGTTTCCATGGGAACAGAAGTCACAAAGTTATTGAAACTGGGAAATGTTAATTTTCACAAAGAATCAGCTGCCATCCTTTCTGTTGCAACAGGGTCCTAAAAGGAGAGGGTTTCTGTAGACACGTGTCTCTGAGGAGAACCACCCTGGGTGAAGACACACATCCTCACAACATGTGTTTCACTTGAGGGGGTGCAGGAGCATCAGAGCACACCCAAAGTCACATAGGAAGGTGATGCTTGGTTTAGAAAAGGGATGAAATCCATAAGATGAGGAGAAGGACGCATGTTTATCAAATAAAGTGGTGTCACAACCACACCTGGAGCACTTTTTGAGAAAGCTTATTGCTCAAAATGTCAGTGCTCAGAAATACCTTGCTAGCACCTGCCAGCAATGCCCTGGGCATTTCCCTCCTGTTACAACCGTTCTTTTTTCAGTCTTCAAAAGTCTTCTCAGGTTGGCCAGAACTAATTCATATTTTGAAACCAACTAGTATCTGTCTCTTAGTTTTTTGTGCTGTTTGTCCATGTTAGAGGATGTTGTAGAACAGGAACATGTGCAGTATGAGGCTTTGAATGACTACATATGCCTCAAAACTAGCAAAAAAAAAACCCAAACAAACTGCATTGTATTTGTTTTATAAAATAAGTTTTCTGTAGCCATTGTCCAAAATGCCCTCTTTAGAAACTGTCTTAAGCCCTTTGCACAGAGATTTTTAAAATTTATTTATTTAGGGTATGCAAACGGACTCATCAGTGAAAACACGAGGAATATATTATAACTAAACTACACAAGAGCACTGTTCACTCCAGTGTTTTTTAAAGGACAACCATTCAGAATGCAAAACTATCAAAAGATAACTAAAGGAGAAACACATGCGTCCTGCACAAGCTTAAGCAACCAGTGTAATTAGAGTAGTACTGTCTGTCCTGTAGCTTGGTGGTGGCCACCCTATAGAAGAAGCTGGGTATCTGTGCTAGTCGTGCTACAAAAATATCATCAATGAACAGAGAAGGTATCCAAGAGCTGACAAACCCAACATGCTCATTTAGCATGTTGGATAAAATTCTCACCTGCCACTATGAGTGGGCAGTTCTCAACAATATGATCAGGATTTTATCTCCCAAGTATGCTTCTTAAATCATAATTGGTTGATTATTTTCATTACTGGGTAAGATTTCTTAAGAAGTCTTTATCGCAACAAAATTTGTCATGAAAAGGTCTGTATGTTAAAAGTTATTTAATCTGTGAGTCAAGATGGGGAAGCATCTCCTGTGAATATGAGACTTAGTAAAAATGAAGGACTTTCAGTTTTGCATGTTTACAAGCTAATTCTTAGAAGTAATGAGAATTAATACATTGCATGTTAATGGAGAAATATGCTGGGTAATCTCCACAAGATAGTACCCCTGGAATCGCTGGAAAAACTCATACTGTTGGCAAGCTATGTGGACAGGCAGTTACTAGGGTTAGGGCTGTCTTCCACCTCAGTTACACTGCCTTTGGAAGAACCTTCATGGTGGAAAAATCCACTTCTCTAACCTCAGAAAAACGGTAAGTCCTAGACCCTTTATCAGCATAGCAAGCCCAAACTAGGGACTGACTAAGGATTATAGACCGAGGATAAACTGGTTTGTCTGACTCCTTCAGTCCCGGCTGCTGTCACACCTCCATGCCAGCCTGACCACGACTGTTAGCAGAAGATGTCACTCCACAGCACACCCTTCCCACAGGACAGACCTGACCCCATCTCCATCCAGTTCCTGCAGCTGTTTTCTTACCGTCTCAAATCTCTTTTTTGTGGCTGGAGGTATTCTTTACAGCGATGTGCCAGCTGCTTCTTATAGTGTGAGGAGGGAAAAACTGAGAAAAGGTGGGAGTCAGAAGAAAACTGGAGAGCTTATCTATTTTTCTATTGATGTTCATGATCTAGGGGGTACTGAGAGTCCATTGTGATGAGCAATATATTTAAAAATCTAGGGAAATCATTACACTTAAACATGTACCTATACTTAACTTTATGAGTTAACATAAGAATTATACAAACACAAAAACACTTGGCAAACAATTGCAAATAGAATTTATAGATAAATATCTATATGTGCACTATATATTAATATGTATCAATATATTACAAGTGTATATTGTATCTATTTAAAATATAGCCACACAGAGATTTATATGTAGCTATATACAGGTCTAGATATATTATATATTGTATATCATATCCTTCTGTATAATTTTACAGCACTTTTGTGACATTTTTATCTGTTGTATCACCTGTTTCTTCCAGCCATTGGAAGGACTCACAACAAGACCCTGCCACCACCCTCTGCAGTGACGGCTGTAAGCCCAAGTAAACCCGCTACACATTCAACTTGCCGCATGTGTTAGGCTACCCCGATGTTCAAAGAGACTTTTAGTTGAAATGTACATATCACGGAAGGAATACAGTCAGTCAGACAAGGACAACTTAATCTTCCAGCAGGCACATTTAAATTTGACAATGATCTAATACTGCATCAGAGGGCACATACCTCTAGTACATTTTTAAGTCCACAGTAGCCTAAAGATTTGTGTGTCTTATTCAGATTTTCATTTGACTTAAGCAGAGAAATTAACTTAGATTTCCAAGCAAAATTTAGACTTTTATATCAGTCCATTACTGCCAGTAACAGGAAAATATATTTCTTCCGTATTTATTTAATATTTATAGGGCAAAACAACTTATGAAATGTGCTTGTGCAGAAAAAAACGACAGCTGATGAGTTAATCAGGAGGAATGCCCTGGAGTCTCCTAGGGTAAGAATAGGGTGTATGAAGTTCCCAACTGATGAAAAGCACCATGCACCACGTTCGCCATCAGTTAATGAAGTTTCCAGCAGTAGAAGACTGCAGCAACAGAGGGAAGTGTATTAATTTTGCTGTCACCCACATGAACTATGAAAGCAAAAGCCTCCTTCGTAACTACAGAGCACCAAAGTCAGCATGATTACATTTTAAGTAGACTCATAACCAGCCTGTTGATCCATACCATTCACAGGATTAGACAGCAATGTTCTTTTTATAAAGTGCAAGCACATTCCCTTGCAAGAGGAGCTAGGAAAGCTGCGCTACAATCTGAGAAGTGCAACCCATTCCAGCTGAGTTTTAAGAAAAAAGACAAAAAGAGGAGGATAAATTAGCAATCAATGGGCAAAGGACACTGCAGCAGAGGCAGCAGAAAGCAATAAAAAGTATGTAGATTTAGAATATGTAGCATGAAATACATAGATTTACAACCAGTGGTTTTTACAGTGAATATAATTTTTAAGTTTTGATGTAGGCTCAGTGAAACCCGAAAAGCTTTTCCTCCCCTCTTTCTTTAAATCTTCAGTGAGAGGAAACACTCTTTGTTTAAACACTGTGAGGAAACATTGAATTACCCAGACAAATCAAAGGGAGCTAAAACATGAGAATGTAATTTATATTTGAGTATGTCAGTAACAAGGACTACAGATAACTCCGGAGGGAGGAAAGGAAGGGACAGGAGAGGACAAGGGAAGGAATCATGCATGGAGAGACCGCAACAACATTCTAGAGGGAACCCTTTCACAGAGTTGCATCACCCAATTTCAACACAACGCTACACGCTTCATGTAAAAATAATCTCTCCTAAGTTCAGCTCCAAAACTAGAGCCAACTTTTCAGCTCCTTAGGCACTTGCTTACAAGGCAAACATGCCAACTGGCAGGCTGGCTTCAGCGCCCTGTGATTGCCATGTGAAGGGGAGGAGGAGGACTACGACTCGTCAGGATAAATGTAGCTCTCCTCCCTCATGACAGTCTTCGCTGAATGCATTTGGGCTCGTTTTATTAGTTTCTCTCTTTTTAGTTCTAATTTCTTGTTGCATAATATTATGGTCTGAGGAGATCCGAGAATGGGAAGTTCTCCAGATGCTCTGGCCGGCACTGGTGGAATGTGCCACCCACCCGAGCATCACACCCTGAGCTGGCAGGGCTCGTCACGGGTGGGAGGAGGCTCTACCCAGTTGACCCAGAGTGCCTCCCAGGCTGGATGCCTTTCCTCGAGCAGGGAAGGACTGGAGCCGACTGCTTTCCAACCCAGCTGACAGCTTTCCAGTCCAGTCCCCAGACTCAGTACACACAGCCCACGGTCTTTCCACAAACACTCCCAGATGTAGCTGATATTATCACTGCAAGAAAGAAGAATCGAGGCCCTGAAATATTTTCCTAGCCACTTCTCTTTGTCTTGTGAATAACTACACAGCGTGAATTTTTCAATCCATAAACCACAGAGAAAATGAAGAGGGATGTGTTAGATGGAAACAGGGAGAAGCAGAAAATAAAAACATGGGGAAAGAACAAGTAGTGGTCATATTTCTAAAACCCGAAGTAACCGGGGAGGTATCAAGTAAGAAAAGATGTCAGGTAAAGACAGAAACTGGTGGGACTTTCGCATAAAAGGTGTAGATGGGAAAGTTTTAAGAGGCATCTGGAAGAGAAAATGCTCTGACGGAGAGGAAGAGTTAAAGTAGGGAAGGGAGAAGAAAAACCTAATGGAGGATTAAAAATGCCAGATGTGAAAGGGAGGGAAAGCTGCACACAGAGCTGGAGTCAGGCTTTGGATGTCTCCGTGAGTACTCACACAAATCGGAGATGCTGTGTGCAGACTCATTGGTCTTTGCCCACAACTGCAGCAGCAAACTGGAAATAGCAGATGGGCACAGACACCGAGGAAGGCTGGCATTGCTACTGGCTATAAGTGATTACTTCAAATCACAGGCTAATGATAAAATCCTGCTGGGAGCCCAAGATTGGAGATATCCAGGAGAGGATAAAGATTCGCTGAAGGACTGTTTACAAGGAATTTGGACTATTTTTAAATAGATGGGATTTTCCCTACAATTTTAATATATCTGCTCTCATGCCAAAGTATAAACAGACAATTATTTCAATGGTATCAGTGGAGTGACTCAATCTCCTACACAGCAGATCAAATGCTGTCACAGTTAATCTGAGTTACCCCAGTGCTGCAGTCCTCTAAAACTATTTCATTTTCAGCATAAAAGCACAGACAACTGTGCTGGGAGCAATGTTTATAAATTCACCTGCAGCAAAACATTTACAGACATGGAAGGCAGAGGTAGAGGCTATTGCAACTGGCTATCAGGAAAATTCATCACTGAATCTGAAGTAAGTCTGGCTTATTTCAAGAAGCAAGGAAAGGACAAGATCTTTATCTTCCAGTCAGTTTTAAGTGCAAAGAGACAGCGCCAGTCCTGATTCTACAGTATCAGCGTTAGCCTGTCACTCCTGATGGGATATAATCAGGTTAAAAGTACCAGCCATGTTAATAGCATGACTGAGTATTTCTCAGCACATACAATACAAACCTCTCCTTATCCAAGCACTGTGTAACCCTGTTGTACAAAGAAACCTGGAAAGAAGAATCTAGCCATTACGTATTGTCAGATTAAAGAGTCCAGGACAGATAGGAAACGTGACATTCCTGCCTCTTAGTCCTGGGATGCAGTACGCTCAAGAGCTTTGCAGAAAGACCTTAAGCGAAGAGGGACCTGTCAGGCTCCGGCAGAGGGGGGTGCACAGCACCGCTAATTCGTTTGACTGACTGCAAGCTTGGCTACCATTCCAGTGGTGACTCACGTTCCCTGAAGGGTCATGGTAGAGCAAACCCTTACGCTTCTGCAACGTTTGGACAGAGCACAGCAACAATTCAGTTCATTACTCTTCAATGCATAACTGCATTGGGCGTAAGTTTATGCAAACTATATTTCTTCATTAAGTGGCCAACGGCACGCTGGAAGGCTCACTCAGGGTTCCCTCGCTCTGCCCTTCTCTGGGGCAACCTCTCTGTTTCTTCAGCTCACAATTTGTATCATGATGTCTGTTTGTTTCAGAAAGAACGCCAGAAATGTCTTTGCTGTTTCAAGGCAGAGGCCATGGATTCTAGGGGTTTATTTGAACTGTAGTTAAAATATCTTACTATCACACAACAGATGTAGCTTAAGTGTAATCTGTTCACATTTGTACAAAAAAACTTTGCCAGGCATCATATTCATTACTTTATGCCTTTAAATACAAGGCAAGTGGGGCTTGTATAAAGGAATTTTTATCTTATTTTTTATTCCAATGTACAAAATGGAATTGGCTGATTCATGTGCACTAAAACTACGTTTAACCAACTGAAATCATCTTTGTTTGGACAATTCTCTATATACGGGTGTCCTCCGTAATCCCTAAGTGCTATCAATAACTACATCTGCAAGACTTTCTGTTGAAAACCCATCACAGCTTCGTCAGTATGGGCGAGAAAATGACTTGCCGTAGATTATTTCACAGCTGGAGCAAGACAGGCATCAGGCACAAGATCATAACCTATACTCTCAAAATTCAGGCCTTGATCTTCTCCCCAGATCTTGTGGTAACTTCATAACTCACTGACACAGTCTGGCAGCCATGTAGTTTGTTAAGATTTACCAATTGTCTCCAGCTGAGATCTTCAAAGAAGCCAAGGGGAGCAAGCACCCAGCTGTCATTCAAATCTGGGAAGTCTCTTCATCAGCAGATGCAAAAGCTTTCTCCTTGGACAAGCTCCATCTCCGTCTGCTTGCCACAGAAGCAGAAAAAACCTTTGATTTTGTAACATGAAGTGTTTAGATAAAAGACATGGTAGTATTGTTAAACAAAGAAAATGAGGCTGCAAGGCCTCACTAGGATAATGAAAATCATATAAAGACTTTCTCCTCTTGCCCTCCTTTTCCCTTCCTATTTTTCCATCTCTACAGGAGTCAGTGGGAGTTTTATCCTCGTGAGACCTTTCCGTTCACAGCAACGCTCTTGTCTTCACAATGACTGTCTGCCTCATCATTTGTGTTTTCGTTGTTTACAACGCGAGAATCCTACGCTGTTCCTCTCAACTACATTTTAAAAATGAAATGTAAACATGAACATTTTGCTGTTATTTTGGGCAAAAAGAAAGCTTTTTGGGCTGTAGGTGGCTGAATGAAAAAGACAGAGAAGAGTAGGGAAAAAAAGAGGAGGGATGGGGAATGAAAAGAACTAAAATGTAATTAGAAAACGCTGGAAAACCTAAACGAGCCATCTTTCACGCTACACTGGTTTTGGATGGTGAGTCCTCTTGCTCCATGTGGTAAAAACCAAAAGTATGTGTCACATTATGTGAGGATTTCTCCACATTTTTATCTGTGCCTTGGGAGCTCCTGGAGACATTAATTAGTTCCTTCTGCCCTCCCAAAAGGGCTGAATATCTGGCATTATCACTATAAATTTAGTTGGAATTTAAGTGAGGCTCCTACAGTGTATGACCCAATTTTTAAAAACAATCAATCCTTTTTCTAAGCATTGTTTAGTATGATTTCAAGATAATAAAACTGCTTTATGAAAGCACATCCTCACTGAATAGGCTGAACTGTTGATTGTAACGATTCTATTTTTTCGCCGTAGACAAGTGGCCACTCTCAGATAATTTTAAAAAACCAGAGGCTTAAAAAAACAACAACAACAACAAAAAACAAAACAAAACAAAACAAAACAAAACAAACCCCAACCAACCAACCAAACGAAAAAAACACAAAGAAAAAAAAACCAATAAACCCCACAACCCTGTAACATCCACAACTGTGGTTTTGACAGAGTCACAATATACTGTAGGAAGCTAATCCATTTCATAGCCCAGCAGAGGACAGACTCTGCAAAACCTGGATAAGGATTTGCTGGAGAAAAGTGAGAAAACACAAGGCTTTGAACCATTTGTTTGGATAATTCCTCTCTCGGTTCATGCACTAACCCTGACCCATGTTATTGCACGTTTGAGAGCAGCACACTTAAGCAAGCCAAAGGGATCCATAGGGAGGGATAGAGAGCAGGGCTAAGTGGGGTGATATATGTATGAGCACATTTAACAGATGGTTGTACGTTGGTCTCTTTACATTGCACACATTTCTGAACATCGCCTGCGTACTCCTATGTGACAGTGCAGCACCTCATGTGCTCTGGGCACCAGAACACAATAAATCAGACCAACAATTCAGGCAGACAAGTAACGTGCAGAGAATTGACTGTCAATGGTGGATCAGAGAGCACCAGAACAGAGTAAGTTATGCTGCAGAGTTACTCACACGCTGCAACACAGTTTACCTATCTAATGTCTTTGCTTCTCTCTACTTTTAGTTAAAATGAAATGTCATTTTGGCAGAAAAAAGTCTGTGCAGCAGGTCAATTTTAACCAGCAATGACCACAAGGATCTTGGGCACATCACAAGGAGAACAGCCTATCTGACAGTGGGAGAAGCGTCTCACACAGAGGACAGAAATTGCCTCTTTGGTGTTGGCAGTTTTTGTAGCAAAAGCAAATTCAAAGCCAAGTGGAGAGAAAAGAGTATCAACAAAGCATAGTGCACTGCACGTTTATCTTTGCAAATATCAGTTTATTTTGCTAACTCTTTTTTTTTCTAATAAGAGAATAAGACCTGCCCTTGGCTGCTGCTGAAGGTGAAGGATGTCTCAACCGCTTTAAGTGGCCGGAGAATGATGCAAATACCTTAAAATGTAATAAAGTTTTTGACAAGTCTGTTGATCGCATAGAATTTTAATACTTACATTGTTTTTGTCATTTTTGAAATCTAATAAACATTTCTTCACCAGACACTGGTGGCTAAAGGTTCTCTGGCTTGCAGTTTGTCTTGTTATTGTAAAATGAGGCTCTGAGCTACTGCTCTCCCAGGACTATACATCTTTACTGCCAACATTTCATACTATTTGGCCAGACAGTAATTCTTCAGTTGCCTTCCTTAAAGCAGTCCTGTCCCATATTTTTTTGGCAGAAACTAGCCAGTCATTTCTGGTTTGCTGAGGTCTTCTTTCTTTCTCCCTAGTCTCACAAGTAAACAACACAAAAATCTGATTCCATGCTCTGTTGCTGCAGCATTCATTACTTTCTGCGCCAAAGTCCTTGCATTTTAAAATATTTACCACATCGGAATACTGGATTAAGAGAGATACAGAATTAAAATCTGCCATGCTTGCCATGTTAAAAATAAAAGACAGCGAGGTACTAGGGAGTCCAGTTAACAGTTTCCACTTTGAGAATGCACACTGTTGAATTTTCACTCATTACTTTTGTCCTCTTACTATTTTAAAGATAATATAATTGTAAACATTATGTAAAAGTAGCTGCAAAAGTATTACGGACATTATTGAATTTTTTGCATAAAATGGGTACTTTTGATATGGGAACAGAGAACACTTGTAATTTGAAGGAGGGAAAGAATAATTTGGGCAAATTGCTGTGACAGAGTATGCTTGCACTCTTACTGTGTTACTTTGAGCTTATGATGAAGAATCATCACAATTCAATCATGGTCAGCTCTGAAACTTAAGCTTCAGTCTAACTAGTTGTAGACAGTTGATTAATGTAGATCGAAGTCTGATGACTCCTAACGTTTTCACAACAACACTAATTGACCATCTTTTAATTCATAGAGATGGTGAACTCAACTCATAGCAGTTACTTTTCATACAAAATATGGCAGAGACTCAGTAGTACACTACCATAACACAGAACAGTAGTAACAGACTTCTGCTGTTACCGTTACAGCTCAAGATTTTGCCATGCAATGATTTTTATTTAACAGGCAGTCAAACAGAACTTGCTGTGCATAGGTTGTTTCCAAAAACTAAAAATATGTTTAATCATTTCCATGGTATCGAGAGGTTTTACTGAATTCTTCTGGCCTGTTCAGCTTTTCAAACACATCCAGTTTTCCCCCTTGTGCATTTCTTAAGGACTTCATTCTCTAGCAAATGTAACCTGTACGATAATTAAAATCTATTACATGGAAAAAAGGGAACTGAGTTTGACATAGGACAGTTTGACATTGCTGCAGTTAGCTGTGCAATAAACTCTTTTTAGATCAAGTGTTCTTGATTATTAGCATGTAATGACAAAGCAGTCTATAATTGCCATGAAGTACCATCTGTCCAAGGCATACAAGTATTTTTCATTTGCTTCCAAAGTGCTCTCACTTTGCCCCTCCTCTCTTCCCTCTCTCCTTCATTTCTTTCAATAATTTTCCTGGTAGTCTTCTACATACATGCCAAAGTCTTCCAACATTTGTCTCACCTGGCAGCTTAAGAGACATCATATCTCTACAGAATTCTACTAGCTACTCAGATATTTTCCCCCCTCCCTCTGCTGACACAGTTTTATGATTACGTATCAGACTCACAGTCCTGTCATGGTTTGTAGAAAGACCAATGTGAAGGACTGGTGCCTCTTTCCATATAAAACTCACAACAAATAAATAAACATCTGCATGCAAACACCAGTATTTAAACACATTAAGGCAAAGTAACTCAACCAAGCTGCCTGTAGTTTGAACACTGACAATCTGAAAGAAAAATCAAAGATGCTCATTATGTATTTCAATAGGTATTACAACAGTAGGGCACTCACACACAATGTTATCAGGAATAATGTTGTAACTGGATATTTTCTGGAGAGCTTTGCAAGGCTAGATGAAGGATCTTTCACTTGCTTAACAGTGTGTTTTTACAAGCTTATTTTCCACATCATCTCTACAGCACTGATTTTTCAGGCCATTTGACCTTTGCTACGCTATACAGCAGCACTGCCTATAAATATTTTGTAGGGAGAACACAAACATATTACAGATGGCGAGGAGAAGGGTGCAACAGGACAATACCTGAGAATGCTTGGAGACCCAGTGGCGCAAGACATTCAGGACACGATTCGTGGCTGCTCTCCGTATTATGAACTCTTTGTCGCACATGCGTTCAGAATTGTTAAATCCTGTGTGGGAAAAAAACCCACATTAATTTTAAGGAAGGTAGCAAACATTCAAACATAGGATTAATAACTCGAGTAAACTGAAAGCTCATGGAACATTTATGTGTAATAAAAGGAAGGATGCCAATATAGATTTTCAAGTGTGACAATTTAGGCAGCTGAAATTCTGCAAAATCAGTAGAATACAACCCTACCCATCATAACTAATACAGACATGTCCTTGTGTTCAGTATTCAGTTTCAGAAAGACAGAGAATATTTGCCTTTGCCATTAACATCAGGTCTCCCTCCAGTACGGAAAAAACAGCATCAGACCAAAAATGTACAGGGTCTGTAATCACACAGATTACAAAAGGAAAGTGAGTGTGATTTAGAAAGGAAAAAGAGATATTATAAATTTCAAAAGTGGTAAAGAAATGGGGGAGAATAGAAGTCTAAACACAGAGGAGAAGAAGGTAAACACAGAAATGTCCCTTAATGGTATTGTACAGGCTCTACTAGTTGAAAGAGACTGTTCAAATAAGCTATTTGGGTTTTTTTTACCATTGGCGTGACAGGAAAGTGGGCAGGTATATAGAAAACACATTTACAACCACAGCTGCCTGAAAATAAAGATTTGCCACCTTCAGCATTTCCCCACACATCTGGTAAAGACAACTTCTTTTTTTTTTTTTTCCCATTCAGCAATATTTACTTACAAAGAAATGGTTTTAAAAACAAACAAGAAAGTTTTGCCAAACATTCAAACTACTGCTTCTTTTTCTTCCAGTTTCTGTTTTATCTCGAAAATAAATACAATCTACATGATAACCTAATGATTACATTACTTTAACAATAATGAAATTATTACATTAAAACTCCAAATTAAAAAAAAAAAAAAACAAACCAAACAAAACCAAACAAAAAATACTGAAGACACACTTGAGAGTTTGATGTTAGATTTGATCTTACACTGTCCTGCTTTTCATTTCACTCAGTGCAGAGTCCAAGTAACAACTGGAAACACTGTCCCATATGACCAGCACTTTACTATTCTTTTGGCATAAAAGCTGCTCTAAATCCAGTGCATTACTATAAATAGCAAAGGCAGATTAAACTTCTATTTATTCTGTGAGAAACCCATTGGAGGTATTCTTAGAGGCTAGTATTAACTTTGCTTTATTTTTATTAAAGACAATCCCCAAAATCCAAATTTCTGATCTATAATTTTTGAAAGATAAGCAGGGAAATAAACGTTTAACTTCACTCTTACATCTTTTACTGCAGGTTGGACACCAAACCACAAATATGTTTTCTACACTTACATTTCACTGAAGCTTTTAACCTATGGCATATCACACTGTAGTTGACATCTATGATGCAGTATCAAAGGAAGTTTCATATTAAAACATCTTCAAGAGTTTCATTGCCCATAAACAGCAAAGTAAACAAAATCTCTGAGGCTTTACTCAGTAAAAGGTAACCTAGGCAACATTTTGCTTGTTAATTTTCCATGCCTTTCACAGTTAACCTCTTGGAGAAGCAATTAGGCATACACATTATAAACTGTTCAATTAGCCACTTCATTGCAGCAATGAAAGTCACAATGAAATTTATATATTAAAGCAGTGGAACGTTTATCAAAGTAACATTAAGGAAAAGGACTTTCAGTAAGCTGGAAGGAAAACAGAAAGAAGCCTACAGGGACAGTTTCCAGTCAGCTGCAAAAGAATAGAAAGAGCAAGAAAGGGAAAAGAAAAACCTCCAGAGATCACATCAGCAAACTTCTGTGGTCCTCAGAATTTCATCAATTTTTAAGCAGTAATTTGTTTTGGAGAAAAGGCAACATGTTCACCAAGATCCATATTGTCAGTACTGAACGCTGAAATCTCAAACCTATGAATGGACATCTCCGGTTTTTTAAGAAATGAATTCAGCTGAACATAGATGCACATGTGAACTTAGGTCCAAGTGGGTGATTCATTGTAAGTCTTCAGGTACAAGACTTCAAATAAATAACTAAATCAGTGAAATCTCTGTAGGGAGACCTTATTGCAGCCTTTCAGTACTTAAAAGGGGTCAATAAGAAAAATGGGGACAGACTTATTGGCAGCGCCTGTTGTGACAGGACAAGGGGTGATGGTTTTAAATTAAAAGAGAGGAGATTCAGGCTGGACATGAGGAAGAAATTATTCACAGTGATGGTGGTGAAATCCTGTCCCAGGTTGTCCAGAGAGGTGGTGGATGAACCATCCCTGGAGACATCCCAGGCCAGGCTGGATGGGCTCTGAGCAACCTGAGCTGGTGAAGATGTCCCTGCTCATGGTGGGGGTGGCACTGGATGAGCTTTGAAGGTCCCTTCCAACACAAACCATTCTATGATTCTATGAAATACATTTTTTTTCAAAATAAAACTGGAAATCCATTAACTTCATTCTGACCTTGTTTTTTAAATAGTAAACAACTCAGAAAGGCAGGATGTGTTTCCTTCTCTCTTCACATGACATTTATAACTTCTCATTCTTTATAGAAACAAAAAATAACCCACAAGTCCTCAAGCAACACTTGCTGTCCAAGACTGAATCTGCAGATTAAATTTGAAGAACATCATGCTCATGACCTTTTCTTGTGGAAATGGAAAGGAGTGGAATATCCACTGTTCTCTGTACACTGGCTTAGCACCCTTCCATTTGGATGCCTGGCTTTGTCTCAGTGTTTTCCTTTGGGACCTGGTTTGAGTAAGAGCAGACCTCAGGCAGGCCCCAGATTCAGTATCTTTGACAACAGCTCAGCAGAGTTAGGCCTTAAACCAGAGCCAGTTATGCTGTAGAATACTACATGAAGTCCTTAGACCTTGCTGAGGCAACTGAGGCTGGAGCACAACAAAGCTACTGGGACATGTAGTGTTCAGAAAAAGCCTCTGCCTTTGTTCTTCTTCTATGATCTACCATGCTTTTTCCAAGGAAATGTTTCTGCATTCTACTCCTTCTACATGGAAGGAACACAGGGCAGTTTAGAACAACAGGACTGATTATATTCCCACTTCAAGTCACAATGATCTGGGCAATACTGGAGACTTGCACTACAACAAAGATGAAGAACTGCCCCTCATGAAGGCAGAGCTGTGCAAGTCATCGTTGAGCAGTGTGGAGAGATCTGTAGAGATGAATAATGTGATGTTCTCTAGGTCTGCCACCAGAAGATATTGCAAAGTGTGAACCTGTGAAATGGTGCATAGCACACTGCTGGCTCTTTGCTTTTTTATCCTGAACTAACTTGGACCTGAAGTGGAAGCCAAATCTGCTAGCATGCAGTAGAGATGGTTACCATGCACACCATTAAAATGCTCACTGTGGACATTAATTAGATTAGTCTCAAAATCAGAAGTTCTTTAGTAACTGCTACTATTCACTAGATTAGCTTAAGTAGATTTATATACTTTTTAAAATTAAAATTGTAGACAACAGTCACAGATTTTCAAACTATCACCTATGTATCAGAAGTCTATATAAGTGTAAAGTAATACACAGATGGCTAACAGCAAATTTATTCAAAACTAATGTGTCAGCTCCCTTCCAGTCAGGTTAGCAACAGCTAAAACCATAGACTGTATAATTCCTTATACTAAGAAAATTATGTTGTATTATTAACCTAAATTTAGTGAATATTGAACATGAAAGCAAAAGAAATCTCAGTATTTTTTACAGTAATCGCATCGATCTTTTTAATAATGAAAAGGTACTCAAGAAAAAAGTTACTCAAGAACATTTAAATTGGACAGAAGAGTGGTATTAATTTCAGGATCTTACAAAACTCTGAGGAAATAGAAAAAATGTCAGTGGCAAATGAGTATGATCAGTAGGTACTGTTACTTTTTGGCCTTCTAACTTTGACAGAAAAGGCCTAAACAAAACACTAACACCCCCCCCACCCCCCCAAATGAATATTTATTGCTGTAGCTGCATTAATATAGGAGCAGAAACATGCAAAAGCAAGTCCTTGCCTAGCATTTGTTTTGCTCCTCCTAACTTTCAACGTGACATGGACTTTGGGACAGAGCCTGCAAAGGGGAGATGACCAGGCCAAGATCTGAGGAAGCCACTACAGGAGCTGCCTAAGCAGGCATCCATGAACTTTGATGATGCCACCTGTGTTTCCTGAACTTTGCACAGCCGAATTCCTTCCAATACATTAGTTTTACTGCTGCTCCTTACTTCTGTCCTCTCTCCTTCTGCCCACCTAGTCCTCTCTTAATATAACTGCAAATAAAACCCTGAGCCACCATGACGACCGCAACTATTCCATATGCATATTTCAAAGAGCCCTGTATACAAATTTATCTGTAAGTGGCACATTCATGTTGCCACTTACAGACAGCTCACGTGTCTGCTGCTCTCCACGCTGCAAAAGGGAATCTAAATCTTCCAATCCTGTCCGGTTCTGCAAGAGGTAACAGTGGTGCTAGTCTAGCAGGACCTCCTGATGTTGATCTGCAAGGAACAGGCGTTTCATCACAGGTTTCATCGCACCCTGAGGCATATCTCTGAGAGCATCCTAACAAACGGTTTCCAGTTAACCTTCTGCATCTGCTCTATTAATCCACATACACTTTTTCTACCTGTTTTGGAGCTAGGAATAGTTTTTCATTCTGATTATACAGTCTCTGGCACCATATCACTCCTGTCCATGACTTGGACTTGGACACACCCTTAGCCATATTGGCCTTAAATCTAAGTTGACTGAAAGATCAATGGAATAGCTATATCTGATCAGATAAAATTTGATCTATCTTGGTATCCAGAAACAAATGATCGTGGAAAAAATCTTTAAAAGGGGCAATTTTGAAAAGGTCTTTCCCATACTGTGTTGTTATTGGTACTGAGCAGTCTGGGGGCCAACTCCACACAATACACTTATATCAGTGGGAAAGCAGGCATGATTTCTTATGAGATCATCCTCACTGTGGTTCCAGGAGAGGAGAGAGGTGAAGGGTCCTGTCTAGCAGGATTGCCAACCTTTGCAATGTTTTAATTAGGATTCTGTGTGGAACTGCCCTGAAACAATCCATGGTGAAGATCTGTTTCTCTCCTGAAGGAAGCAATCTTTCTAGATGAGAAATATCAGTGACATTTCTAATCATTGAACATCTTAGTGGGCTGCTGCTTCAGTGGGTGCTACTTTCAAGTAATGCTTTTCCCCAGTATCTGTTGAGATTAATATATACTGCTTCCACAAATAGTTTCTTCACATAACAGTGACGCAGAACCTATACCACAGGCTGTCAAAACACAATGTTAACCTGCAGCATTGCTAGTTTCAGTGAATTACTTCTTTCAAGGTAATTGAATCACTCTGTTCATGTACTTCTCTTCAGATTATGTTGTGCAAAATCCAGTTTGACCTTTGGATGTTTTTGTTACGTGCACTATAATCAAAACTAATATTTTTATAGTTCACACAATCACCAGAGATTTGAATTTTAAAAAAGTGCTGAATAGATGTATATCTCAACACCTGCTGAAAAAACTAGATTAAAATATGGCAATACCTTGTACCTAGATAGTTCTTCTTATGTGAAAGTCTGAAGCACTTTTCAGTGCTTGATATCACTATCTATCCCATTAATAAATCAAAGCCCGCAGGCAATCAATGCCTACAGGTAGGATGTGTCATTGTTTCTACCTTTGGAATTGCTGCACTTGGGACCAGATCCAAATATCACATCACATGTGAGTGTGGGACAGAGAACAGACCGTCTCCTCAAAAGCTACTAAGAAGACCCTTTAGCAAAATCCTGTCCTGTTTTTTCCTTGCTCTACTGAACAAACCTGACTCCATCAGCAATTTACATTATTTCTCTTTAAAATCCATCTTGGCCAAGAGGAACATTTCTTTTATGTTAAATTCTGCACTGTATATGTTAAATGAAGTACACTTGCTTTTCTATTTAAGATGTCAAAAACTCTCAGTCTAGTTACAGTAACCACAATCTCTGCATTTTGTATTTCTGCATTAATACAGCAACACACAATTCCTGAGCACAGTAATTAATTAATATGTAAAAAGTTTTGATGACTCATACATTTTTCAGAGTTTATCGATACATTTCCATTCACAAGATTTAGAGGTAACTTGTTTGAAGTTTTGAAGGGTGATTTCAACAAGTTTCTGGTGTCTTTCTCAGCAAAGAACTTCGTTTAAGAAAAGGACTTTGTGTCAGTTTCACCAAAATACCCTGGAATCGTGCACTGAAGCTGAGTTAGCACCTAACATAGCAGAAAATTGGACTCCAGTACTTGAGGAGGTCAAGCAAACCCCACAGAGTTCTAGAGAAGTGTAAAGGGAACATTTGTAGTTCATAAAACAGATGACAAATAAGCAAAAAAAAAAAAAAAAGAGTAAAATGTATTTCTCTGTCATATGTTTATTTTCTTCTGATGAATTGTGGGCCACTGAAGAGTTGTGGGCCAGTTTCATGATACAGCCTGGCTCAAATCCTGAAAGCTTTGGTTTGGCAAACATGAGTGTTACTTTCTGACCTGGATAAAGAATAAATAAAAAGCGCAGGCTTGGAGCAGAGCAGTTTTCATCCACAGATTAAAACTGAAAAATCCTCTCAAATATATGCAGCAAAAAGAAAAGCCTTCCCAACATACATGTGGTACAAAAAAACTAACTAGGAAAGGTTCTCCTTGACATACCTAAAAAAGTTTGGATGACTGTTTAAAGATACCCATCCTTATTGGTGCTCAAGCAAGCAACTGCGTTTCACACATTTCCACAGAAATGTGTCAGATAGCTAGTAGCTTAATATAAGAAGACGACACTGGCAATGACTCTCCTTTCCTTTTCATTTATCTAATTATGATATCAGGTTGCCATACACTAGCCAGCTGAAGAATGAGAGAGCTGGAAAAAAAGACCATATTAACTGACAGGAAAAAAAAAAAGCATAAAAATGATGGTCTCCCACTCACTGCACACAGAATAGTGTATTTGATCAGCAATACAGTTATTCCTATTTTTTCTTTTATTGTAATTATCAAATGTGCACATTCAGATTTATAATGGAGCAGGTCATATGAACAACCTAAGGCTTGGAAGTAGGAGCTATCAAATTTAGCCATGAACTTTGGGTTACTTCAGTTTAAGAAAGAGGCATATTTAATCATTCACTATGCCAGGGTTTGAGTTTGTTTCACAAAGGGTTATAAACTTATACAGTATCAGAAGAAGTGCCTATTAAAAAGCAGGAGAAATCAGGTGTCCAATGCATTTCAGGCTTTTAATTTCACTTCCACTGGTCCTTGGGACATACAAAATCATTTTGTTCTAAGAAATATGCCACTGAAAATCCCTGTTGTAACCACCCACGTCACAAATAAATCCAAGTATGTATTTGATTCTTCTGCCTAAAGCCTCCAACAGAAATATAATCTAACTATCAAATCAAGTCAAGGGATTATAGTATTAGTAAAGTAAATCCCATGGATCCACATGCACCAGCTGATGTACAATAGTGTAACACAGACAGAGCTATGGTGACTGTGTTTAATTTCTGCAGGATATTTAAGGGAAAGGTTGGTGAACTATTTTTAAATGACTCTCACTTCAGAAAGGCTTTTTCTAATCAGAGTAATTTAAAGAACACAACACTGAGATAAAGCAGTTATGTCATGATACTACTGTAAACTTGAACTAAATCCAGAAGTCTAAAAATGTATCAGTCTAGCAAAGTAATTTTAGTTTAATGGATGGGGGGAAAAAGTGTCGAAAGAATATGCTTAAGATCAAGATGCTCTTCTAACTCCTAATATCAACAATATTAAGGTTGCTCTGAGAATTATAATAACTTATGAGATTATATGGTTAAAACATCAGTACCACGAAGAATGAAAATATTCCTTTAAACTCAAAGAACTGTTCAAATTTGAAAATTTCTCCTTTAAAAATCCTTAAAAACACGGTTACTGGCACACACTCTTGGGTTTTCTGTTTGTTTTTTGTTTGTTTGTTTTTCAATAGAGATACTATCTCGGGAGACCATATTAGAGTCTCACACATGAAAGAAAAACTTTTAAAATTGCTAAACATCGAAAACATATTTGCAGTTGTGAGTTAGGTAACTTGTTAATAAAAATCTATAACTCATCTTAGAAGTAAAAAATATCCAACAGTCTGCATTTTTTCTTCAGCAGCAATACAAGATTGCTTTTTATTTTTGACTTATCGTGATAAATACATGGGTTATGAGAAAATAGCATTGCTCACTCCTTTATTACAGAGAGAAAAAAACAACATGTGTGTGCATTAGCATTTACATCTGTTGTAACCACACAAGGAATGAGTATCTGTAGCTTTGTACTACTGCCCTTTGTAGGATGCATTTTCCACAGCCGTAAGCAGCAGTAACTCATTACAACTGGACAACATCCTATTCTTTTCTTCTCTCAGCAACAGCAAAGAAAGCCAACAAGGTGTTAATGTCATCACTAAAGCCTAATGGTATAGTTTTGTGTACCTGCATACATCTTCAAAATCATATTTGTTTGCATACAAGTGTTTATGTGTGCATGCCTGTGCAAAATCCCAGCCCAAGCCTTCCAGCGAAGTCTTAGGAGAAACCATCCAAATCTTGTGCCTTTATTTATAGATATATCTCTAGAAAAGAACAGATCTTGAATTTCAAAGGCTGTTGTTGCCAATTGTGTTTACACATTGCGGAATATCATGACAAATGTGCAATGTGACAGCAGAATATTTTTCTGACTTATTTATATAAAAGAACTATAGGGAACAATTGACAAAGAAGAAAAGCCTTTTTGAACAGCCTACTATAACAATTAGTTTTGTGACTGTTTCAGTACATCTTAGACACTTTTTTTTAAGGCAGTAATGTTTGAATTATCTTCCATGAATAATGACAAGAACAGCAACACTGCAGTTGATATTTCTTTGATTTTGTATGTCAGCCAAGTGCATTTGCCTGTGTTCCTGCTATGCCTCTTAGTCTCCAGGGAAGATATAAGCAATTTTTACCTGCTGATGTATTTCTGCATTTTGAGTGATCTCCAGCTCTTGATTTCTTTAATTACACATTGCCTATACTCTCAAACTGCTCCATTAGCACTATGAAGAGTATAGCAGATCTTTTTGCATAATGGTCACAGTCTTTTCAAGAACTATTTGAAGCAGGCTTTCAGATGTTTAACATGCTCTATGTGCCCTGCCACAAAAGAAAGGTTAAAATTAAATCTGTGACAATATACACCTAGAAACAGAAAACACAAAAGATGCTTTTGGAATTTTTTTTGTTTATTTGGGCTGGGATTTTTACATAAGTTAAAGGAAGTAGTTTGCAAAATCATTCAGATTTTTTTGTGACAATAGGAGGAAAGGTTAAATGGAAAGGAGGCAATAATTGCGAAGAGCCAAATGTATAATTTTTCAGACCATCTGTGAACAAACAGTTGATTGTCATGCAAAACAAAAATTGGCAGGATGTATACCAGTCAACAAAAAAATCTCTGAACAAAACGTCCATCTCATAAGTAGATTCCAGACCATTTATGATTGGGCCACAAATCAAGCAACTTAATAGAAGCATAAACAAATATTAATTGTGCAAGCAACACTTAGGCTTAGGAAGAAAAAAAAATAAAAAGGAAAAAACCAAAACAATTAAAAAAAAAATTGTCCCCAAAACTTCTCACCCCACACACACCATCAGGTGCCCCAAATGTGAGGAAGAATCTAAACAAACCTGCCCTTTTAATGAACCCAGACCTTCTGGTCAAACTCCCTACTTACAGTGTGGACGTACCAGGGCTTGTTGCCTGCACACAGTGGTCACAGCTCCATGCCAGCTTCTCTCCTCCTCAGCTTAGGAGAGCAGGATAGACACCACCTAAGAGCTTGCCAGGGCAGCTCAGCAAAACCACTGGAAAATACATATTGAACACATCCCATCAAGTCAATCGCAGTAGGATTGTGGTGATGAGGTTTTGGGAGGCAGGAATAGGGACTGTATTAGTCTCCTTTCTTAGATGAAGAAGGAATTTTTCCCTCAGTACCGGCTGGTTGCATGAATCTATGAGAGTTTTCCCTGCAGCTGCTCAGGACTTGGTGCAATGGGTCAGAAAACACATGGTTCCCAGTGTCATAACTCAGGAAATGTTCAGTGCAAATACTTTTTTCCCAAGTAGTCCACTCCTCTAACAAACTAGAATATGAGATTAATTCAAGAGACAGGAACACATGAAAAAGGGGATCCTTAATTTCTCCTCAAGTGAAAAAAAGAATCATCATTTTCCCCTGGCTCCCAACTCCCAAGAGCAGGGATCACTAAGACAAAACTAGCTTTTATTTTTAAGTCACTGTTTTAATACAAAGTTATTGCCCTAAGAAAATTGCAAGGGCCGATTCAACTCAATTTGGACATGAATGTTTAGCCAGTCATCTAAAATCGCTAAACAAAAATTTTGTTAAATTCAGAGGGCTCCTAATTCAGGAACAAAAATAGAAGTCTATTCAAATGCACTACAGAGTAGGTAGAATATTCAGAGGAGAGGAGTAACATTCAGGGTTATTGAATTAGAATGCAGATTCCAAACAAATTAGCTTTAATCTCTATTTTCATTTTGCTACTGATTTCCTAGTAAAATATCCTCTGTCAGGAGAAAACATACACAAATGTCTCACAAAAGCAGCCTGATGAACTAGTGTAAAAAATGCAGCCTGGACAGAAAGCATGTTTGCCTCTCTTGGGACATCACCATCAGCTGCCATTGACCCCCAAATCACAGACACTGAGCCCCCAGCCAGGCCAGTGAGTTGGTCACAACATTACTGCTGGTGATCTCTAGGTTTGGGGACAACTTTGGGCAACTCCTGACAACTCTCCAGCCACGAGGAAGGAAAGCGGGTTGGTCTACACCAGCCATTATTTGTAACACAACCTTTGTTGATGGAGAAGAGCGTCAGCTGTAGAGTAAGTCAATGAGCATGGCCCATCTGGAGCTTTTTTAATTGAAATGGGGAACTTCAAGGAATCTCAGTGTCCAGGTCTCAATGCTTCTCAAAACCTCCCTGAATTTGCATAAATTGGTCTGGGAATCTCATTAAAACGTGTTCCCAAGAGGGAACTAGTGCTCACTTTCCCCAGTTCCTGGCTAGAGCCTTTAGTCAAACAAACAAAACAAGTAAAAAAACTTGCTTGTCTTGTGTAAACTATCAGGGGAGTACAACAAATTCTACATCAACTCTTTTCTTTCTTGGAACTAAGCATCTCAGATCCGTGATAGAAAGGGGGTACTCAGGAGGGTCAAGATGCATGCAGGGTTGATAAGCGTGCCTGAAACAATGATTTCAATGATTCGACAATGTCCTGTATCTCCGACAGGAGGCTAGATGCCCTCAAATTCAATCTTGAATTTGGGAACCCATGACCTGAAGAAGTACAGTTAAAATTAAGGTCTGCTTCAAATGCTTAAAGAGCCTTCACGATACTTGCAATCTAGTTGTGTCAGTTTACTCCTTTGAAGAGTAGTCCTGCTGGGATGAGCTACAGATTCAAAAGGATTAATTTCTTGATTATTGATTGGGATATTTTTTTCTTTCAGGCCCAGATTCATAAGGAAAACGTTCTACAAAGCTTTTTCCAGTAAAGGCAGTGAGATGTTATAACCCAGAAAATTACTGGAAGGCAAAATTACTGTAATTATTACTAATAGCAATGTTTACGGCATCATACAGAATATCAACTAGAAAAATACACACATTTTCGTTTTGATTTAGATATGGATACTTATGTACAAAGCCAGAAAGAAATAAAAACTTTTTCAAAGGTTAGTTTGTATTCACCTATGCACTTTGAAGCATTTAGTACAGCACAACACAGAAGTGCTTTACTCGACTATTCATATAATATATAATCCATGTCAGATACCACTCAACTTTCACATAACATTCATCAGAGCAAGTAAATCGCTCTCTGCCTGCCCTCTCACAAGGGAAAAAAAGAGAGAGTCATAATTTCCCTTACTAACCTCACCTAATTCTAATCTTTAGCAAATTCCACACCTAATCAGCTGTCACATTATTATTCCTCTGTTCAGACGCAGGGAAATACTCCCTGAACAGTACAACCGTTATCCTTGAATGGGGAACTATATATTTGCATCAATCTGTGTGCAAGACAGTGAGAAAATACTGTATCTGATTAAAGCATAATGTATGTTTCTATATGATTTCCCATTTCAGGGATCAACGGGATCTCACTGGGAGTGTATACCTTCATTATTTTGCATAGTACCTCTCCGAGTCACATTATTCAGCTAAAGTGCTGAATGCACCTGGCAGCAGTACGTACAGCGACAGTGCCTCCTCCTGCTGCAGTCAGACAAATAACTACAGACACACCGACACACAGAAGTGAACGTGGGATCCGATCTCCCTGGTACCATTCGGCACAAGCTATGCCATTCCATTACTCCGATCAGTGCTCATGCCAGAACAAACAAAACAAAAATATTGTGACAACAGGAGCTGGCAAGCAGCTGGAGTGACTGCAGAACAGCACCACTGGTCGCAACCTAAAATAAGTTACACAGCTGTCACTAAAGACTTTCTTAAATTTTCTTATGCTGATTTTGCATTTTAAAATAAGCAGTCATCCTTAATCAATCTGTGCCTGATTGACCAGAATGGAAAGGCCTACACATGATCCACTGTGAAATCTGGATCTCTGTGAAACATGAATTATTACTTTTGGCTAATTTTTATCCATCCAATATTGTGATAGTAATCAAGCAGGGATAAAGTTTGTCAGACTGAGAGCTCACAAGACTCAACTCCAGTGCTTATGCAGCTGTCAAGAGAGATGGCATTCTGGAAACCACAGCTGTAATTTACAAAAGTCCATTTATATTTGTTATTGCTGTTACAGTTACAGTATGTTATGGCAGACGAACTCCTACAGGACCTCTGAGCGGTATTCATTTCAAGTGGCTCCTGAAGTTGACACTTTCACGTAAATCACTGGCTCTTAAAGCTGACACTTTCGCATAAGTATTTCCACACTGTTTATCCTCAACTACATTCAGTTGCTCTGAAATGGAGGTTTGGTAGCTTTACACCAGAGGTGGTCAAAGAAAGTACAGAAAGGGCCTACAGTGTCTTATCCTAGGCAGTGAGCAAGAGTATAAAAATAGCAAGGTCAAAATAAATAGACATTTATACTATAAAATAATTACATGCTTTTCTCTGTACATATTTTCTGTCACTAATGCATAATTTCTGCATATAATTAATGCACTAACACATAACTGACTATCAGTGGAAAGTAGCATAGAACTAACTTTTTATAGAAAGTTGAAGAAATGAACTTGATCCCTCCATAGACAGTGATGTGACCGCAGGAGCACCAATCCAGAACTCACAGACTATATTAGATGAGCTGCCAACAGTGCAAACTACTCAGAGTTGGTGCACAGAAGGGTCACCAGGAGATGCTTTTGAATGCACAGGGATGTTTAAGTGCTTTGAAGGAAGACAGCGCTTGCATTTAGCAGCTGCAGCTGGCAGATTAATGGAGCAGGTTTTGCGCTTGCTTTGTTGAGAATCGGCTGCAGCTGCAAAGGACTGTCTGTTCACTTCTGCAGACAGATTGTAAGAACTGTGGAAAAGCAGATGATACCAGAAAACAGTCTGGTAAACAGGCTGATCAGTTTTGCTAGACTAAAACCAAGGGAAATTTAAAATAAGATTGCTTCTCTGAACGGCTGGTGTGGATTTGTGAAAAGAGGAGCTGGTTTTATTTTCTGTTTATAAGAATGGATTTGCAGGCTGGTTGTTTGGGAGAGCTTTTGAAAAGTTCTCTGATAGGGTACAAGCTGAAAAATGTGGCAGCTTCAGGAAAAATTCTCCTTCCTGAACAATACTCAGGTAAGTAAGTCAAAGGTAATTTAGCACCAGAGATATGTGAAGGAAATTAACTGAAAGGGGTAGTATACAAGTGATTCGTTTTTGTGTAGATGCTGCAAAGCTTCAGGTAGTTATTTTAACTGCTCCTTTAAATCACTAAAATCAGAGAGAATAAAACCACCTTTCCTCCTTGCTAGCATGGGGCAGAGTTTCGTATGTGCAAATCATGTTTGTCAGAAATACTCCCCCAAAGACCTTTTTTCCCCCTACGTCTTTCTCACTCTCTCCTCTCCCTTTCATATGTGTTTTAAAAAACAAATGCTTATGCCAAAGAAGCCAGGCTCTCCTGCCAACCACAAGCCTCCATCCCACTCCCATCCTCTCCCATAATATGTCGCCTTGTTCTTGCGAGAAGCGGTACATTCTCTGCAGCGTGGACGGGCACGCTGTAGGAGGAAGGCGGCTCTGAAGCATGCCGCACGCTGGAAATACTGACGTACCCCGTTCAGAACTGGATGACGGGGCTGCTGAAATAAAGCTGCTATGTTCATGCGGGAACAACCCGTTTGTTTGGGTTTAAGTATTTGCTTCTTGTCTAACACTTCTATTCCATGTTGGGAGGTTTCTGGTCTCTAGTTTGAGCTGGGGAAGAAATAAGCTTCTTGAAGCTCTTTCAGAATATCTGCTAAGAATATAAAAATATAAAGAGTATACGAGTTTAGATCTTGAATTTAAGTTTTTGTCAAAACAGCGTCCTTGAAGCCTATGTTCAGTAGAATTCTTTCAAAACAAAATTATCAATTTAACATTAACTATTTTTCTTCAAGTTATGCTAAGACATGCTTAGCAGAGAAGAAATGTATATGTTTGCTAAGCTTATGTAAGTACTTCTAACTTTATTCATTTCTTAGAAAAACAACAGCATTATTTTGCTAATTTAGCTCCATCCATACAACTATTCAGAGAATTTAAGTTTGAATCTCTTCTAATCACAGAAAGCATCTTCATAGTTTATGAGTATTAACAAGTATGAGGACCTGCACACAGAGCAAGAACACCAGAAGATATTTTTCTTTAAAAATCAGTGCATGATATGTTAATGATCCTGAGATAGTGCTCCGATTCTGTGCACAACGGACATAAATAAGAAGGAGAGAAAAAGAAGTAATAACATGTTCGAAATAATTGCACAAAGATAAACCAGGGACATTTTCAAGTTCTACAAGCCACAGATGAAGTAAATCATACAAATGTTTTTTATCTAGATCTAGGATTTGTGTGGGTGCTCTACAGATAATACTGCTGTTACTGTTTCTGCAACAGCTGTAGGATTTTTGCAGCAAAATTACAGATGATTGGTGAGTATTTTGGCAGAAGGTTCCTCTCCCACATCACTCCTTTCTTTGACACTAGCTATGTGACAAAGGATGAGAAAAGAGGAGAGAGGAGAGAGGAGAGAGGAGAGAGGAGAGGAGAGGGGAGGGGAGGGGAGGGGAGGGGAGGGGAGGGGAGGGGAGGGGAGGGGAGGGGAAGGGAAGGGAAGGGAAGGGAAGGGAAGGGAAGGGAAGGGAAGGGAAGGGAAGGGAAGGGAAGGGAAGGGAAGGGAAGGGAAGGGAAGGGAAGGGAAGGGAAGGGAAGGGAAGGGAAGGGAAGGGAAGGGAAGGGAAGGGAAGGGAAGGGAAGGGAAGGGAAGGGAAGGGAAGGGAAGGGAAGGGAAGGGAAGGGAAGGGAAGGGAAGGGAAGGGAAGGGAAGGGAAGGGAAGGGAAGGGAAGGGAAGGGAAGGGAAGGGAAGGGAAGGGAAGGGAAGGGAAGGGAAGGGAAGGGAAGGGAGGGGAAGGGAGGGGAAGGGAGGGGAAGGGAGGGGAAGGGAGGGGAAGGGAGGGGAAGGGAGGGGAAGGGAGGGGAAGGGAGGGGAAGGGAGGGGAAGGGAGGGGAAGGGAGGAGAAGGGAGGAGAAGGGAGGAGAAGGGAGGAGAAGAGAGGAGAAGAGAGGAGAAGAGAGGAGAAGAGAGGAGAAGAGAGGAGAAGAGAGGAGAAGAGAAGAGAGGAGAAGAGAAGAGAGGAGAAGAGAGGAGAAGAGAGGAGAAGAGAGGAGAAGAAGAGAAGAGAAGAGAAGAGAAGAGAAGAGAAGAGAAGAGAAGAGAAGAGAAGAGAAGAGAAGAGAAGAGAAGAGAAGAGAAGAGAAGAGAAGAGAAGAGAAGAGAAGAGAGAAGTCACTCCTGAAGAGATGGGGCTCACTGCAGCTCCCTGCAGTTCCACTTAATGACTACCTAACTCTCATTGCAAAGCCAAAAGAAAAGCTTACAGGACATTCATTAGGATGGGATCGTCAACATTCTGTAGGAACTTTTCCACACGGAAAAGAGTAAGGCAGACATTGAAAGAGAGCTGCTAGATAACCTCTGTGTTGCTTATGGAAGCTGTCACTGATTCAAGCAGAAATCAAGAGTTAATTTTCTAGAGGTATATGAATGGGGGAAAGAAACAGCTCAAGTAACTGATGCCTCTGAGAAGGTATATGTTTGTGATTGCTTAGGGCTTATCTACCACTCTGAGAAGCATGCAGGTGAGTAGAAGTGCCAGGAGCAATGACAAGTAGTCATGAGAATAGGAAAATGGTAATTGAGAATAAGTAAAGAATATTTGTCCCTAAATCAACTATTTGAGTTTGCACTAATTTACATCCAGTCATGAGAACTGGATGACTACTGGAGAAGGATGCTTGCATAACTTTGTTCTCTCCCCTTGCTGAAGAACGAGCTTCATTGCAATGAAAGAAAGCTGTAAGACTGCAGAAAAAAATGGTTCTGACCTGTCAATTGCTATGACAGAATGCGCAAATATTATTACCCTGTTTCAGTAAGCTGGGCAAGAAATGAAGGTGTGCAGCAACTTATCAGTGGTGACACAGAAAAACTGCAGCAACCCATGAACCATCCAGCCATCCTTCACATCCCTCCAAGGACAAAAGACATCTAAAAGACACAGCATTCTCTATTAATCTCTGTTGTGCATCTCATTCATGCAGGCACCAAGCTTTGTGTCTGGGGTGCCTTATTTAACTTCCTTTACTTTCACTTCATATTTCCATTTACTTTTATCATGCTATTAAAATAAACAAGTTTTATGCAAATTTTGTAGAAGAGAATAGATAAAAACATGTTTAACATATTTAGAGATTAATATTTAACTAGACAGATCAACTAGACAATAGGACGAGTAGTACAGCTTGGCATCATAAAAGCAGCTACCTGTAAAATAACTGAAATTAATAGCAACAAAACCAGTGAGTTAAAAAAGACTGCTGAAGAGCACAAGCACCTGAACTCTCCTGGTTCAAATAAAGATCCCATATATCCTGCAGGACCTCTGCACACCGCAGAGCAATGCCATGGTGCTCAGCATCTCCTTTTTGGCAGCTCATAAGCTAGTGCAGGATATGGTGTGGTGAGGCTACCCAAGCATAAGCTCTTCTTAGGGCCTTGTTAGCCCTACAGGTGCACCCTGTGTGCATCCAGAAAACAAATGAACCCAACAGATGAGGAAAACACCGTCAAGGTCCCTGAGGCACAGCACCGATCCCCACAGAGCAGGGATGGAGCAGGCCAAAAACACTGCCAACATGTGCTGCCCTGAGGCTGGATCCGAAGGGGAAAGCGCATCAACATCTAAACCAGACCAAAATAACATGAAGTCTTTCAACTGTGGCTTCCCAACAAGTCACCTGCAGTCAGGGAGCCTGCAGGCAAGACCAACATATGCAGTGTTCCCCCCATCGCTTGTCATGAGCAAAGCCATCACATGCCCTGGGAGAGCTTGTCAGAGCTTTTCTTACTTATCAGTAAGTAACTTATCATTGCATGGTGACAGCCATTATAAAATGTTATGGCCAACATTCTCCACAGGAGATGATTGAGTATTCTTCATTTCTGCCTCTGTAGTGTGACTATAGAGCTTTCCAATGAGTTGGCTGACCTGCCTGCCTTCATGAATCCCTGAACACTCAGAATGGGAACATGAAAAGTTAAGAGGAGCTAAGAGATCATACCTTAGGAAAACAAAACCAAACAAAATGGCTGTAAGGCTTCAGGGAATAGTGAGAACAGAAGACACACTGATGACTCTTACCTCCTAATACTCTCCCACAACCTCCAACTGATTTCAAATCCTGAACCATTTCTAGTTTGCTGGTGTGGTAACTACTACTCACTTGCAGGTATCTGTCCACTTCTTGAAACTGCTTAAGTTTCTTCCCCTCACAATGTCCCTCAGCAGAATCTCACAAGCCTTCTATTTGTTCCACAAACAACTGCAAACTTGTTTTGAACCCTGGCCTCATGAAATTCATCTCATGCCTCCTAGCTCCTGCATCAGAAAAAGCAACAAATGCCTACTACTCCCTATCACATCCATGATGTTGCAGAACTTTCTCATCAACCCTTCAAGTCATCTCTTCTCTAAACTTCAAATGCAGAGAAGCCATTTCATCATATTTCCACCTCAACTGCAAATTCTCAGCCTTCTCTAGTTCTTATCCCCTGTACACAGTCTACAATACACGTGCAAATTCTGGATTTATACTGTGGAAGCACAATGGTCTTCTCTGCTTTGTTGTCTGACTCTGAAACTTTAATACCGTCTCCATCATGATTAATTGCATCAAGTTACAAAACAGGTGATTCCCCTGTTTAAGCTTGAATTTTCATATTGATTGCAGATGGACAGCCTTGCTCCTGCTCAGTCTCCTGAGACTCCCCATCACACACTTGTTAGATTTGCTGCAGAACCTTCTTACTATTTCTCTACATAACCCAGGAGAACGACCTTTTATGCAGAATTAGCTTAAACAGGAACAGGAAAAAAAGTACTTGAGAATATTAGGGATGTTGTTTTTTTCCCTTTTTCAACATCCTCATGCTTTGGTATTCCTTCAATTGATTGCATACTTGTAGATTTTATTTTCTCTCATACTTCAATGCTAAAAATACTGAAAAGCTGTGCTTTCAGCAACAGAAAAGCAGTAATTTTTAACTGAGTTTGTCCTAGTGGGAAAAGCAGTATTTTTTTAACTCTTACTGATTTTTTGAACAATTTGTAAATGTACCGGAATTAATTGATAGCGCAAAATGTGCTGCTGATTCATTGGCAATGTCTGATTCCAAAGGCAGAGGATATTAATAATTTCAAAAAAGATTTACTAACTATGTGTTTGTGACAGGTTCATAAAGCTCCTAACACTGAACATTACTCTCTGTGATCATCCAAAGACCACCGAAGTACTCAAGAGTAATAGGAGCTCTGATCCATCTTTATCCAGAAATCATTTTCTCATGAAGCCTGCTCACTCATCAAGTGAATTATCACAACTTTAGATACACTCAACACAAAGTTCACTGAAATTGGTGGTGACCATTTACTGACTTGCATAGAATTTCATGAGTGATTTTAAGACTAGGGTCTTAAAAGCAGTTTCTTGATATTCCAGCCATTATGATGGAAAAGAAGCAGGTGTTAATTCAGAGTTGGACTAAGCTTTGTCACACATAATCAAAATGAATATGGAGTTTGAGTGTGTCAATGCAAAGTGACAGTGATTTTGTGGACTTTAAAAAACTTGCTTATTTGTAACATGATCCAGCACAGGACTCTGTGGAAGGTATTAATATATGAAAGGATACAGAGTGTGACAGCAAGTGAATTCAAAAGTAAATCAATGTTTTAAGTTGCACTAGATACCTCCAGTTAGTAGACAACATAGCTGCTTTCCAAGGAACATACAGTACACTCTTGCAATAATGTGGTTAAGTAAACTGCTCTTATCCGTACCAACCTCGGACATAAAAAGGCCCATTTTCAATATAAAATCTTAAACTGCAAATGAATACAAAAAAAATTAAAACACGGAAGATACAACCTAGATGTTCAGCAGATTTCACGTATGTAAAATATGAATATTTCAGTAGTAGGCTGGACTAGAAATATTAAAGATGGAATACAGGAATTCAACTAATAGATGATCAACTGAAAATGTGGAGTGGTAAACATAATTCTGATTTATGTCAGCAAGAAAAGCTATCATTGGTTTATAACACGATAGTTCAAAATCTCTCAGAATAGTTTGGCAATCTCTTTAGAGTCCACAAAACAAAGGCACAAAGCTCACATGAGTTTCTTGAAGGTATGTGGTACAGTATGCAGTCCTTGTTTATTAGTTTTCCTATTTTGTTCTAAAAGATATTTTTGAATACGCTGTCATAATTTTGTTTTTTCAAGTAGACATGATGATGGTTGCTGGCAGTTCCCCAGCACAGGGTGATATGTAAACACCCTAAAAGACAATTTTACTCTTTGGTGACATAAATTGCTTCATTAGCCAAAATTTCTAAACTGCCATAACAGGAAATGCAACAGGGTGGGTGTACCTGAACAGTCTGTCTTAAGCCATTTTAGTCATTTTTATGGGTCAATTTCAATTAAATGAGTTACATTAGAAATATTTCCATAATGGCCACATAACTGGAAGCCAAGGTTCCAATTATCTGTGAATGTTGCACTGCAACGTCCACAAAAAGGGCAGGATTCCAGACGCAAAACACCAGCAGATTAAAGTAAGAGATCAGTGGCTATTTAGGATTCAGATAAGCAAGTTCTTGTGAAATATTTGCCTCTTCAGACCTAGGTTTCTTTTTGCTATGTCTCTTTTTCTGCAGCGCGTTTCTCTCACCTGGCGGACTCCCGTGCCCTGCTGCAGCTGTAGCAATAGCAAAAGCAGAAGCAGGAGAAACCGAACAGTGGCTGTTGTCAGCAGTTTGTACTGTAAAGGGAACAGAGAGAGAAAAGTTAACAACCTCTACATACTTTTCATCTTTTTCAAGCTAAGCAACAATAATACTTAAAATCTTTGTTAATGTTTATACTTCATGAACATGTTATGTTTTCGTTGCCAGAGGACTTTATAGTAAAGGAAATAAAAATACCATAATTATACCTGTGATTTAAGTTTTATTTCCAGGTTGGTGTCATTAATGTTGCTACAGAAAATCATATCTAAGACACTGCAAAGGTGAGGAACAAGCAGTAACCAAACAGAAAATCGAAAAAAAACCCCACAAACAAAACCAATGGTGTAGAAAACTAACCGAAACAAAAAATTGTGTAGGAAGACTAAGCATATTAACCAGCTTCTGATCACTAGATTCAGGTATTTTCCCAGGTCACTGCCTAGGATGAGTACCATTTTGCACTATTTATCAAACTTTCTCTATATAGAGTCCTGTGAACACTGCTCCTGACTAGTACTCAGATAATATGGCACTGTTCCTCACCCATTGCAACCCCCAAATCTTGCCATCTCACCACAGACATGCTCAATAACAGAAGACTACTACTGGTTTAAAAATAAAGTGTCTCAGAAACTTATTAACATTTGAGAAGACTCTGCTCTGTTTTTGTTGTTTTAATGTCAGGCATGAAATAATTGCCTAGAAATCTGGCTTGAATGAGATGGCAGCATTTTAAACGTTCACGGATGTAGCTCACTGCTCTGTTAATGATTTCGAAGAGCCATGTGAGAGCTATTTGAGGAGCTCCAGCTCTCACTTTTCCTCTTCAGTTGAGCAGTTTATTCGAATTTTGGAACGAATAATGTGACACCATCTGTAAATGTTCAGTGCTATACAGAGAAACAGACACAGTCACTCCCCATTGACAATAATGGTTGTATATTTCATTTTCGTGCAGTGCCCAAAATATGTCCTCTTAGTAGCTGCAAAAAATCTGCCAGGTCTTGGGAGTTTTGTGAGAATAGCACTGACTCAATATTAATCCTGAACTTGGGCACATCCTGCTCGAGCTATTTAAGAACATTTCGTCATACTGAAGTCCCTTGTTATACTATACAAATTAACTAGTGTAATTCACATACTGTTTAACACCTAAGAAATAAGGAAAATACAAGCAAAACACATTCAAACATTATTCTTTTATAATATCCTGCAAAGATTAAAGCTACAGTATTTAAACACTTTAAAGTGGCTGCTAGAGGCAGGAACCATCAGGTTCTTACCTCCTGGTTGACGATAGCGGAGATGACGTGGTGTTGAAGGGGATCTACATGGGGAAAGCTCTGTGGTATCCACTGCTGAGCTGCTTTCAGGAATTGTCCGGTCCACTGATACAGACTCAAGAACTGCTGCTTTAAAAGAGCATAAATGTTAATACTGGGATGACCATTAATAATTTACAACTTTTAAACGTATATTATATCATTAAATTACGTTACATTACAGTATATTGTTATACTATATTATACTATTAATATACACAATATTATACTATATATAATTAATTATAGTATATTAATTTATTATTAAATTATAAGTGTTCTTCGAAAATATCAAGAGGCCATAGGAAACTACAGCATGGAGCTTTAATGTTTACTTTTTTAAAGCACAGAGTGCAGTCAGATTAGTTTGCCTTAGGTATGGAGTACCTCTGCAGAGATTATAGAATATGCAGGTGATTCGGGACTCTTAGTTTACAAACGCCAAAAGACAGAACATTTACTAATGATCAACTTTGAACAATGCGAACTGTACTGCATTGATTAAAAAGAATATATATGTCCAAGAGGGATTCACTGAAAGGTCATGTTTAAAAAGTGTCCATTAATCATTAGCACTTAATACCAATGTTTCAATACAAACCTAATACCACGAAATGCAATCTAACACAAGGTTGGTTATGTTTAATCTGTGGTTTACAGTTTTTTTTAAACAGTACTGCCTCTTGAACTTGCCATTAAATTTTTGAAATGAGAAGACTCAGCAATAATTATCCTTTGGACGGAGTTAAAGGACTGGGAAACTTTTGTATCAATGACATAGCTACACAAAAGCTCATAAATAAAGAACATGGTGAAAACCAGCAAGTTGACTGTTTTAAAAATAGCTTGGGTAAGACTGCACTTTAACTCAGCAGAATATGCAGTGAAATGCACATGCAGTAGCGATACTTGACCTCACAGTTTTTAGATGAGCTAGGGAGAAGAATCCTTGTTGGATAACTATGTGTAATCAAAAACTGCCCAATAAAATGGCCAAAGAGCACTGGAGAGTAGATTACTCCATGGAGGAGGAGAAGAATAAAAAAAAAAGAATGGCAGAAATTTTACTTCTGAAATGAGGGAGAACAAGCCCACAAAATATATCCTACATTTCATATGAATGACAACTGTGTCTGCAGCCTAAGTATTGTATGTATAAAAACATGTATAAACAAAAGCTTTGGAAAACAAAAACTTCAAAAGCAAACAACAACTTTGGAAGTGGGTGAAGAAGGTGGAAATTCCAGGATGTAAATGGACAACATTCAAGAAGAACAACAACCACCATAATAATATGTGCTGGGAAACAGAATTTGTATGGTTATATTTGATTTAGAGCAAGCCATAGTAGTTTTACTGGAAATCTGGCAGTACCAGAGCAACAGCTATAGCAACAGCTATAGCAACAACTATAGCAACAGCTATAATGGAGTGGTGGCTCCTGATTAAGTAGAACTAGTCTCCTTATCCAGAAATCTTCAGAAACAAAGAAATACATTACATATGCTAGGAAACATGCAGCTTATACTTTTTTTTAGCTTTCCTACTACCACTTCCATTATCCTTGTGAGATTTCTTTTCAAAGTTACTCCTCTTCCTCAACATGCTCTATGCAGGCAGGTGACAAAGGGACTTTCCCCTGCAGAACAGACCTATCTAGTTGCAAATTCCTCCAAACTGAGTGCAAACTGTTCAGCAGGAAATCCCCAAAGGGACTGGAGACACTGCACAGACAGCAATTTAGCATTTATATGAGGTTCTTGCCATTTCCTAATGCTCTTCATGCTGCCCAGATGACACGTCCAGCTTTGACAGACTGGAATGCAAAATCTGAGTATCTCTGCAACAATGCCCAGTGCTAACACTGGGCAAGAATAACCTATTCTTTACTAGTTTACTTTCCAGGGGAGAGCAAAAAACATTACACCTAACACCACAGTTACCTGTGTACAATTCATTTTAATGCATGGCCTGTATTTTGGGACATGCTGTGCTATCACATGTATATAATATATTAGTATATAGTATATTAATTATTAATTTATAAGTGTTCTATGAAAATATCAAGAGGCCATTGGAAACTACAGCATGGAGCTTTAATATTTGCTTCTTTAAAGCACAGAGTGCAGTCAGTAGTTATAGTAGTTCACAGGAAGAATTTTCCCAATTCTATCTGGTAAAGATTGTATTTTATATATATGTAGTCTGTCATGCTACTCATTTAAAACATCCAGCGTACAGAAATACAATGATTAACTGTAACAGCCAAACAGCATTTTATGAAATCATAAAGCAAGGGCAAGCATAGACTCCTGTAATGCTAAGGTGGCAAGCTTGCCTGTTCAGAATTCTTTTTAAACAGTAGACTACATTCTGTGAAAACAATCCCTATGCATACTACAATGTCAGATGTTTTTACCTTTACGCTTAATTCATCAGTAAGGAGTAGACATAACACCTCAATCATATTTTTCTTAGTTTATGTTTCGTGATATTTTTCTTCTTTTCTCTTGGTTTTTATCAGTTTTCACTGTTACAGTACTTTCAAGTAAAATCGAGCTACATTTTGCTCAGATTTGCAGTTCACATTCTTCAGACTGCAAATCAGGCAATGTAAGACCGTTTCTAAATGTGAATTTTATTAATAAAATAGCATTTTTAAACTTACTCAACAACAACAAAAAAATTACTACATACTTCTATTGTAATTCATCCTGTAAGATTAGAGGTACTTTATGTGCCATCTAAATACAATGATCCTATTCTAGATGCCCACAGTGAGGTTTATATCAACTACCTTTACCCCTCTGAAAGTAGTACCTATTCCAAGGTGCCTTGCACAATCCATAGAGGAAAACAGGCTTTTGCACAGGAGTAATTAATCTAATTTAGACATCTACCTTCTGGATGGATAACGACCAGGTAGTATAAATCTCACCAAAGTACCAAGTGCATTGCATGAATTATAGCGATGAAATCTCTCTGGAAAACTAGCCCTGTTATGTAAGCATGTTAAAGCTGATATGTCTTTACATCCCTACTTCTTTTTAACTTAATATTTTACTTCCTGTTGCAATGGTACAACTCCAAAATCTTTCACTCAGGAAACAAAACTGTCATCAAATATTTCTTTCTGCTGTTCTCCTTAACACGCTGCTGAAGTGAAAATTGATGAGGTCATTCTGCCATACCTACAAAGAAGCAACAAAGCAGTGGAAACAGACAACACATCACAGCCTGCACTAGGGAAGAAACATCACAGAATCACAGATTCACAGAATGTCAGGGATTATCCAGTCCAATCCCCTGCTGGAGCAGGAACACCCAGCTGAGGTTCCACAGGAAGGTGTCCAGGCGGGTTTGAATGTCTGCAGAGAAGGAGACTCCACAACCCCCTTGGGCAGTCTGGTCCAGGCTCTGACACCCTCACTGAGAAGAAGTTTCTTCTCAAATTTAAGCGGAACCTCTTGTGTTCCAGTTTGAACCCATTACCCCTTGTCCTATCATTGGTTGTCACCGAGAAGAGCCTGGCTCCATCCTCCTGACACTCACCCTTTATATATTTATAAACATTAATAAGATCACCCCTCAGACTCTTCTTCTCCAAGCCAGAGCCCTAGCTCCCTCAGCCTTTCCTCACACGGGAGATGCTCCACTCCCTTCAGCATCTTTGTTGCCCTGCACTGGACTTTCTCCAGCAGTTCCCTGTCCTTCTGGAACTGAGGGCCCACAACTGGACACAATATTCCAGGTGTGGTCTCACCAGGGCAGAGTAGAGGGGCAGGAGAACCTCTCTGACCTACTGACCACTCCCCCCTCTAATCCACCCCAGGTACCATTGGCTTTCCTGGTCACAAGGGCACAGTGCTGGCTCATGGTCATCCTGCTCTCCCCAGGACCCCCAGGTCCCTTTCCCCTACACTGCTCTCTAATAGGTCGTTCCCCAATGTATACTGGAACCTGGGGTTGTTCCTACCCAGATGCAAGACTCTACACTTGCCCTTGTTATATTTCATTACATTTTTCTCCACCCAACTCTCCAGCCTGTCCAGGTCTCTGGATGGCAGCACAGCCTTCTGGCGGGTCTGCCATTCCTCTCCGCTTGGTGTCATCAGCAAACTTGCTGATAGTGCACTCTATTCCCTCAACATCAGAGCATTTGGTTTCACAACACAGCTTATGGTGATCGGGTGGAAAAAGAAAAAAAGACATGAGAAACAACTTCTCAGCAGTAATCTGGTAAAAGTCAAGCCTACCCTATGGCTGGACGGGGCTCTGACATACCTGATCTGGGTGAAGATGTCCCTGCTTGTTGCAGGGGGGTTGCCCTAGATGAGCTTTGATAGTCCCTTCCGACCCACACTATTCTATGATTTATCAAAGTGACATTCAGTATTTTGTTGGTATATAATACCTCGTCGAATGCTTCTCCTCAGCTTGTTACAGAGGTCAACACGAGGGTTCTCTAAGCTGTCCTCTATGGAGCCAGGGCTTTGCTCTGGAGAGGAGGGCCCTTTGCTTAGGTCCAATGGTACTTTGCTACCCGTTGGTGGTGGGGAGGTGGCCGGGCTGTATGTCGAGGTAGGACTGCTTGCCACAGATGAAGTAGAGAGGTCAAGGGCACCGATCCTTGAATTCAGTGGTGAGGTCAACGACAGTTTCCGGGTTCTGACAGGTGAGGAAGTTCTGGACAGTGACAACGGAGGAGGAGAAGAAAACTTTCGACAGAGATGTGGTGACTTCCCATCAGCTAGGTACTCGCCTCTGTTGTTTTGACTGGTAGCAAAGAATAACTCCAAAGACCTGAGAGTAAGAAACAAAACAAAATCAACATTTAATAATGAATGCTGAAAAGATGTAAGTGAAAACACACACAAATCTGTAAGGCACAGTGAAATCTGTACGACACAATTCTCAAAGCCTTGGCAGAAAACTGAGACACACTTACCTAAAAACCTACATCCTAATTACAAAGGAAGAACTCCTTGATTAGATCATTTATGTAACAGGAAATAATTGTAAAAAAATCTAACAACTAATTCTACAAAAACCCACTGATAGAAGGGAAAACCCCCAGAGCTCACCTGACGGGAATGGAAGTGAATGGCCGTCTGTATATGTCGGAAAGCTTTTCCAGTACAACAGCTGCGGTAGTAAATATGCGGTAAGTATGCAGGAAGGTGTTCAGGAAATCAATACTCAGAAACCGCAAGTCTGTTAGCCGCTCCAAAAGGCGCTCGACGCTTGCGTAACGGATTTGGGGTACTTTGCAAGAATTCAGTGTTTTGCTGAAGCAGATATCAATGTCATCTCTATGAAGACGAGCATCAGATCTATACAAAAAATAAATTTAGAGCATTTTACCAAAGAAGACGAGAGATTATGGTACAGTAGTGGTGTCACTTTAGCTGGTCCTGTCAACAAAGAAGCAGCAAATATACATGCATTCTTGTATTTCATCAACACAAGAAAACTCTAAATCTGTGGTGATACCTGTTTCCATTCAGTTACATTTTATGCCAGAACGAAGAGAATTTAAATCTTATTTTTGGAAATAATTAACTTACATTTCAAAGTCGAAGACACCATTAATGATGCTTAAATTTCTGAAATGGAACAGGAGGCAGATTTACCCACTTTTGTCTCTCTCAGGTCGTTGTAGCCTGTAGTTCCATATCACTAGAAGCTCCCTACAGAATAGTAGTGGACTGATTGTAATTTTTTTTCTGTTGGGATTTAGCTTTATCTAAAAAAATCTAGTGGACCCTAGCAAAAACCAGCAAAATTAACCCCTTAGATAAGCTCAAGGCTCAGCTGTAAGGTAACACCTGCCCTCAGGCTCCAAGAATTACTTACTTTTAAAAAAAGGAAATGGAAACAGCACGCAGCATCTCAAATATCAACACAGAAATCATGGAGAGTCTTTGTTTCAGTGAAAAGAAAAATGGACTACTTGTTTGAACGTCAAAACAAAAATCAGTCATTTACATAACCCTACTCATTATGCCTTCCCTCCCTGCCTCCAATTCTGTTTTGCTTGATTTTATCCAGTTGAAGGCTGAGTTTGTGAAAAAAATGTGATGGATACTAAGTAAAGCATCCTTCAATATTGCCTAATCTTTTCATTAGAAATTATTGTATTTTCTTAGAATACAATTTCAAGGTATTCCACAAAATTCCAAACAACATTACATGAATGAAACAACAAAAAATTTTCTTTTTTAAGCTGGGTCCTCAGCAAAGTGGCATGTTTAAAATTTTCATCCAAAGACGTGTGACTCTAAAAGTCATTGTGTGCTAAAAATCAGAAGAGTAAAACCTCAGAAAGAGAACACCAAATCTGTGTCTGTTGTTAAGCTCCTGTATGTTTTTTAGAATTAAGATTTGCACACTGGAGAGCTTTGGAATGAAACCAAAGACAATAAAATGCTTTCTTTCCAGAGACCAAAGGTATCTGCCCTAACAGGGTATTCACAGACATTCTCTCTTTTTATAATTTCTAAACATACACTAAGAGAGTAGAGGTAACAACTGCAAAACAGGTGTTGGCGAAACCTTCACGTATAGAGCACCTCCAAGAGAGAGAAATGGTCTAGTGACAGATAACAGTATGAAAGCAAATATTATATTTCTACCGCATATTCTATTCCTTAGTATTTATATTGGATAATAGTAGGTAAAACTCATGTAAATACAGATCTGTAGAAGACTCAAGAGGTAAAACTGTGTTAGAAATTCAGAATGATATACTGAAAATTGCTGTCTACAAATAAAAATTACTTATTAAAATAAATGACACAATGAATCCAAGGGTGAAGCAGGTTTATGAATAATGAAGTTACCTTGATGTGATAAATTAAAATTCTGAGAAAAAGTGTTTTTTTCTCAGAAATAAGAGAAATAAAGATAATAAGAATTTTGGCTAATACAACAAAATACCTTGAAAATGATATTTGTCTGCAGTCACCTAAATTTTGAAGACATTTAAAAACATATTCAATAAAATCATGAGTTGTATGACAGAGAAAAGTTAAGACAGAATAAAATTATTAATCTGAAGCATAACTGAAGGCAACTTCATAAACAACAGAAAAATCTGAGCAGTGATCTTATACAGTCCAATACTGTGAATTGAGAGTTTACCATTTTGAGCCATCTCTACCATTTCAAGAAGGAGATTTAAAAAGATATATTTTGGGGTGTAGAATTAATTCAATCCAGCAAAAATGGGGAAAAATATATCAAATGGTTGTACTTTCCAAATACAAATTTTTAGGGTTTTTAAATTTTTATTATTTTGTTAATTGGGGAAAAAAATGCTGCACTTACTTGATCATATGTGGCACCGTGACTTTAGAGTTTTCTTCAAACACTATGGTCATTAAACCATTGCACCTTATATTATCAATGCACTGTGAAAATAAACATTGAAAACTGTTAAAATAAAAACACAGGGCAATGGCACTTATCTCCACACTTTTCATATCACTGTAAGTCTAGAACATAGCTTTTACAGGGTATGGACTGATTGGTACAAGGTATTTTCATAAATGCAAAGCAGTGGTGCAAGAATGATAGTGTCTTCTGGCTTCGATTTACACATTTACAAATCCACACACCTTTACCTGCACACTCAAGGTACTCAGCTCAGCATTCTTCTTCCCAATTTATTAAGTATTTTGAGTTGGAAGTGAAATTTCCCTTGAAGTCCCTTTGAAACTGAACCAAATTAAGTATCTCTAGCTTTTCCTGAATGAGTGTTAAGCCTGAAAAATCAATACTGCAATAAAGTGAGGGTACTTTAAACACAAAGATAAACTAATGCATTAAGCTTTACACTGTGCAAAAAGACCAAAGAGATTTATAAACCATTTCTAGAAACACACTTGTAAAAGCTCAAGTGGTGCCGTTATTGTGAATCGTAGCGCTGAAAATGCGGCCCCAAGGAATTCTTTGCAAACTCTTGTATAAAAGTTTTGGGATACGTCTTAGAAGCTGGAAAGACACTCCTGGGGCATGGTCACAGCACATATTGCTTTAGAAATTACACAAGCTAGGGGTGCACATGCCATTCTTCAAGATGCAAAGCAGATCGCTGTTGACGGTACGTGGGGGTAGCTCAAAGTAATTTTTACACCATTATCTTCTGCTTTGTGCTTTTACATGGAGTTCAGATAATGCAGCAGCACAAGTCTTGCTCTTGGAAGTTAGTAGAGAGTCTGCCAGTGGATCGGGCTTATACAGTCTGCAACAAGCACCTGCTATATAACACTACAGGACTCTTGGCTTTACAACACTTTCTAGTTTTATTCGTTAAGTGTCATACATGTTTGTATACAAAACACTGTTTCCTCACGTCAATAAAATGGACACTCCAAAACTGTCATATACATTTACTTTGACTTTAAGAATGAAAATAGTCTGCTGGCTTTGGAACATCATATAGCAAAATAATGACTGATGTCAGATTTGTCAAACAAGACAATCAGAGGCCTTTTCAGGTTTAAAATACATCTACTTAGCTATATGTTTAAAATATTATCTATATAGCTATACGTGTTTTAAATTAAGGTATTTAAGATTATTTGAAAAGTGCAGTTGTTACAATCCACATTATGCCTTTATCAAACTGTTACCTAAAAACATAGAGAAAACCACATCCAATAAGAATATGTTTCCTCCACGTGAATTGTAAATGTCGCAAAGAAGGCCTTGGCACTAGATCATAAAACCACCTCAGGTAACTCAGTATTGTTGTTCTTAGCCTGCACAGGCCTAGCACTTACCACCTCACTGACAGATATTATCATTCTAGATAAAGAACGAGTATAATGGGGATCTTGAGCCAAAAGACAAGAAGCTCAGATGAGAAGAGAGAAGGCTTCCTCGCATCAACAAAATCCATGCTTTTTTCCTAAGTATTACATACTTTGTATGAGAGGAATATGAATTTGAGAAGCCTCAACTAGGAATATATAGACAAATATTACTTGTCATTTGCATATATAATTTAATAAGATGCATAATTCTGGACACCAACACTAATGCTGTGAGTGACAGCAACTACATATATACTTTTTCCACTTGCAAACGTAGGGGTATACATATTTACTAAAGAAATACTTTTATGTGCCCTTTTTGTTCGCACAGTTTCTATGTTCTCCTTGAGGGTTGTATCCAGGATTAAAAAGAAAAAAATCTTTCTAAGTAAGCAATTCAGCAATTTTTTACAGCAAGGTTTCTGCTGGCAATGGGTTTAGTCAAAAACAGCACTTGGTTTTCAAGAGACAAGTGGTCTCAAAATTGTTTAGAAGTTCTCATGTATTATCCAGAGTTTCACGCCAAATTTCTTTGTCCAGCAAAACACTTGTAGAATGCTTCTGGTGTTAACTTTCTTCTTTCTTGCTCTCCAGATTGAGCATAAGCACTAAGTCAATTGACTCCATTGCTCCTTGTGAGCAGTGATACCAATTCATGTCCCAGATGTCTGTGCAGTCTGCACAGCACCTTGAACCCCTTGTTATTCATTTTCTTCTTCCTTGTAAGCTGCTGCTTATCCCATCAGCATCTCTGGCTTCCCTTCCTTTGTAAGGCTGGAGAAGCTTTTTCAGCCTCACAATGCTAAGAGATCTCAGTTTTCTCAAATTTTCACCTACAAGCTGCTGTTTTGTTCCTTTAAAAAAGTTAGTTCAGAAGAAAGGAAATCAGAACATTCATTTATAAGCAATTTCTACTCATTATGATGATAATTCATCTGGAGATGTGGCCAGCAATCATAGCATCTTTAGAAATTCCACACTGATATGGATCTAATCAACTATTTCTCCTGAAATTAATATAGGATAGGACTCAAATTCAGAACTATGAGAAATCTGTCTACTAGGTGGTTGCATACAGAGCATATAGCAGTAGCCTAAATTCAGATCTGGTTAGTTCAAAGTTCAGCTTTTTCACAGTGTATTCAATTTCTTTCCACAAATTGATTCTGATAAAAGTTTGTCTGCTACATGTTTAGCCAAAAGGAGTCAAAAAACAAAAGGTTTACCCCTGACAATTTTCTTCATGCACAATAAAGCCAGTTCCTGCAGACTGTCAAGAGTGCTTAGTAATTATTTATAATACTTTTTTAGCATTCTTTTGGTGGAAAAGATTTTATCTCATTTCCTCACTGCATGGAATATGATATTTATGTGATATGGTATCGTTCTCACTGTCAGAATTCTCAGCTGTTTTTTCATCTGTCTGAAAGTTATGAATAAAAACATACTACCCTTCTTCAATTAAAATACATATCTGTATGGGATCTCCTTAAACATAAAAATGACTACGATTAGGTTAATGCTTGTAAACTGACAATTTTGTATTTTATCACATCTCTCTGATTGAGAAACACATATCACTGGTGGCTCAAATGCAAAGACAAAATTTCGAGAATAGGTAACACCAAGGGTTTCTCTTATACATCACAGCAAATCAGTTCTCAGGAAATCTACATCCCTCTCCTAGATCAGTTTTCAGAAACACAGAATAAACTAAGATTTCAATACAAACAAGCTAAAGAATGCATTAAGTTACCTGACTTATATCACTTGTCCATGCAGCTTTCTCCTGTCGTGATGGGGCTAACAGGACAACAGTAAAAGGAGGAGCATCTGTAGGTTCAACTACAAGCTTGAAGTCAAGGTGTCCAAACACTTGTCCAGAACCCTTTGCTTTAGGCAGAAGGGGGAAGAAAAGTCAAAATGTGAGATTTCAGACTATAAAGCAAAGAAAATAATGGTGTCATTTAAAATGGAAGTTAGTTTAAAACATCTGTCTGACAGAGTAAATCCAATTGGGGATCCAAAACTGATTTTGCTTTTCACACACGCCACATACAAAAGAAGTTACAAACATGCAATAGCAGGAGTTGCTATAAATTTAAAGATGCCAAATGAGGTTAAATTCCTCCTAATGCTTCTATGCTGATATATTCCCAGCGCACTACAAGTATCACTGAAATTAATGAAACTACTTCCACAATGCATGTGCAAACCTTGCCTGAAACTGTAAGACGGAAGCCAAAATGAGTAACAATAAAATCAGCTTGGGAATGTGTTTTGTTATTTCATTTGAACAGGCCTGCAGTCAAGATTTGTAGGCAGGCCAAGACAAAAACTTTCCACTAATTCTGCCAACTCACTCAGTCCCTATGTATTTAAAAAAACAATTATCTGCTGCTTGTTTTAAGGCACAATTTTTCTTTCCGAGATCTTCAGGGTGAACTTTTATACAAAAGTCAGCAAATAATTTGTCACATTGCTTCAGTCAGTCTACTTGAAAATCCTATGTGGGATGTCAACAACAAGAACAAAAGTAAGAAAACAAACAGCTTTGCAAGCCAGCATGTCCATTATTAAAACAACTAACACTGTATTACTCTGGTTTCATGAAAGTGGAAAACATATCAATTTGCTCTTATAAAAAATAAACAAAGAGTATAAATTTTAAGAAACTAGAAACTGTAATTACTACAAACAGCTGAATGTAACTTACAATCATCATCACTCGCATCTGTCTCCTCAATCAGCGTGCACTCTATTAAAGACAGAACACCTCCCGTCTACAAAAACAAAGCACATTTTTCACAAATTTTGACTTTTTTTTTTTTTGCATTTGTCATTATAATTTTTTTTTAAACTTTGATATACCTTACTCTAAGATTTTACATTACTCAGGGCTCTTACAAAGGTACATCAATTTCATGATGAAAATTTTTCCTCTAGGAACTAAACCCAAGCAGATTAAATATGACATTTTTCTTAATCCAACAAATCTATAATATTCTCAAATGTACAAAATTTCTTTCATTCTTATCACACTATAATTTATCTCATAGGCTTGTTCACAAGTTTGAAAAAGGGTAACTAGAATTTCATCTTCCCTGAATTTAAATCAAATACATACATCATTATTTAAAGGTTCAATTATATTCTATTTACCTTGCAAAATACTTTAACTATTTAAGGGTTGCAAAGTAGGAAAGCATACAGTCTTAATAACCTCTCAGAAATGTCTTTGTCAAATTAAAACTCTATTTAACATAAGGCACTTTGTAAACTACCAATATTTTTTCATTCACAAGCCAACATTATGAAAGCCTGATTCTCAACAAATAAAACTAGAGTGTTTTTAGAAGAGCATTCAGTTTAAGAGAATGTGCTGTTCAGGAAAACAGAATTGACTTTTAAAATTAATTTTATTAGACCGCTGGAAGATATTCCTTGGTCATTCCATGAATATTGTACTGGCTGATTTATGCACTGAAAACTGAGTTACATTCTGTGCTAGCTTATACAAATAGACATGGTGATGTTTTGTTTCTGACCCTAGCTTATTAGAATTACATGGTTCTAGAAAAGAAATTGTAGAAAGTAAGAACTTTGTCTGAATTCTGTTGTTTGCAATGAGAAGACAAAGTTACTAACTGTGCATCACCTCACTTCTACTTATAACAACATGTATTAATCTCAGGTTAAAGCCATAAAATAATGAAGTGTTGAAATTTCACTGAAGCTGTGTTTTAATTTTGTAAATTGAGTCATAATGTAAAGTCTGTACCTTGAGAAGATGCAGTTTTCCTCCTGAACTTCTTGTACATATTAAGAAATGTTTTGTAAATAAGAAGCACTGCCTTTCTCCTTCTTTCTTCAAAGATAACGATCCCAGGCGAACTTTACTGAGTTTTCCTCTCTCAACTGAAGGGACTTGAATGAGAGAACCTGAGAATAAAGATTCAAAATTTAGTGTGCTATAGTAATATTTAGTAGGCAGTGTTTAAAGTGTTAGTGCATTCAATATTATTATATTAATTAATGCAACTTTTCATTCTATTAAGCTTCAATATGCATCAGCATCTATTTTAAGCACAAGTTGATGACCTGTTTTGTGTAAGTTCACTTTGTTTTTCATGATAAATAGACTCAAGCAAATACAGTCTAGACTAATGCATATGTACATGGTAAGATTAGATCTTGGGCAAATTCTTAAGCAATTAAAACACACTAATAGCACATTGATCAGAAGATGAAGCTGAACAGCAAATTGTACTTTTGACAGCTGCTAGACTTGCAAAAGAGACATTACTCACAAGCCAAAGAGAGAAAGGATGAAAATACAGTTTTTGAAGGAAAAGAGATTGTGTATGTGTGTGTCTATGTGCAAGGGAGATTGAAATGAGGTATATTTTTTCCTCTTATCTTATACTGCATAATTTTCAGTGCTCCACAGCTCATCTGAAATGTGTTACCAGCAAAACACTTCTGAACTAAATTGAACCTGGTTACGCAAGTCTGAATTTGTGCTCTGCAGAACGCCAGGGTGGGGACAGCTTTGCTTCTCAGCCGTATCATACCTCAAAACCAGTTTCTGACCAACTTTTCCAGATTGATATCACCATGTGTATTACTTCCGAATTTGGATCCGGAGTTAAATTCGGTGGTGAAGTGCAATTCCTCTATATATCGAAGCAGAAGATTTTATGATACAACTTGCTGTTGCCAGGCAGGGAAGCCAAGAGACCTCCTAATCTCATTTCCACACATCTATCCTCACTATCGCCCTTCTACTGGCTCTCATTCCAACATTAGCTGGCTAACAGAGCTAACCCAGCAGGAAATTAATGCAAAAAAAACCCAAAAGTAGCTGACTCAGCTCCCTGGTATCCCTCATCGCAAGGTCAAAAAAGCACCAGTGATGATGGAAATGAAGTAACAGCAGCAGAACAAGCTTGAGGGGATGGACACTGGCCTGCCTCTTTCAGAAGCAACAAGATCTTGGACTAAGTGTAGCTGCATCACAGCTCAAACTGCCAGCAGTGCCTTGACTCAATGCAAGCCTGAAAGAGTTATCCACTAAATACTAGCTAGTAATCCTTACTCTACAGTGTCAAAAAATTCTCTCGTGCAAAGTTCACATAGACAATCTTAAACTAACAGAGAAATTAAGGTAACTGAGTAAGCTATTGTTTGTCTACACATTTTTTACGCTTAGCTCCCACTACATATTTAATTAGTTATTAATGTTTGAAACTTTACCGCCTGACATAGCAAAATGCACATCACTAAATCTACAGTATTGTGTTCTTTGAACAGCCAATGCGCATTTAAACTAGATGTGTACAGCGTGATTTGTGTAACTGCAACAAAATACTGGGGTAGAGTTCTACTCTCGAAATTTGGAAAGGTCTGGAATATTTATAGGTTCTCTTGAATTCTGACCAAACCCATAAATATTAATTGGTTGTTGCACACTCCCCCTGGACAAAACAGCCTGTCTGCTGCAACTGCAAAAAGACGTCAAGGAGATCATTCCCACGTATAGGAACAGTGACTTTTCCGTGTTACACTTCCATTGTAAGGCCAAGGAGTGTGTACAATACAATTCCCAAGCAACTTCCCACCACAAAATTGTCAGTGTCATTTTTCTCCTGAAATTTCCTCAACACTTTTAGGGTAACAAGATTCAACCTGTAAGTTTCATTTCTGCTTGGCTTCTTAGAATAATAGCATCTCTAAATATGATATGCTTAGAGATACGACTTTACATACAGCTTTTATTTTCTTTTTTTTTCTTGTCATTAGAATGCTTTCAGGAATACCATATTCTGTTCAGCTAGAACGGGATGAAGATTAAATGGTGTTCTTGTATGGAGCTGAAATGTTATTGTTTAATACGGTAAATCAAAAGAAACTAGATGTTTTAAATGTGGTAAAAGTAGACTGCATTATCTGTCTTTGATTCTCAATATTTACAGAGAGAAACACATCTATATGTGCTGCACAGCTGACATCAACCAAGGACCTCATGCATTCCCATCAAGCTTTTGTGATTAACAAAACTGGGCATTTGCCCACCATGTATTCTACTACAGATTTCCTCTTAAGGAAAAAAATGGTCACGATTGGCGAACATACAGTTGCAATGAGCAAGTGAGGCTAATTTTAGAACATTTGTTAATAGTATAGTTTGGACAATCAGTGTAATCTCAGGAATTTTTTTCCAGCTACAGACCTAAGCAGTTTTTGTACTTCAATACTGCCAGAATACTCACTCTATTAGACTTTGTTCAATCCAACAAATACAAAAGGTTGTATTTGTTTAAAAGATTTTTTTTTAGCCTACATGTAACTGCCTGACCTACAAATTCAGTCTGGCTTTCTCCAGACTAGAGGCCTTTCAATTTTACCGTAAGGATGGTCAGGCACTGGAAAAGGTTGCTCATTCAGCGAGGCTGTGGAATTTCCATCCTTGGAAAAAAACAAAACCTGACTGGATGTGGTACAGAACGATCTGCTCCACTTTATACTGCCCTGAGCAGGTGAGATTGGACTGGATAACTTTCAGAAGTTCCTTCCAACCTCGACTGTTCCATGATTTTGCAGTTGTGATACATTTATCAGTGGAAATAAATTCATAGTAGCTGATGGTGGGAACATCAGCGTTTGGAGGCATCAAAAGGGTCTCCAGGTGGCCAGTTGTCTGGGTGTCAGCCCATGTTGTGCTGCAGATTGACACTCCCTATGTTTCCTTTAGACTCTTAAAGAAAATGTTCCCTAATGGTTTGCCATGACTTATGATGTGCCTGACAATAAAGTCCGTATCAAAGTAAGAGGCGAGTAAAGGAGACCCCCAAGAAACCTGAAAGAGAATCCATAATCTCGATTGAAAAGCACTGCCAGAGAAAGTTGCTATGGTCTCAACTTGTGTAGCTCAACAGATTCAACCTCTTCTTATAACAGCATGTAACATATGGCAGAGTTGTAATCAGCCTTCACAGAAAAAGCCTGAACAAAGGTAAAGGCACCTCTTTCCTTTTTTAAGCTGAAAAGAGGTTTCCTGTACCCATCTACACTGATCAACACAAACACTAGGAGTGTAATTAAAATTAGAGGAGATAGGATCTGACTGTCAAAGTGAACCTACTGCCAGATGTGAAAGGAAAACGGGCTTGGTATTACTCCATTGGCTCTATTCAGATATCTGCACTTAAAAAAATCACATCCAGTTGATGTTCCAAAGATAAATTGTGATACAGTGTTCTGTAAGACACAGTCTTGTCCACTGTCCTTTGACTGTATGCACAGGAATAAATCTGAATTTAATTTACTTAGATTATGTATTTGACCTGGGTCTAACACTCCAGTGGTAATCTTTTTCAGACTGATTTCCGCGGAAAAAATAATGGGCTTCTATTGACGAAACACTGGGTACACAGACAAAATAATACCAGCCAATGTTAAGGGGGAAAAAAACCCAAAATATATTAATTCAAAATATAGTAATCATACTGAAAAAAACCCTGAAGTTTAATTAAATTGCATAGTACAAGTCAGTCTATGAGACTGACAGCCCTTTAATATTTTGGCTGTGGATGCAATACAATGGCTTTATATTTTTCTCAGTGCCTTATTCATAACTCTTTAAATACCTCAGTTATAACAAACTGACATATTTAATCTAGAATTAAGTAACTTAATAGGGACAATTTTACAAACAATCTTGGAAGTTATTATGAAAGGTTTCATAGTTATTCAGTTTGGCCACATGATAAAGAAACACCACAAAATGCATTTCAAAGCAAATACAAAGCCTATTAAATTATCACCTGTGTAAAAGGGTCTATTTAAATACTAAATATTCTGCTGAGTTTATCCAGAAAAGGTCTTATGAATGGATGCACCTAAATTACATGCCTGACCTTTCCTAAATATATTTTAAACTTTCCAGACATAAAGAAGCTTGTACCTAGTAAATACCTTATGTCACACACCTGTAGTTACTATATAAAAGCCCAATAACTTGTTACAGAAGTCCAGAAGTAAATTGTGTAAATGGGAGAAAACCAAGCTTCAGTTATGAAGTTTTCACATCTGCTGGATTATCATTAAAGTATGCTCCACTATATAAGCACTGCAACCAGTTTACAATTACTGGTAAAAGGTAGCACTTATTATACACGAAAAATTCACTTTATCACTATTTTGTGGAACTTAACAACAAATTCCAGCTCTGCTACACCTAAGCTGGAGCAGAAAAAGTTTCCAAAACCACTAAGAATAGGCAGAAAATAATATGGTGTGGCTTCTTCTCTGTTTTTGCTAACCATTATGTTAGGAGTAGTCCTACATTCCTGGCACAAAAGGATGCCGCTTCTTCGTGATTTCTTCTTTCAGAAGGCTTTTTGTACCTGTAGCTATTCTGAACTTCTGCTAAAGCCCCAAAATGTATATCTCAAGAGGCAAAGTATATTCAGGTGTTATATCTATGCTCATACTATCAATTTGAGATGTTTCCAAAGCATTAAAAAAGAAAAAAAAAGAAAAAGAAAACAAATGACAGCTGTTTCATTTCCTAGCAATCACTTTACCAATGACAAAGCTTCAAATCGTTAACTAGACAGGCAGCCCTACTCTCTGTGGAGCTGTAGGTAATTTCCATCCTTTGGCCGATCGCAGTCTGGGCAGTATGTACCCCATGGGTGCTTTACCACTCATGTGCTGCTGTTTAACATGTCCTATGAGGACAGGCTGAGAGATTTTGGGTTGTTCAACCTGGAGAAGAGAAGGCTCCAGGGAGATCTTATTGCAGCCTTTCAGTGCTTAAAAGGGGCCAATAAGAAAGATGGGGACAGACATTTTAGAAGGGGCTGTTGCGACAGGACAAGGGGTGATGGTTTTAAACTAAAGGAGGGAGATTCAGGCTGGACATGAGGAAGAAATTTTTGACACTGAAGGTGGTGAGAGCCTGGCCCAGGTTGTCCAGGGAGGTGGTGGATGAACCATCCCTGCAGACATCCCAGGCCAGGCTGGACGGGGCTCTGAGCAACCTGAGCTGGTGAAGATGTCCCTGCTCATGGCAGTGGTAGAACTGGATGAGCTTGGAAGGTCCCTTCCAACCTAAACTATTCTATGATTCTACTCTATGACAGGGTTCTTGCAGAAAGCAACATAGATGTGGGATTCAACTATAGTGCAAAATCAGTTGACTTGAGGGTATTTTGTGACTTACCCTCCATGGACCACAAATAGTCTTATGCTGTTAGCTGTGCCTAGTGCAGTGACCTGCTCAACGATGTCAACATGAACCCTGATGGTTTTAATGCATTTTTTTCATGATTACATAGATAGCTTTAAAGAAGAATGTCTTACCTTGGCGTATAAAAGTTTGGCTGGTATCTAGTAATATATCACAGCCTTCTACTATTGTTCTTTCTATGGCTAGATTCTTCCGGATGTTTTCTGTGTCACTCACTTCATCATGCATCACCCTGTTAGACACAGCACAAAATGCACTTTGAATTTTCCAAAATGTATCTTGCACCCATTGTGTCTATTTCACTTGCACTTACACAGTGCAGACACAGAAGGTAGCTGATGTCCTTTGCCATGTGCTACAAAACAGATATAACCATGCAGTACACAATAACTCCAGAGCAAGTTTCTTGTCTTTTTTCCTTCCTTTTCAAATAATTTCATTTTTTTCAGAAGTGGAACCAATTCTGCCAGACTTGTTTTAGATTATTCCTAAACACATCTGACAGATGCCACCAAGCTAAAAACCCTTCACAGCTGATAGAACAAGTACTTCTTGATCCTTAATAGACCAGGCTGTCACAAACCTGGAAATGTCTCCTAGCATTTTGTATCGGTTATTACACATAGAGTTCCCTTCCCTTGACTTCAGCTTCCCACTCTGTTCTCCTTCAGTCTACCTTTGAATGTACCATCTATGACCCCCCTGCTCCCTCTAACAACCATGGCCTCGATGGCTCACCACTTATTTTTTCCACTTCTTTTTTTTCATAGGCATCCTACAGAGAAATACAGATGTTTTTCAAGGCTGAAACCAGCCCAGAGTTTTTATGGTGTTGCGATGTATAATGTTCTCCTAAACTGGGAACAGACTGCACTATCTGAAAGCTCCTCCTTCCTCAGAACTACATTAAAGGGATGGAAATGAGTCACAAAGTTTACATTTATGGTCTGTACTGCCTGCTGTATGGGCAGAGGAGGATCAGTCAGTCTAACAGCTTCCAATTCTGAATGTTCGGTGACAAATTAGTTGGATCAACAATGAACTCTGACTTATGAGATGAAGCCAAGTCAAAGCTGATTGATCTGCTTGTGCACTTAACCCTGGCCAGAGAAATTCTCTGCTTTGATAGAGTGGAAAGGAGACGTCACTTCTTTCTGCTTCAGATGACCTCAGAACAGGGCAAAACTTGCTGAATAGAGCGGTAGTCAAACACAGACATTTCTCCAAGAGAAACTGTCTGCCCAGCTCTTTAAGAAGTTACATCTTGAAGAAGTGACACAACATGACCTGACTCAGAAAGCTGCTTCTGTTAAAGATATAGCAGGACAAAAAGGAAAAAATAATAATCTCCAAATTAACTGGTAGTTTGCACAAGGTAGAATTTATGTCTTAACAGAAAAAGAAAACTGAGCAGTCAGGAGCATGCAATTAACAACAGCTATAAAATAATCCCTCTTTAAATATTCTCCAAGTACATCTTTGGTGAATACTCCAGATACTCAGGATATATATCCCGGAGTTCATGCAGCATTTAATTGTTCGCAGTAGAAAACTGTTTCCCAGAGATAACAAACTAATTTCTTATGGGGCTGACAGAGGGAAGTGTCTGAGAATGGTCTGGGAGTTCAGGGAAGAGATTCATTTTGCAGGCTTCTACAGCGAGCATCGGATGTCAAAATATACCTTTAGATGCTGTTTAGCTGGCATTACTTGAAGCATATGTGAAAATCGATTATTTCATTAATGCACATAAAATATAATACAGATTGAGACCTGAATACTTTTCAAGACCCTGATGGATTCCTGTTGTCACAGAGTATTGGAAATGATCTTTTTCTTTAAACTGCGAAAAAAAAATCTCTGTGTAAAGAAAATTGCTTTGCTTTTAACCCGGGGGCAGTTCCTATGGCAACTCCAATTCTCCCATACTCAAAATACAAGGAGCGGCTTGTAGATTTTTGTTAGTCAAAACAAACAAGCCAAAATGTTAGCATTAGTTTGGGGGGGGTATTTGTTTGTTTGTGGGTTTTGTGGTGGTTTTGGTTGGCTGGTTGTTTTTGTTCATTATCTTTGCTCTGGTTTTGTTTTGCTCCTTTTATTCAAAAAACTTTAAAAAAAAAAAAAAAAATAGAACAAACCAAAGTAAAGAAAACAGATTTTTCTTTGCAAAACTTTTGATTCAAGATTAAGAAACATAAGGTAGGAAAATCTTACCTTGAAAGTTCTTCTAGTTTAGATTTAGCAAATTCAAGGCTTTTTCGCTCAACATGTTCATGTGGTGTGTGAGCCAGAAGTTCATGAAGTGTTATAATGTATCTAGGAATCTTAAAACAAATTAGGTATAAAATCAGTAAATCCTTAAAGGAATAATTTAAATACAGCTTTTTGTTAGGTATTAGCCATTACGTTGGTCGGAAAAGTTTTGCAAGCATAGTATTTTTTAAATTAATATCCACACCTAAATAATTATACATGCACACTAAATATAACTACTTGCAAAACTATCGACCTTTGGGGTGTTAGAGACTGCATATGCTTATGATGTTTTCTGTTTGAGGAAGAACATGATCCATTTATTACAATTTAAGAAAAAGATCAGATCAGAGGCAGCCACAAGTACAAGACTGAGTTTCATTGTTTCACGCTGCTATCCAAGTGCCAATAGAGAAAACTTCCAAAGGTCCTTGGGAGATCCATTAATACCTTCCCTCAAGTTTGATAGGATACATGCATCTAAATTCTTTGTGACTTTGAAAATGGCAGCTGATCTGCTTGCATTTAGGTAAAATTCACATTGCACTAATGGACATTGAAGAATATGCAGTATTTGATTATTAAAGGCCACAGGGTAGCACCAGGACCCTGATCCATTTATTATTACTAAAAGCAGTTTCGTGGTTTTTGACCAGAAAGAAGTGACACTCCAGTATAACTTGTCTTTATAGAATAAAAGTTATTTAGGAAAATGATACATTGCTTCTTATTATGCTGAAATAACAAGTCATCAGCAATTACATTCTCCATCGCTTACGAACAGAATCCTCTCCCTTCTAAGATTCCATGACCTTGTTTCTGCTCAACCAAAAAATTCAAAAACTCTACAACATGCAAGCTCAAAGCCAAAAATACGTATCGTACAGGTGCTAATGGCCATTTAGGCCAGTTTTTTTGAGTCTACTTGGTTTGCCAGCATCTGAACAAACTGAGGGTGTTCACCATTCTCACTATGAGTAAAATGTTAGGTTAAATGTAAAAGTCACAAAATCATCAGACCAATGTTTCACAGACCTCTTAAAACAGCCACAAATAATCAATCCAGGCAGATCAATACAAAATATCAGAAGGATAATAAAATTTTTAAAACTTTTACAATCCATTTTACATTTTCTGAAGACCAGGTCACTGGAGAGCAAAGTGGGAGGAAAGCTTCAAAATATTTTCCTAGCAAAATGTTTGTAGCTGCTCTAAATCATTGTACCAGGTATATTATCCCTGGGCTGCTTCATAATCCTGCAGCAGGAAGAAGTCAAATCATTGCTCCTTGGTCTTTTTTCTTTTGGCACTAGTCCTTGTCCCACATTCCCCTTCAACATATATAAGATTCTGAATAGAGATCCATCAGTATAGTTGGAGAGAAACGGGCAGAGTTCCAGTATAATAACAAAATAAATTAAAATTAAATTAATTTGTGTGAGAGTATTTTTAATTAAGCAAGAAGTATTTTCAATCAGTCGTAATGTCAAGAACACAAAATGAATCAACCAAACATTAAAAACAAATAGTCACTAAAAATATACAGAGACTACCTGAAACATGGGGTAAGTAAGGAAGGTTTCCAGCATCCTCCCCTCACATGCTGGGTTGGCTTCATATTGCTTCAAGAGTTTGTCAAAATCTCTGTTTTGCTTACAGTTTGCCAGTACTTGTAGACTATATTGATGATTTCGTACAAATTCTTGATATATGTTCAGCATTGGCAGCAGAATGTCAAATAAGTCAGCTAGAAAAAGTCAAGAAATGCCTTTTTTTTTCCAGCTACCCGTCTCTTGAAATACATTTTAAAAGAAACAACTATGTTCTATGGAAGGAAATTACTACAGTAAGTTCTTTTTCCAATATACTGAGATTTTAGAAACATTAAACACAGTTATTTTCACCTGCCAAAACATGGTTGTTCCGACTAGTTAATAAGTAGACAATACCACCAAAAATTCAGGGGACTATGCCTAATCAATGCTTAAGGCAGAGACATTCTTATTTGCAGGCTGCAAGACAATCATTACTGCCCACATGGAAATCCCACTCCACCAGATCTCGTTGTGTCAGTTCTGGAAAAGTGTTCTATTCAAAAAGAACTTAACAAAAAAAAGTCATGTCTTAAAAAATACAAAACAAAACAAAACAACCCAAAAACCAACCTCGCTGTAATTTCAGAAACACCCCTAAAGAAAATACAGTAGCTTACCTAGGATTAAGGTAGGCCAATTAGCTATTCTTGCTTTTAAGCCTTGGTGAAATATCTCATGAAGAAACATGATTGTTTCACTGAAAAACAGGTATTTAAACAAACAAAGAGATAATTCAAATTTTATTTTCTGATTAACAACTCACAGAGAAACATATCTTCCTGGTTAATAGTACATTTTGCTTGGAAAAAACAGAAGACAGTTATTATGGAAGCAAAAGCTTCCTTTTATTGCATTATTTAAAATTTTTAGTGTAGTATTCGCTACAAAATACATCATATTTGGTGAAGAAAGCATATTCTGTTTAATATTTTTAACAAAAGCATCTCTTAAATACCATGTTCCAGTTTAATGCATAGGTTTTCCAAGAATCTCTCTGACAAGGCATTCAGTAGTTTAAGAGGATCAATAAGGTGCAGAAAACCTCAAGCCAGTGATAGTCACCTACATCCTCGCTTGCTGCTGTTTGAGATTTGAAGGTTACAATTTTTCTGTACCACAAACCTTGATATTGTACTTTTAACTCAGGAGGCCAACAGAAGTAGAGGACATCCCAGTTGTAAGAGAAACCATAAAGAGTACAGAGATCATGAATGAGCCATGAAAGGGAAATCTGTCTCATAACTAAAGGAAGATATTCTATTTCTTAGAAGTTTGGGGCAGACTTGGATGCAATCCCAATCCTGTATCAGTTTAGATGCCTGCTGGCTTATTTGAACATACACATTATGATAGTACTTGGATGTTTAATGCAAAGAACAATTCATTTTTTTTTTTTTGTAGGATATGACAAGTGAGAGGGAAGGAGGCTCCTTAGGCAGAACAACAGAAAACAGAAGATTTGATGTACTCATCCTCAGGGTCTTATCTGGATCATATGAGGCCACTAAGTCCAATTTTGCTTTTTCAAAAGAAAAGGAAACAGGAAAGGTGACAGACAATTATGAGAACTGCCCCAAGAGACGTGATTTGTCCTTTCCTTCCTGTAGCAGAGGAAGAAATAGAATGTAAGGAGGCAAAGAGGTCCAGCTGGTTTCAAACAGCATCACTGACGGCACCTTCCCTTTTATTGCTGGAAACATGGTCTACCTCAGTGACATTACTTACATCAAAGCAAAAAAACAAGCGCCAGACATTATTACTGTAAACTTGAAGCAGAATGGGAAGAAGTAGGTGGTGAAAACCTCCAAAAAGCAAACAAAACCCCCCGTACCTGTTGAGGAAAATGCTACTAACGTCATCATGACTGATAGGTGGCTTCTTTGAACTTGCAGCCATCCTTAAGGGACGCAGAAAACAGTTCACAAGAACATAAAGTTGATGCACATATTCAGATTCAGCCTCCACCATGTTAAAAACTATTTGATTCCTTTTTCTCATACTTTCTGCATGAGGAGAGCAAATATAATCCTGGACAATAGTCTTCCATTTTCTTCTACATAACCAGCCCCGCATAAAGCTCTGGACCTAAAAATGACCAAGCAAAAAGGAAGAATGAGAAAAAAAATTACATGACTTATTGTAAGCTCTTGATTGTAGAAATAACCCTCTAAATGAAATGCCTCTGTTAAAAAAATACAAACAAACAAACAAACAACAGCCTTTATTGATCTATAATTGCTCCTGATTTTTTCTTTTTAATTTCTGTTTATTTATGAAATTCCCACAATCACTTGGTCATATTTGTTGTCAGAAAAGACTGAAAAGCTGTCACATACACATCAAGGTGCCTTCTGCTGCAAGCTCAAATGTACCTTTATATAAACTCCTTCTGTCAGCACAATTGTGCTGCCCACTGTGCACGCCTTTCAACTCATTTTACTCCCCTTTCTCTTACACCCTCAAAAGTACTGTGCAGTACTTCCAGGTAAGACATTTCAGGACAAACTTGGTATCATGAGTGATCTAATTCTGAAATTTAAAATAGTTAAACTCAGTTTGCTTTGTGTTTTGAATACACATCACTTAGCACATGTATTTAAGTATCAATATACTGCTCAGTACCCCACACTTATGTCAACAATACTATTATTCAGAAAAGGCAAAAATCTACTGAAGTGTAATATCCACTGAAGTTACAAGTGGATTAGAAATTACAGAAAAGGTCTACATCTGGTAACAGGAAACTTCAGTATGTCTTTGCACTGATATTGATGTGAAGATCATTCATCTTGAAAGAGAAATGCAACACCTCACTGGTAGCAGTTTACTCAGAATAAACAGCTTAGAAAAAAAAAGGGCCTATTTGTCAAAACAATCAAGATGGAAAATGTAGTGAATTATATATATAATCAAAGCTCTTCTTCTGCTAAAAGAGACATCTCCAGCTTCTATTACTATGTTTACCTATATAGGACTACCAGCTCAGTGCTCACCCTGACTCAGACTGATTGAGTGACCCAGAAACAAAGGCCACATACCATAAACGATATTATGCAATTTAAGAGACTGAACACTGCGAGAGTAAAGGTGACACATACAGCATCACATCTTCAAGCATGAGTTCCATTCCTGTCATGTGTTAGGATTTGCAGGAGTCAGCGATGAGCACAGTTCTGGACACTGGTTATATCCAGCCTTAAGCAATGCTATGAAAAGCTGCACGTGTAAATGTCATATGGATTGCTAGAATTCTGTACCTTTTCCTAAAAACACTGTCACTATATCCTGGAATAATCACCATCAAACAGATCAGCTACAACCTAAAACAAGACTGCTCCCTGCATTTTCAGTATTTTTATTCCAGCTGAAGTGACAGAACATAAGTCATTCTTTCATATCTTTATGATAACTTTTGTAAGAAGGAAGTATAAAGACACTGTACACTTGTTTCCCACAAAACGTAGTCCATGACTTAATTTCAATCTTTAAAAGCAATTGAATGCATTGTGCAAGCTTAAGAAACAGAACATATAGCTTGCAATTAAAAATAAATACTTAAGTAACAAATTTGGCATGGGATAAATGTGGTACTGAAACATACAAAGCTGATGTAATTTAAAAGGTTTAAGAGGGGGCAGGGCAAAAGGAATCTCAAAATTTGAGTGCACTTAATGAAACAATAATTGATGAAAAAACTAGACAGACTAAATTACACGACTACAGCCTCCATTCCACCCTTTTCCTCTCAAGCACAGGAGACTGCGTGCTTACCTTTTTAATTTTTTTAATATCCGGATCCTCATCCTCCTGGTTGCCTTGATAAGGTCGCATTCTTTCTTTTGTTTTATTGAGGGCTATAATCTGACAAAAACAACCATTCATTAAATGCTTTCTCAAGTTAACGGAACTATTAGTTACAGAACTAGCAGAAAAAATATTTTCCCTTCTTCAAGCTTGTTAAAGCTGCACAGAATGACAGGCACATATTTGGCCACAAGGACTTGAACACGGTTCTCTGAAAACCAACAAGGCTCTTGATAACAGAGGGAGGAAGGACTACAAGAGAGGTGGTTCTCCTCTCAAAACCAAGCGAGCCTTTCAGACCTTAGCAGCTCAGGGTCACAACAAAATTGTCAACATTCAGTGAAACAGAGCAGTTTGGAATAGTCCACAATACCGTCACAACAAAAGACAAAGTACCAAGGGTCAAACTCCCCATGTGAAGACAGGTAGGAGATAATACAATCAATAGAACGTGCACTGCAAAGTAACATGTCATCCTGGAGTCTCTGACAAAGAAGTAATCCAATAAGTTTAACAGTTCCCAGTATAGCTAGGAAAAATATTTAGCCAAGGGTCCATAGGAGGACTGTTACATATAAAACTTCCTGAGTTGCATTATTTTCACAAATATTAAAGAAATATTTAACATTGCAATGCACACAGAAAAATGTTACAATTCAATAGCTGCTTGATGAATCTAGCACATACCTCAGATTTAAGTCTTTCAATTTCTGTGTCTTGATCTTCAAGCTGATGCCGAAGCTGATTGGCAGCAATCTTTTCAGTCTCTACAATCTGGACAAGGTGAATGTACTTCTGCATTAATACCTCCCTTTCAATCAAAATATCTGAATAACTGAAAGAGAAAGGATTTAAGTTAGTAAAAATAGCCAAATACTGTATTTCATACCCCCTTATGAGATGCGGACAGAATGAACAGCAAACCAATAAAAAGAAGCCTGCAAAACCATTTTTGTTTTGCTTGATATATAATGAACAGCTTGATCATAAATCATCCAAACCAACAGCACCCAATAGTCTCTGTAGACAGAGGTACTAGAAGTACTCAGCTTCCTAGTACTCAGTCACCAAAACCAAAATAATTGCACTGATCTTTTTATGAGCTTCTAAGTCTCAGGCTAAGCCCAAACAATCTACTAATTCTATTTATTTTCTTTATTTTAACGGTTGCTTTTTTCCCATCTTTTGGGAAGGCTTGTGGGGAGCATCTGGCACTTCATCAGAACTATTTTCCAGTCTCTCCACCTGCCAGATCTTTTTAATGGAAGAATTCTCATCATAACTGTTATTTTTGTTTGCTACCACCTACTTCATTGTTTAGGCCAGTTTCAAATTACTCAAATTACTCAAATAAATGCAGGAACTATGGTACCAGTTCTTTCTTTTAACTCTAAGGTGGTAAACTGTCATTGATTTGTATTTTCCTGAAAAGGGACAGTATCCCTAGTGCGGTTAGATGTCACAATCAGAGCACTGATTCCAGCATCATACTGGAAGTTGTGTTCACAACTTCAGGTAAAGGAGAAACCAATTTCTTGCTGTGCAACATCTTCATCAGACCGCTCTTTCATGTGAGCCTGTCTCTCTCATAGGTAATCTAAATGTGCAGAAAAAGCAGAGTCCTACAAAGTGCTTGTTTGCTGGACTTGATTCAGACACATACTGCCTCTTTACCTAGGTCTCAGGAAGATTGTTCCTCTGAAAGTTTATGTTACACGATAAAGACCAAACTGCACAAAATACAACAGAGCACAGTTCTAAGGCTCTGACAAGGGATCTCTTACTATTTTATGATCTATCATTGAAAATGCCGACTGTCATACCACCTTCCGCTGTCAAGTTAGCACAGGATTTGATGGCAGGAATTTTTGGATTGCACATCTTTACCTTCTAAACTTCATTCTACTTGTTACAGCACTCACAAAAAAATTCACATTTGCTATTAACATCATTTGTGTGAGGCTTTAAAAAATGTAACAATAAGTGTTCTCTTCAGTTAGCTTTTTTTTGTATATATTTACTGTCATTTCAATCAGTATCAGTGCAGTTATACACTGGAGGGGGTGAGCATTGAGTACAGCTATTATATTCAACACTTGAAAATAATTAGAATGAGCTCCCATAGCTATTATAAAGGAAAACGTTTTTCCTCTTTGAATAGATTATAAAAAAAGTGAATTTAATTCTATTGCATTTATTTTTATATTTTAACTACTGCAATAGTAAACAATAAATGGCAAGAAGTGCTTAGAACCTCTTCCAACAAGTAAAACAACACACATTAAAAAATCTGTCATGAAGCAATCCATGTACCTTATATGCAGAATAAACAGCAAGGCAGTATGAGATTTAGTTCTTTAAAACTGTTCAATAATAATCTTTTTTGTTTTTCAAGAGTCCTGTTTTTTCCAGAAACCATAGTATTTCATATCTTTGCATACTAAAAAAGCATTGGCACATGATAAAAAGTGTCTGAGTTGGAGACACATTTAGCACTTGTCCTTTTACAGTGATGAGAGACACTGGGAAGATACAAGCATATATAACATACATAAGAAAATGCATTCCCTAGTGCCTGCGGCATGACCTTGATTTACACTTAAGAGCAGTCTTTTCTACCTGAAAGAGACCCAGATAGACCCAGAAAGACTCTTCTACTTATCCTTTCCAAAGTTTTCTTAAACTTCTGATATGAAATGTTTCTAATAAAGAATTTGACAGATTTGACTTTGTTTTTATTCAAGGCTGAGGAAAACAGTAGGACATAGAATCACAAAGGGTGAACATCAGCTGCAGTCAGAGCAGACATGAAATTCAGAATACTATTTTATATACAGTGTTTTTCATTCACTTTTTAAAAATTTTATTCTCTTCCTTTAGGGGAAGAAACTTAACCTATATTTTTCAGCTTCTTTACATGCATTAAGTCAGATTTCCACCGTCTTGCTTTACTAAGGAATGAGAACTTTGCTACAGAAGATTGAAAAATTTTTGTTCTTTAGAGATGTACTTAAGAGTATTTTGCCTATTTAGAGGCTTTGGCTGTCTACAATCTCCGTCTCAGCCTGGAAACCAAATAACATTTCCACAAATAGCAGTATGAAGAGGAGTTAATTAGAAAAGCCTATGTACACCCACAGTAACTTAGAATAGGCTATCCATTTTCCTTCTCAAAACTGCTACTTGATCAAAGAACCGAAAATCATAGAATTTTGGAATAAACTTCATGTATTTCCAACACCCTTTCCACCCAGCTCTCTGTATGTATGAGTTTGACACAGCCGCCCACAGCATCCTTCTCTCTAAATTGAAGAGATATAGATTTGATGGGTGGACTGTTAGGCGGATGAGGAACTGGCCGGATGGTCACACCCAGCGAGCAGTGATCAATGGCACAATATCTGGATGGACATCAGTGGCAAGTGAGTGGTGTCCCTCAGGGGTCTGTACTGCAACCAGTACTGTTCAATATCTTAATCAATAACACAGACAGTGAGATCGAGTCCACACTCAGTAAGTTTGCAGATCACACCAAGCTGAGCGGTGCAGTTGACACGCCTGAGGGATGCGATGCCATCCAGAAAGACCTGGACAAGCTCAAGAAGTAGGTCCATGTGAACCTCATGAGTTTCCACAAGGGCAAGTGCAAGGTCCTGCACCTGGGTCAAGGCAGCCCTTGGTATCAATCCAGGCTGGGGATGAAGGGATTGAGAGCAGCCCTGCCCAGAAGGACCTGGGGATACGGGAGGGTGACAGATTGGACATGAGCCGGCAATGTGCACCTGCAGCCCAGAAGGTCAATCGTATCTTGGTCTGCACCAAAAGCAGCATGTCCAGCAGGTGGAGGGAGGTGATTCTGCCCCTCTGCTCCGCTCTGGTGAGACCCCACCTGGAGTCCTGTGTCCAGCTCTGGAGGCCTCAGTACAGGACACACATGGACCTGTTGGAGAGGGGCCAGAGGAGTCACCAAGATGATCAGAGGCTGAAACAGCTTTTCTGGGAGGACAGGCTGAGAAAGTTGGGGTTGTTCAGCCTGGAGAAGGCTCCAGGGAGACCTTATTGCAGCCTTTCGGTACTTAAAAGAGGCCGGTAAGAAGATGCAGAGAGTTCTTAGAAGTGTGTGTTGTGACAGGACAAGGGATGATGATTTTAAACTAGATGAGTGCAGATACAGGTTAGACATGAAGAAGAAATTTTTAAAATGAGGTTGGTAAAGTACTGGAACAGGTTGCCCAGAGAGGTGGTAGACGCCCCACCCCTGGAGACACCCCAGACCAGGCTGGACAGAGCTCTGAGCAACCTGATCTGCAGGAGAGTTGGACTAGATGAGATCTGAAGGCCCCTTCCAACCCAAACTGTTCTATGATTCTATGATAATACCAGGCAGAGGAACCGCAATAACCCAATCAGACAAACAAGGCTCCTACCCCACCCCAGGTCCTCTCAGGGCTACGACAGGAACCCCACCAGCCTCATCAGCCAGCAGGTGAAACCCATCAAGATGAGTCAGTGGAAAGGGTCTCCAGACCACCTTTCAGGCTGAGAAGGGTTGCCAGCTATAAGGGTGTGAGGCTTACTATGTGATACAGGGAAGAGCATTTTGGGATTGTACAAGGGTTTTTATGTGATGTTTAAGGAAGGAAGAAAATGCAGGGAACAGGAGGTATCAAGGAGGTTTGAGGATGAGCAAGCTTGGGAAAACACAGAGACAAGGGAATAAAGGGCAAAAAAGGATCACATGTAACCAGTGCACTTGTCTGGCCATGTTCTGCATCTGATCAGCACAGTCCATTCTGTCTCCTCATTAAACTCAATTTCTTATTACTCTTCCTGGGTAAGGGGACTCCATGTATACATCTGTGGAGCTCTAAATGCCAGCTGCTGGAGCTGGGACCTAGGGGCTATTGGGACCCTGTGTGTCTGCAGTACTGGTAACTCACTGGAGAGGAGGGAGTGTCCATATTGACTGGGCATGGATGTCAGTGTGTGATCACCAGCCACCGTCAAGCCTGGCTTGCTGGTGAGTAGGGAAGCCAGGTGTTGAAGATGCAGTAAGCCTAGGACTGGATCATCAGAGACTCCATGATTTGGCTACCGGAGGGCATGCAATATCCAAACCAGCTACAGGGAAGACCATGAGGTTGTATGGTTGACTGAGAAACTCACGTGTGTGTGTGCCTGTGACAACGGTAGACAAGAACATCCAAAGCTAGTTACCAGTTTGACTGTGCAAGGCAGCTATGGGAGAGATCCATAGTGTTTGGGTCTATATATGTGTTCATATCCTCAGGGTTTGGGGACTTCTGCACCAATTTATGAGGGATTCACAGCGCATGTGTGGGTATCCGAGGTACCTGGAAGTCTACTGGGTCCAGAGCCAGTTACTGGGGTAATGAAAGTATCTTAGACCAATTACTGGGGGATCCACAGTGTGCTGGGGGGAGATGCAAGCTTGTCTGTGAGTGAGGAAGACTGAGTACCAGCAACTGGATTCGGTCTGAGGGCACTGGGGGCCTGTATTTCCAGGTGCCAGCAACTGAGGAGATGGAGGATCCATGACCAGCTCCTGGACAGACTGCATGGCTTGGCTATTTACTGGAGGCACCCATACTGCATATATGTATTGTATATATTTTTCCACTAACATACCTCCATCCTGATCCATAAGAGAGGGGAACAGGATGAGACTGCTGGTGTTGTCTCTGCCTGTGTGAGTGCTGAATGTTCATGTCATTGCCAATCTGTATAGCCAGCTATGTTTGCATGTACATATGTGTGTTCATTTGAGTTGGAAATATATGCCCAAGCTTACTTCTAGTTCAATGTGGGTATAAAGAGCAGCAGCAGCCTCACCTCTATCAAGCTATCTGTTTCCACAACCTCTACCACCTTGTTCTGTGGATCTAGCCAGACATTATTTGGAAGACAGATATGAGATTGCTTTGCCCATGTTTCGAGCTTTACTCAAATTCTCTCTGCCTCATTCCTAGACAACTGGAAACTAAAAAATTGTGGTTATTTTAGCACCAAGCCTCAGCAAATACAGTTTTTCCAACAGCAAGGCATTAGTAGCAAGGCATTTGCTTTGAGCTTCCAGGCAGCTCTGAGCTACCACACTGAGCTTACAACTGGCTCCAAAACACTATGTGAAATACATCCTGCATTAGCAAGCGAAGTGTGCCAACGAATCTGAGAGAAAGCTTTTTTTTTCTTTTTAAATTGCCGATTGGAGGGCAGTAGTTTCCCATATGCTTTAAAAAGCGACCTTGCTGGAAGAAGGACTCTCACGTTCCCCCTGCATAGCACTCCTGCTCTCCCACATCCCACCCACGCTCTTCCACGCCCCTTGTGCAGTGAACACACGCCTGTTGCGTGGATGCGCGGCGAACAGACCTGGAGGAATGAAGGATGGATTAAAACTAAGCTGGGAAAAAGTAAACAAAATATAATTCCTCTTGGTGCAAATCAGTTTCCCAATCAAGTTCACACTTGCGCCTGCATGAGAGAAGGGTTAGTAAAGGTGTGGGAATGGAAGGCTGACTTACGAGAATGACAGCTGCTTCCTTCACAGCAATGTGGGGTTATGCAGGACTAAAACATACACAAAACTACAGCCTGAAGCACTTAATTTAAGACTTACTAATATGCTGAAGCAGAAAAGGCCAAGAAATTTGATGAGAACTGCGACATATAAAAAAAGTGTAAAAATTTTTCAGTTAAATGCAAAAAAAAAATAATACAACTGTAGAAGAATTTGTAAGAGAGGGTGAAAAGCCCACCATAGTGTATTGAGGGGGAAACAGTTTTAATAAGAAGAGACCAAAGTCTGGAACAAAGCCTAAGACAGGACTTCCACATGCCGTGACTGCTGGAGGACTTCAGATTTGCCAAGAATAAATCTTCCAGCCCAGAAATGTAACTCAGGAGATGCAAAACTTGCTCTGCCAAGCTGGATTACTGAGAACTCAGAACACTGAGAATTCAAGTAAAAGAGGAAGAGATGAAAATTAGGTATGCTTGTGGAGCTTGTAACCGAGTCCCTCTAATATACGCTGAATTTCATCTCCCATTGCAAGGTCACAAGCAAGACAACCTCCTTCTCATGAGGAGAGGGCACTATGCACAGGAACATAAGAAATGAGGCATCTCACCACAGTGTGCAAGAGCCTGTCAGCTCTCGGAGAGCATGTGTGGTACCCCCCAAATGATGAGTAGTAGCATCCCACACACAGTGAGATCTTCAAAGAAAAAAATGGACAATGACACAGCAGAAAGTCATTTAATTATGAATTCGTATCCAAATAAAATACCAAATTATCCAGAGTGGGACCTGGGGTGAAGTGAGATTGTAAGTGTTACTTTTTCAATAGTCTGTTAATAACTTGCAAAATAAATACAACATAGAAGAGATTTTGAAGGCTGCAAAGACGAATTTGGCAAAAAGTCATGAAAAGCAACCTAAAATTAGATTTTTGTGTGCATCAATCTAAGAAAAGGACAAGAAAGGAAAAAGGAAATTAAAAGAAAAATACCCTCAACTTTTTCTCAGCTAAAACATGGATTACCATAGCTACTCGTGAGGATGAGGCCCTCCACAAAGCAATTAAATATTTCCATTTCACAAATGCCAACATACTGACATAGAACAAGATGTTCCCAGGCCTATTTTAAGTTTTACGGTAGGGAGAATGTACTCAATACCTCTTAGAATTTTTACCTAAGACACAAAAAGTATCTTCTTAGGGCTACACAAAATTTTTCACAATTTAAAACAAAAACTTGAGCGAAGGGTCAGAAATGTTTTAGGCTAGTATCAAATGAACAGTGGCACTGAAGAAGTTGCAAAAGCTTGGCTAATTTGTCAAAATTACAAAGTCAAAGAAAAAAGTCTAACTCATGATGCAGGCAAAATTTAATCCCTGAAGCAAATCTGTTTTATTTTGTTTAATTAAATTGGCAAGAAAAAAACTTATGCAAGAGTCTAAACCCACTATTTTCATGTCCTTGTTATATATATATCTTTGGTAAAAGACCCAATGTTTAAGAAACTAATTGTGCAACTTGACGTTGTTTTGCTAGACATGATATAAAGCACATAAAAGCAGTTTCCACTGAAGTAGAAAAGCATCAGAACAAGGTAACCACAGTAGGATAAAACATTGTATGTTTCAAAACTGAATTTCAACATTTGTTTTTCACTTTTGATATTTTGTTCAAGAAAAGAATATTGGCACAAGAAAATCCATGTCCAGGTACCTGGAAAACTTCCCCAAGAAATTTAGAGATTTGTGCTGAAAAGCAGATTAAGAAAACCCCTCAAATGACCTAGGATCTTGAGAATATCCCTCACAGTGATGTTCACAGTTTGATATCATTAGGACTTCCACTTCAGATAGGCATAAATAAAGGGGAGAAAGTCAAATAGCAAAAAGGATGGAGATACAAAGACTGATCTTGCTTACAGCAGAGAGCCGGTTGTCTTCTGAAGGCTGCAGTGATAACTCTCCAGTGGAGTCAAAAACAACTCAATCACCCCCACCTTGAAACTCACAACTAACTTCTTCTTAGCAAGTTTTAGTTGTCAATATTTTCAACTATGTGGTGTTTAAGTTTCTGTTACATTCTGCCTTGAAAATTATTGTGTGCTACATTTATGGATTGAACTACTTGGAGAGAAATTTTAACTCAGTGTTATAAAGCTCTTCTTACTTACATTCCTTTCATACCAGGCAATGGACAAGAAGATTATCCTTGCCACAAGGCACAAAGTCAAGCTCCTTTCTTGACCTGCTTTGAGTCCTACTCCTCAAAAGAAACTGACTCAGATCCAGAAACAAGGTGATACAGGACTATCTGCAGGTGGTCACACTCTCCCAGGACGGACTGAGAGTCCAGAGCCTCACAGCTTCTCAAATCCTGAAATAATGCCATCTCTGGGAGGGCTACCATGCAAAATGTGGTTCACCTAACACCACAGCCCAGTCGGTGCTTTCCGAGACCCCGTTCAGTTAGGTGCCAACCCTAAGAAGAGGATGCAGATCCAAAGACGGGATACCCAGGTGACAGAAGACCCAGAGCTGCAAGTCCTCATTTCACAAGTTCTAAATTAAAATCTACTAGCAGGCAGTGTTCATTTTTAGTTATAAAGCAAAATCACTTCTGTTTACATGGCTCATGTCCTAAGCAACTCAGACAACTGCCTGGTTCCTTGTGTGTTACCATGGCACTGGAGATTAGATGAGGTGAATGTCTATGAGAGGCGGCTGGAGAAAGTGCATTTCAGCAAAGACATTTGCCTCAGCAAGCCTTTTCCCAAGCCTTCCATCAGATGATTTTCATTTAGGTTATACTGCAAACGTTGCCCATTCTCCACACAGATCTTTTCTCAGGGAAAGATTACTGCATAGCTGGAAGTCCTACCATGTCCCTTTTCGCAGGACTGATTGTTGTTCAGGACTTCCATTTTGGAGATGAAATTTTATTTCTTGCACTTTATCATGCTAATGGTTTGATCTCCTCTTTCTTATGTTTTTTTTTCTGCATAAGAGCTTTTTATTCATTTGGCAGATCACTTATTTCTTCATTCATATAACACACCTTGCTTCTAACAGAGGACTAATGCTAAGAGTTGCTTCCAATAAAAGAATATTCCTCTTGAACTAATGTCAGTTAGAACACAGTCACTCATGAATGATAAAATAGAGGGATATAAGCATGAATAATAAAATACAGTGTTATAAGCATGAATAATACAGGCATTTTTCTGATAACATACCCCTGAATTGCAAGTCATACGTATTTAATGCACTGGAACCTTTATTTCTGTTTGGCGAGTTAATTTAGATTTTCAAATTATTATCAAATTATTTACAATAAAATGGATCTGAGGATTAAAAATTAAGTTTCATACCTAGCTTGGTGAATAGCTTCTACCCATTCATCTCCATCAACTTCATCCTCGCAACGGAGCTCCAGTGGCTTCTGCCCTTCATGGCCGAAAAGAACAGTAAAGTAATGCTGCAAATTAGAACAAGAGAAAAAAAAGCTCATGAATTCTTTTAAATAAAATAGATATATAAAATAAAATTTTTAAAAATCTGATTTTTTAAACGATGTGAACGATGTGAAGCTATTAGTCATGAAATATAGATTGAAGTTGAAACTGTATCCTTAACATATTCCCCTGCATATCAAGGTAATAGCTTTCATGATACTTGACTGCAAGTTATTGTTCTTAAGCTCCCACATACAAGACAACACAATGTAATTCCCTAAGCAGCTTCTACATTCAAATACAACAGCGTAGCAGGGTGTCTGCAGTTCTTTTCCTCTTGCATTTTCTCACCGAAGACTTTTCTTAGATGGTCTCATGGGACACCAAATCTGGTACTGCCACCACTTCCTCCAAAGAATGCAGAAATACAAGTGTCATATTCTTTGACACTTTACTTATGTGAAGGACTTCGCCCATAGCGTATTCCATAGAACACAGAATTTCAGGAAAGTTTTTGCTGCTTTCAGAATGCAGAAATAATACAAATACCTAGTGTGGAGCGGTGAACCTCTAGTCATCTACCTTAAAGCTACCTTAAAGCCCATTTCACAAGGTTGCAAGGTTGGTCATTTAAAATCTTATCTTGCATAGCTTGCATATTAACACACTAGCAAACAGAAATCTTCTAATTTAGATGAAAATAGGTAAGAAAGTATTCTACCTAAACGCCAGCTGTTCCACAGGCAGAGGGACCAGTGAGGGACCTGCCCATATATAAACCATCTGGTTATTACGTCAGATGTGATTCAGAAGCTCTTATAGCTAAATAGCTCTGTACCAGATCACTCGGTTCTCCTAATTACCTGGAAATTCTCACTCCCTCTTCCACATTCACCCTGGTTAACAGGGAACCAAATATAACCACACATGGCAGCAATTACTTTCTGGGATCTAACTGCAAACTCCAAACTCGCTCCAGTCAGCGAGGTACATAATTGGCACTCTCCCACTCCATTAGCCATTGTGTACAGCAGTAAGAAACCTGAGGTGATGTCAACAAACATTCTGCTTTCCTCGTCAAGCCCACAGCTCAGCTGAAAAAGCCCCTCTGAGCCAAACACCATGCTGGAGACCAAGCAAACATGAAACACCTCGGAATTAAAAGCCATTTCCAAGGCAGGAGGAGCACAAGCACAAACAGAAACAGAAGGGATGGAGTTTTACCTACGGAGAGCTGGCTGCAGACATTGTCAACACTGATAATGAATTTTGCCCGTATAAAGAGAGACGGTTTCAGCCACTTATTGGCCCCTTCTGAAACATGTGGCAGCCTGCTGTGCTTGCAGAGCACACGAGCCGTCTGTGCATTGCACACAGAGCAGTTCGATACACCCCAGATGCACGCGGATCGCGCTGCTGCCGCTGCCTGTGCACTGGTATTTGCACCGAGGTCTGTGCCTGGGGACCCCACATTTACAAAACCCAGCTGCCTCTGTGCACCTGGGTTCACTTGAGCACTTGATTTCTTTGCTGGTAACATGAGTACCTATGATGGCATCCCATAAAGACAAAACTATTCATCTGAGCATAATATTCATTTACTAAAAATTGTTACTTGTATATACAAAACACTTTTCTTACAGAAGACCACAAGTACTGCAGGGTTAGCAACAGACCATTAAAATAGAAACAAGGCAAAGCAAGGAGCTGTATTCACATTTAACAGCCTATACAAAGAAAGTTCATGCTTAGTCGCACTAACTTTCAGAAACAAAACAACTCCAGCGGCCAGATGAGGATCAATAAAACATTGAAAGAACAATCCTATAAAATTATGTTTTTTCCATGCACTTAAACCTGACTGCCATGAATTAAACAGGTTCGTAGGATTCTCCGTAACAGTAATAGATAAGAACAGTGCAGATGAAAACAACCTACACGACAGGAAAAAGTGAAGCAAGATTACATACAAATGTGCTCTGTTTATAAACCAGAGTAGTGTGTTTTTAAAAGTATATTTAAAGAGAAATCATACCATTTGGAGCTGCATTTTATGTAACAAGTTATTTGTGTTTCATAAAGCTGCTGACATGTAAAATCGGAATAGAGACAGCAGTGTAGACAAGCAATGGATTTAATCCCATTGTGCAGAGATTAAAGTTAAAGAGAGACACAATATTACAGCCCTCTCTACTTTTTATTTTAAAGTAAGATAACTCAGACTCTTTTGAGTTAAGACTTGCTGTGATCTCGTGTCACAGAATTTAGATTCAGAGGTGCACAGTTACTATGGTGACAGGCATGCTGTAAACATTTAGTTAGACCAAGGAAATGCACAAATTCAGACTTAGAGGGCTACTACAGTAGGACTGGACCCAATGGAAACAGAAGCTAAATTATTAAAAGCTTTTCTTTTCAGAAGCTACTTTAAAAATCACCTACCTTCTCCACCCCAAACATACATATTGCACTCCAGCATCAGCACCAACTATCACATCATTTACCCAGAAGTAGTTAAGTATAGAATAAGCAAAGTGCAAGCAAAATATCATAACATGCCTCTAAAAATAACCTCTAAGTAATCCTCAAACTCCCTTTTTAAAATAAATGTTGTTTATTTACAAAACTGATTTACTACAGATAATAAGGTGGCATCTGTGATGCATTATTAGATTTTCAAGTTGATTATGCTTGTGAGTGGGTCTATACACATACATATCTGGTTTTATATATATACAGACAGACACATAATTTTAATGTGGTCGTTCAACCTGCTAAACAGCTTGGCTTCCACATGACTGCAATTTCTACAGAACGGGTAAAAACCACCTTCCTGCATACACACTATTAGTTTCATGAAGTCATGACAGTAAATATTTAAGAACTGCAGGACACATTTACATCAACTACATCACTTGCATCAGAGTTTCTTCCCACAGTGAAAATGAAAGGCTGTGCAATGAGCTGATGGACACCTCTGGCTCAGGGGTAAGACTGGAACAAGATTAAAACAACGAATGAAAGAAGCCCTGTACCAGAGTACACTGGATATTCTGCTGGGCTCCCCACTGACAGCAGTTCACACCATAGCTTTGTCTTTATAAAATTTTGCAGATAGTGGCTGGATTCAAGATAAAGCTGCAAAAGCTCTGAAATTGCCATGCCTTCCAAGGGGAAAAAACAAGCACTGTTCTGGTAATAAAACAAAACAAAATAACCCCCCAATTGTAATAATTCTATAAAAAATCTCCTCTTTTATGGTATAGTGCGGTAGAGTTTCCATCAATGCACACACCCTTAAGACTAAATGTCCTGGCAGCAGAATGCTGTTCATGAAGTGAGAGTCACCGCGCTCTCCAAGCTGTGGGGATGGTCCCACGGCTTGTTCTTGTCCCTCCACCTCACATGGAAACCTCAGAGGACATCTCCCATCCTCTCTCTTATCTTCTCTCCCCTGACAACTTATCACTACATATGTTTCATTGGTTATTCCTTTTCATCCCCAAGTAGTAGCAGCCCAATGTGTCTTTTCCATTTTTAAGTTAGTGGTGATACTTCTGGCAATTCAGAGTTACTGAAACACTGAAGGACCGAGGAGAGTGAGTACTTACCAGGGTGGTGCTCCTGTATGTCACAGGCAGAAAAGATGCCACCCTAGATAGTAACGCTGCTTGACAATTCCTACTGCAAGCTCCTGCCTTCAGCTCCAGGTAAACGTGGCCAGCTTTAAAGGTCTGGATGGAAAAACTCATACTGGAAAAATGATGCATGTGTCAACAGTGGTTTTGTAGCTTTCTCTTCCCTCAGTATGGTATACAGCCTTTACACTATATTTCGAAGGACTTCACGGTGACTATGAGATTTTTTTGTATTGTGGGCTTGTAAATTACTGTAGTGTGGTAAAAGGGACTTGTCTATGAACAGCTCTTCCCTAAACTTTTCTTACTAAACATAAATTTAATTCCTTCCTACTATACTATAAAAACACCATTTTTAAAGATTAAATGGGGCGTGACCTCGTTAGATGCCATTTCCTGATCTTTCAGTCACTCATTGCACAGTCTTGGGCTAATCATTCAAGCCAGAATGTCAAAAATCAATTAAAAAGAAAATTCCAGCCATCTATATTGGTAAGAATGGAGACTGAATGCAAAACAACCATGAAATGCTCGTCTGGGTATCAAAATTGCTAACAAAAAAGACGAGTCTTAATAAATGTCTGTCTTCGATATGAGTCATGAGGAAGCTTAATCATTTGCTCTATCTATAAGGCTTATATTCGCTATCAGATGTTTACAAGGGCATGTTAAAAACCTTTGAGGCTAAAAAAGGTGGGTGAGGTATTTAATTAAAACTTAAGACAACACACTAAAAATATTTCTCATTCTTGACTTCAAAAGACATTTCATTTCAGAATCTGGAAACCCGTATGCAATCTTAAGTGCTAGTAAATTATTGGACGGAAGAGAACAATGACTGCAGCAATTCAAGAGTTCTCAATAATCCTTGAAAGAAAAGCAGCAAACTGTAGTCTAAATCAAAGCAGCTTGTACTATTCAAGGACATGAAGTTTTCAGAGGTGTGCTACTGGCAGTATTTTGCCCAGCTCCTCAGTACAAAACTTTATGTGTATTCTGTATGTCTTCCACCCTGTGGTAAGAGGAAAAGAATGGAATATGTTTGGGAGAAGACAGCATCCCTAACATGGAACAAGTGCAAAAGGATGTGCGTATAGAGATGAGGGAAATGTTTTGGGGAGAAGACAACAATCCTTCCCCATCACTGATCAACAGCATGTTAGTGGGAAGAAGAGTATTGTGTCTTGATTCAAGTGAAGGTAAATGCCAGTGTTGGGTTTTGTCCCATTTGAAGACTTGCTGTGCCACTGGCACAGCCAGGAAATTCTTACCCCATTGTTGTTAAATTAGCATGAAAATGGAATAATGACAGGAGGGTGAAAACCGTGACAATTTTTTAAAAGGTTTCCAGGGAGATCTACGAAGTAAATGCACTTCATGTTTGTATCACACCAATTAGGAGAAGCTATAATGAGAACAAGATTAGTGGACATCAGAATTAATATGATGTACTTGGAAAGAGTCAGTATGTCTTTTGTAAAAGCATGACATCTCCTCTAAATCTCGTGGAGTTCTCTGAAGGGGTCAACAAGCATTTGTACTACGATGACATGGCTTTCAAAATGCTTTTGACAGATTTTTAGGGAAATGCTTAAGCATCTAGGACTTAAAACGTCCATTCATGGATAAAAAGAAGAAAAAAAAGCTGATCAAATGCTAAGAAACAGAGCTGGAATGTTGGATCATCTGTCAGTTCTTACAATAAATGGAGGTCATCAGAGGGCTTCCTCAGGGAACTGCATTGAGGACTGGGACCATCGTTACAAAGGATAACAAACTTTGTTAATTATTCAAGACAGTAATGATGAGAACCTATTATGAAGAACTGCAGACTCAACGTGCCTGAGTTACTGGACAGCAAAATGGCAGATGGAATTCATTGAAAGCAAATGTAAAGTGACACGCAGGAAAAACACTGCAGGCTTCACAGGTGAAAAGATGGGCTCTGTGCTTGGCACTACCACTCAGAAGTAATATTGTGATATAAGTTCTGCAGAAACACCCTCCCAATGCTCAGCAGCTGCCAAAAAAGCAAACCATAGTAGACAAGTCTGTTACACTACGAAATATCTTGAATACTGTTAGTAGCTTTGGACCTTCCATCACAGAAAGTGCAACATAAAACAGGAAAGGTTCAGAAGAAGATAAAAGTGGTATGGAAAGGTTTGCATATGTCCACATCAGATAGCCCTGTAAGTAGAAACATAAGCTGAGACTCTTCAGTACAAAGAAAGGAACAACTTTGCGGATACAACACGGACCTACAAAATCACCGAGACATGGAATGGAGAGATAGGGATCTATTGCTCTGTTTTATTTCCAATTAAAAAAAATAATTTTAAAAAATCAAACAAATACAAACACCCCCCCCAAAAAAAACCCAAACCAAACCAACCAAAAAACCCCACAAACCAAACCAAACCAAACCAAACCAAACCAAACCAAACCAAACCAACCCAACCCAACCCAACCCAACCCAACAAAAAACAAACAAACAAACAAAAACAAAAAAAAACAACCAACCAACCAACCAATTAAGTGAATGTCATAGAAAAGCTTCAAAACAAACAGAATAAGTGGCTCTTCATGGAACTGGTAGTAAGCTGGTGGAGCTCCTTGACAAAGGAAGTGATAAATGTAGAAGTGTTCATGGATTGTAGGGAGACTAGAGAGTACACTGTACAGAAATTGTGGGCTACTGAACACACAGAATTCACATATTCAGAATTCAAACAGCCTCATAGCTTAAAATGCCTGGAAGCTTAAAGTGGTCTCAGAGGAGAAGGAAAGGAAAAGTAAAATATATGTCTAAGCTGATGCCTTCCTTGGCGTGTCCTCATGGCCACAGTGTGAGACAGGGTATTAGGCTAGCTGGATCTTTGGTCCACTCAAATAAAGCTTTTCTCATAGTCTCACGGGAACTAATTAAAGCTTCACTTGATGGTATGTGCGTCTTTTAAATCCTTTAAATTGCTTCACACTGTATTATAAACAAAATACACTGGCATTTTCATTAAGTGCTGGCTTTTAGGAATTGTCTGGTATTTTCTTGCATATATTGGGTTTGATTTTGATTCTTTTTGAAAAAAAGGTGGTTTGCAAAACTGGTAGAGAGCCACTGCAGTATTTCAGCTTCTGTGTTTCTTCATGGTGTCACCCAGGGATCAAGAGGTTTTTTTATCATCTTAATGTTATTTCATCACCCCTGGTAGATAGAAATCTGGTATTGAACAAGACTACAGAGAAGAAACTTCTAGAGGTAAATGAGAAAAGGGCTTTTATCTGTCAAGCCACTGCCTCAAGAACGTATTAGAAGGCATTGTTTTGTATCTCCATCTCCCACACTGAGGAGATTCAAAGACGGGCTGCGGTATCTGTTCTGGGTTTTGGTTAAACACAGACACACTCACATATATATATATACACACCTTGAAATTTATGGTAGACACAACGTATCGTTGCCTCTTTTACCAATATTGGATTAATCAAGATTCAACCTGCCGCATAAAATCTATTCTAGCATCTGACAGTGAATCACCTTACTGAGCTGTTCTGCAAATATTGTCTGGGCCAAAAGCAACAGCATTCTGAGATCATTATATTTAAATATGCAATCAGCAGTTTTATAAAATTACTGTATTGATTAAAAAATACCATATCCAACTTGCATTTAAAACAGAGATCAAGGAATACACAAAGGTCACTGCAGACCTTAATTCTCCTGCAACTCTGTTGACTTGCATTAAAATTCTGCCAAATTACCACAGTTATAGCATTTGTTTTCATGGATGAGACAATCAGGCTAATACGGCCCCATCTGCTATTTTTTCAATGCAGACCATTTGTACTTCATCAGTAGTTCAACAGGGAAAAACTCTGCCACACAAATTGAAGTTTCACAAAGTAAAGTCTGCAGAAGCTGATGTAGCTAAATTATTCACTAATAATAAACGGAACAAGGGTACGATCATCTCAAAATGCATTTGACACTGTCCAGTGGGAATTTCCTGCCAGAAACCACAAGCTGCTCTCCTAGAAGGCTGTGCATTACCTAACTGCAGGACATCTTCCCTTTTCCTGCAACACTCATTACTGCTGCTGTCTCCAGTGCCTTACAGTGAACAGAAATCAGGCCTATAATGAAGGTACATGACTGGAATCCAGGACAATCAGGTTAAGCTTCTCATTTTTTTTGTCAACTCTGGATATGAGACAGGATTCCTAAAGGCTCTTTGGCCACCAGCCTGGGACTTGCACTGTACCACCATGCCTGAGTCTAGCAGAGCAATGTACAAAACCCCTCACCTAATGTTTTTAGGGACCTGGAAGGCTGCACCCCAGTGCCAGTGTATTCACTGATAAACATCCACAGCGTTCCCAGAACTGCTGCCTTCCAGCCTATCCTCCGTCTCTCCTCCCACATGTAAGGTCTTCTGGGACCCACACTGGCACATCTCTACATCTAACTTCTTGAGCTGACTGTTGCATTAGCTGTGCCCTGAAGATACTTTCTATAGACTTAATTTCTATAAAGTGAAAACTCTTTTCTATGAACCACAGCCAAATAAAACCTGCCTAAACCAAGAGGCAGGCAGAATTTCTCCCAACATTCAATGGTATAGGTATCCCTCTGCTCATTGCTGTATGCCTTCAGTCCCATTCCTAGAATTCTCATCTTCCCAAGCACTGGAAAAAAGACTCAAGTCTGCAGATCTTGCTATCAATAAACCATCTAGATTTTAGCAACTGCAAAAACACATGTTGCCTCAGATCCTTTCCAGTCTTCAGTTTCTTTATAATATAGTCCTTATGCTTGCAAAGGTAAACTCCTGTGAAAGAATCATAGATGAATATCAATTGGAAGACACCCTCAGGATCATCGAGTCCAGATAGTTTTAGAGAGATAGTTGTTTGTTTCTTTTAAAGAGATAGCTTTAATTGTAGTTTGAGACATTTTCAGGACACACATTCAACCTATATGTGGAGAGTTCAACAGATGGCCAAGTACATATTGGGACCATGATCTTTTGTATTACTCCTGTGCAAATGATGGAAAAGTATCATGGAAATCCCATTATTCTTACTGATAACCTATTCTAGCATGGAGGCTGGAGGCACAGTTCCTCACTTCTTGGTCTACCTCCACTTCTGCATCTTTTCACTAGGGCCAAAAAGGTGGGAATTAGTCCCTTCCAGAGTTCTCCCGGTCTCGGCCCAAGTGTGCCACAGCTAAAGGCAGTCAAGATTACAGCCCTAACTCACACCTAAGCACAGTACAGCTGTATTAGCAGAAAACTGGGCTGTTCAAAGTGACAAAGAAAGGACAGATGGGAAAAATGGTTAGAAAGAGACAAAAGGGAATTGTGTAATCAGTGATAGCTTTATGTATTGTTCAGAAGTTAGACTACTGGTTGGGTTTTTTGTGTGTTGGGTGTTGTTTGTTTTTTCATTGGTTGGTTTTGTGGTGTTGGGTTTTTTGGGGGGGTTTTGTTTGGTTGTTGGTGTTTTTGGTTTTTTTTACTATGTCTCATTCCTTCGCCTTCATTGTAACCTTTCTCCATGTACTGACAGCCTTGCTCTCCTTGTCCAAACAGCAGCCAGAGCACCTGCCATCCAGCTTTCCTGTCCGAAACCTGATAATGATGGAGAGCTCCTCCATATTAATTCAGCTACGAAATACTTCAGTATTTGTTTTGCTCTACAAAAGACATCCCTGTATTTTAATTAAAAGATCAGACTTTAAAGGCTGGAAGGGTCATTTACAACCTCCTAGTCTGATGACTGATGTAATATAGGCCAGAAAAACCTCACTAGACAGCTCCTGCATCAAACACACAAGGATCAAGATGAGCCCCAGAACCTCTTTAATCAATCCTAACATAAAAAGTAATGAAAAACCTATCTAAGCCCTTGTACAATTGCTCCAGGTATTAAATCACCTTCACTACTAAAATCATGTGGCTTGGTTTTAAATAATTACTAAACAGGTAAACAATGAAATTATATAAGGGGCCTCAATTTTTGAAGGCTGGGTCTGCAGAGTTTGCAAGAGTGAAGCCTGGGTTTCTCAGTAAACACATACTTAAAAATAAAAAATGTATACCTACTCCAAATCATGTACATAAACAATTTATTTTGAAGTATTAATTTCTAGGAAGTGGATAGAAACACAGGATCTGTCATTTTTAAAGCTCTTCACAGGCAGCAACTAATTTTCTAACTCCTCTACAATGTAAGAACTATGGTGCCCATTATAGACACAAGGACAAGTGCAAAGATGCTCAAATATAGATCTGCTGTAAATGAGTTCAACTCACGATTGCTATAAACAGAGCTTCTCTTCCTGAAGTGAGCCAACATATGATAGGGAAACAAGAAGAAGAAGTCAGCACATCCTAGACCTTGTTACATCTCTCTTATATATAATCATTTCTATCTATAAACAGTTTCAGAAAAAACAAACACTCAAAATTCCAATCAACTGCAGTATTCTGTGAGGCGAGGGACAAGGCTGGCACAGGCCACTTGCCAGGGCCAGAAACTGCCAGGGTTTTGATGGAAAATAAAAGACCACTGCAAAGAGCCACATGCAATGTTTTCAAAACTGCCTATCAAACCTGAAATGATTTATGTCTTGGAAAAACGTCTTCTTGGTGTCAACACACTCACTGACAGCCCTACTCTGTGGTTAACTAAGGGTTGGAGCCTGGATATAACCTAGTAAAAAGCTTGGGAAGAAAAGTGACAGAATCTAGTTTTAAGCAAGAGAAAGATATTCCAGCACCAGAAGCATGTTCTTCCGCCTAGACCTCCACGTTCTATTTACTCATAGACCACCAAAAGGAGTGCTTATTGGTCTACTAACCTGGACCAAACTCAAGAGGACAAGGAACAGCATTCAAGAAGTCCATGCGCTCCACAGAGGTGAAAACAGCGCTTCTCTAACCATAACTCACATAGAAACAAGTTCTTCCTTAGACTTACATTTCCCAGCCTCATCCATAAGGACTGTAAGTAGAAAAGTAGTGCTTGCCCATTTGCAAGGAACTATAAGTAAGCCTATTAGCACACCTGGACATTCGGGACTTAGCAGGCAATGGTTTGTCTCAAAATCACCTGAGTATACAGAGTACACTCAGAAACAAAGAGCAAGAAAGTGGTTACCTCATGTCTGGACATCAAAAACCCAGTGGTTCAGTCCTGCCATATCTCACCCACTGAGAAACATTTGGATCACATTTCTGTGACATTTCCATACACATTCTTTTAACTGCTATCCTTTAAGTTCTCCAATTTTCATCAATGACCAAAAAAAAAAAAAAAGAAAAATCAAACACACCTCACCTTGGCCAAGCAACAATTAAGATGATTCAGTCTGTAAGACAACCCTTCCCTAATCCTCAGTAGTATTATCTCAACTTCTGTCTATCCATTGTCAGCCCCTGGTTTTGTATGAGGATTCACTGAAATTTCCTTAACTGGTGAAGCTGTTTAGACATGCTGTACCAGTAAACCAAAAATAATCCAACCAACTAACCCACCTTGCATGTATAAATGAAAACCTCACACTGACAAGAGTGTCACATCCACTAACGTTTTATATGAAGGGTGAGAACTGAATTGTACTATACAAGCGGTGAGCTGAAAATTGTTTTTCAAAATTTGGCTGGAGATTGCTGAAATGTGTTCATGGTTTGTGTAAAATAAAAATATTTATATCCAGGCTATAAACCCAGTAGCATTAGAAACAGGATGCTCATCTTACTGTATTTGTTATCAAAGATCTACTTAAGCAGACATTCATATTTCAGTTATTTGCTCAACTACAACTACAGTATGTGTTTTCAGGTTTTTCTCAGATCTCCAAATCATGATAGCTGTGATATATTTAACAGACTGCCTGTCAGTAACAAAGATTTTGGAGTTTATGCAATGTGAAATACTTGAAACACTAGGAAATTTCACCTGATTTTTTGTCCAAATGCGTGTCATGTATATAGCAAAGGAAATGTTGACATTTGCTTTTTAAGTCAATCCATGATTACTCATGTTCTCTGATAACAGCATAGAAACATTTCACATCTTTTCAAGAAGGCATGGATTTTAATTTCCCTGAAAACTGGTTGTGAGTGCTCTATTTTTAATCACACTTGTCATTCTACCACTATTAATCAAACAACAAGGTTTGTACAAACAAAGCAATGGAAAGTTACTTACGTTAGTAACCAGAACCTATTTCTTACTCTTTAAGCTGTACTGGGGGCAGGAGCCCTGTATTTTTATTCACACATGGCCACAGATTTTGCTGGACCACTGCTAACATTCACTGGCAGGACCTCCTACCCACTCAAACACCAAGAAAACCTTCATTGAACCTCTGAGTGTGAGAAAGTGTGTTTCCTCATCCTCCACTCCAGAGCCAGGTGTGTGAAAGACATCACCACAGAGGACAGTTGTAACAAGGGAAACAAGGGAAGAGAACATTTTCCCAGTTGACCCTCAGCTGCTCTCCATCTTTGGAGATACAGGTTTCCCACAATAAGGACATTCATACCCAAAGCTCATGACGCTCATTAAGGCAGAGGTCGTATTACCTGCAGCTTGCTTTAAGGAGTTTGCATGGAGGAGAAATCACCAAAATATTTTGTGAACGAGGCCAGAGATGTAAAAGCATTCAGCAAAAGCATTGCAAGATACGTGCATTCTAGCAAAACACCTTCAAAAGGCACTAACATTATTTGTCTCACTGCCTCTCTCCGGCGACAAATGCCATTTTTCATCATTTCATTACCACTTCCACCTCTTCAAGAAAACTGAGATTGTACAACGTAGTCTAAAAATGCTGTCTCTGTCCAGGTGTATAACATGTTGGCAGGCATCTTCTTGCTTCAGAGATGACGTGAACAAAGCTATATGTGTGAAACAAAGCTATACTCGTGAAACAAAACCATGTTTTGTGTGCTACTATTTAGCTTGTGCAGAAATAAAACATGCTTAAAGCAAATATACCAAAAGGAGTTACAGACCTACTTTCTAAAATCTATTTACTGATTACATGCTTTCATCAACTTTTTTGAATCCTGGAGCTACAACAGTGCTGGGTGTCAAGCAAACAGGTGTGATGCCATCTTTATTTTTTTTTTGCACAGTGTGTTTACCAAAGGATTTATGATAGGAAAGTTCAAGAACCTTTTTATTCATGCTAGACATGAGTTCTCTTTCCACCTGACGTGAGTATTCCAGCACTGTGTTGGTAAATACTGACCTCTGGAAGCACATCTCTGATAACTGAGACATTTTCAGGTCTTCTGAGATCACCCTCTGTTTTGTTTCTCAGGATAAGGTGCATGCAGCATGATTTCACTCTCTAAACAATGCAGTTTGTTTGGGCATTTTGTATTAAATACATTTAAATTATTATTATTTGACTTTATAGACCTTCTGGAACACTTTCTGCAGTAGGTCAGTAACTACCCGGGCAGACTCGTAATAAAGCTGTCAAGGGCAGAGCAGAACTCAGTTTCAGAGTCACGGGTGCTGCTCTGCTCAGTGACCAGGGCCACGTCACCTTGACCCAGCCACTTTTGCTGTCAGGCTGGCCAGCACGCACTCCGGGCAGCAGTAAAGGCTGACCCTGCTGTACACAGGTGCATGATTTCAGAATTTTCAAGGCATACACATCACTGCCAGTCAAACATAACCTCCTGCAAATAGCTGGTGACAGTGAGAATCAAGAGCAATACTAAGCTGGCATCATAGAATCACAGAATAACTTTGGTCAGAAGAGACCCTCAAGATCATCAAGTCCAACCATTAACCTAACCCTGGCACTAAACCATGTCCCTAAGAACCTCATCTATGCATCTTTTAAACTCCACCACTTCCCTGGAGACTGTTCCAACACCTGACAACTCTTTCTGTGAAGAATTTTTTCCTAATACCCAACCTAAACCTCCCCTGGTGCAACTTGAGGCCATTTCCTCTCTATCACTTGCTACTTGGGAGAAGAGACCAAGCTCTTCCATGCTACAACCTCCTTTCAGGCAGTTGCAGACAGCAATAAGGTCTCCCCTCAGCCTCCTGTTCTCCAGGCTGAACAGCCCCAGTTCCCTCAGTCACTCCCCATCAGGCTTGTGCTCCAGGCCCCTCACCAGCTTCATTGCTCCTCTCTCTCATTTTGGAGAAGATAGAGTCACAAAATAGTTGAGGAAGAGGGAGCAGAAAAGTACAGCCATCTCTTTCACTCTCCCAGATAACAGTAAATTGTATATAGAACTAGGGGATTTTCTGTTTCTTTTCCACAAAGAGAATATTTTATGTTCCTCCTCCTTATGCAACCTCAAATTTTGCTCCCTATGTTGAGCCGCATCCCCAGCAGCGGTAGATTTCTCAAGCTAACCTGAATAAACAAAGAGATTTTCAGTTCCTGAGGGAGATCATCTTTGAACAGGAAAACCTTCCCGTGACAGTAGTGGTGCTGCTATTCCACAATAAATCCTATGAAGCCTTGGCTTAAGAAGTGCAAAACAGCATCCTGATCTTTCCTTTGCAGCAGGCTAATGGCCAAATGTTATTGATTTCTTGCCAGTTTGACAGAGATATGCAGTTCATTAGGTCTTGAACTTGCCATAAAATCAAAGAAACTTTTAAGTAAAGCTCTGCTTTCTACTATGTTTGTTTCACAACACTCTTCATAACAAATCGCTGAAAAAACTAGGATGGCAAATAAAGCAGAGCAAGCAAATCAGCTCCAGCTTGCACACAAATAGAACAATTCCAAAGGATGTTATTGCGCTTTCTGTTGGCGCTGCCAGTATCAAGTTTTAGAAGTTATGATCTCTGCTACTCTACTGGAGTTCTTCAAAATTATATTTGTGATGCACATTTTAATGTAATGTAGACGTAAAGGCTGAATGATCCAAGAAGTGTTCCATGGCAAATGCAGAAATTCAATCTGCTTTACATTTCTTTTTTCCATTTGCACATAAACATCTCATTTTTAACTGAAATTATTTTTTTCTCCCCAACAAAATATAAATTGCCTCTTTTATCTTTTAATTTAACGAAAATTGATTCTTTTCTTTTTTTAAAAAAAAACATACACACAGAAAAAAACCACAACATCTTAAGCCATCAGTTTCAACCAAGACATCTGAGAAGCAGTTTATCACCAATAGCTGCATTTAAATACAAAGTTTCTGTTGTTTTCTTGTTTTTAACTCACTGGAATGTATTGTGGGAAGACTATGCCAGAAATTCAATTTCTGGTCTCACAATCCTCTCATGTTTGGAGCTTTGTAGCCCACATGAATATCATCCTTTTCAAAGGCAGAGAAGCATATACAGCAGTGTGTAAAGATTGAAAAGCCAACCAGTTTTGCCACCAATTAGAAGAAAAGGGGTATTCCCTGTACTAAGAAAACTATGAAAGAACATGATTTCCTGTACTAACAGTCGTACAAGTCATAATATCAAAATACAGCAGGAAATCAGCTACAGCTTTCAGGTCAGTTAAAAATCTCACCCAGTTTCTTACTGAAAACACATTTTTTCTGCAGCAACAAACATTTGTTGAGTTATCTTTCTTTAAAGAATATTTCTAATAAGAGGAAAAATACTGTCTACATCTTCTGCTTTGATTTACGCCAGACTTGGGCATGGGAGGGAAGGAGGGTAGTAACAGGGCAAACCCAATCTTTCTACCCTGCAGGAAATTCCAATGTTTTACCCTATCAATAATTACTTAGAAACATAAAATCAAAACAAAACAAAAGCATTCAGCACTTTCTGTTGAATCAGTTTTGATGGACCAACCAAAACCTGTCTGAAGCCTGCTCATGCCTAAAAGGAACTGTAATTCATCTCCTGCCCCATTTGGTGCACTCCTTACCCAAGACATATTTCTATGATGGGTCTACGGTCATACATGTTCCCGAACACGTGGCTCTCCACTGCAGTGGAACCAGTGGGGAGTCAAGGTCTATAGAAAAAGGTGAGAGGCAGCACCCCCAGGTTCTTTGAGCCACCACAGCACTATAGAACAACTAAATTTAATGCAATGCAGTTCAATGCTAAACATTTCACTGTGGGTCAGCTGGTAACTCGATCTATCCAATCAAACCAGGCAAAAACTATGTGCTCAAATGGATGGGGAAGAATGTGGTAAATTGAATGAGAGTTTTTGTGGTCTTTTGAAACTACTTTTTCCATGCAAAATAAGTCTAACAGAAAAGTTGAAGACCAGCATCCAAAGAAACCCTCCCTGGATTCCTATGCTGCTTGCTTTCATCTGATGCTTCCTTTCTACCTTCTGTAATATAAAAAATTAAGAACCTTCTTTGTTCTATCAGTTGCATAAAAATGGGATACTACTTCTGCCGTAGAAGTTGTAGCAATTATGGAGATTGCCCTCCTACTGCCTGACATAGTGTCAGAAAGATAACCTCATGCAGATTTCTTAAAGAGAAAAAAGACACCTACAAAACAATCCCTGTCAGGCCCTTAAAATTATCATTCCCAAAGATAAAACAATGCAAAAAAGTAGTTACAGTGCTTTTGAGAACTAAAGCCAGAAGTTTCAAAGTTCAGATTTTGAACACAATTTGGGAAATATTTGTTTTTATAGAGATGTTTACAGTGCATTCTTGTATATATGGACTTGTAGCATTAAAGAAGTATCATGGTTCTGTATTCCCACGTAAAAAAAGATGTGGTATAACAACTGTATGACTTGCCTGCTGAAGAAACATCAATGATGAAGCTAGCTGCAGTAGGGGAAAAATGAGAAGACGAAGAATACTGTTCAACAAAATTCTAGCTTCAAAGTAATATTCCTATCACTATTGTCAAATACAACAAATTTCCATGAAGAAATTTGTGAGGAAGTTCTGCAGGATCCAACCATAGAGAACTGACCAGGAACACAACTACTCAAAGCAAAGGTACCACTCTGATTTTGGCAATTACGCTTGTACTCTTGTTTGAGGGAATGCAACCTTCAATTATGCCGTAATTCTTCATTGCTTAAATACAGAGACAACGATCCTCATCAAGATACAGAACTAGAGGGCTAGTTTACTGCACAGAGCTGACAGGATGCATGTGCTATTACAAAACACAGTACATAAATGCTTTACTTTTGCTTTATTTGCACCACCAGCACTGCAAGATTTTTTTTCTTCTTCAGAGGTGTGTACATAATATTTTCCTGCAGCACAACTAACAATGTATACTTCTCAATCATTAAAAAAGCAACGTTCTTCTATCTACTACAGCAGCAGCTTGAATTGTTGAACAAATCTTAACATTAAAAGCAGTGTCACAGCTCTACATTTTTGAAGGTTTCCTTTTTAGAAATTTCAAGTTAACACTGAGATCTATCTCTTGTAAATATCTGTATCAGGTAATTTCTTAAACTTTTACAACGTAAGTACCAACCTATACTATTGCTCCAGCTAAATCACTGCCGTTTAGATTTGAAACACTGAAGAGCAATTTATTCCTGTTCTTCTAAAGTACACAGCAAATCATAATATCATTAAGCTAAAGTATTCATAAAGCAGAGTCCTAAAAAAGCAAGCTAAAGGCGAGTTTGCAATGTAACAAGGTGACAGATGTCCCAGTATAATTTTGGGCTTGGTAAAAGAAAACATGTCTGCTAAGGTCAGTAATCCAAATACAGCTATTTACATAGCTAGACAGAGGGTTGGGATGAAGACTTTCAAAATGCCTCTGTTAAACACTGATCATACAGCACTATTGGCTCTACTAGCATAACGAAGAATAGTGGGTGTTTAATGTCTAACAATCTGTCTTCTTATTTAGCTGCCTAAATTATGACTGCTGGGCCAAAATCTTACAATCACTGAAATAAATAGAAAAACTTCAACTAAATGCAGAGGAATTTGAGGTCTTTAGACCTGACCCTGATCACACTTACACTGAGGTAAAAGTGATGCAGTCCCAATTAACATCATGCATTATTCCTTCTTAGTCTTCTTACTTCTTGTATTAACTCCTGAACAAGCTTCTAGACACTGAAAATCCATCACGTGTTGAAGGTCATAGCACACAAATAATTGTTCTCTTTGCTCAATCCCTTGAATATACAACCCCCACTATATTATGCCCTCATCTCAAAGGTTTTAAAATGACCTGCACACAGGTCCAGAGCTTGTGGTTCACATCACATGCTCAACTGTAAAACCTGAAATGAAACTCCCGAAACTTGACATCCATTATTTATGCAGCGTACAGAAAAGAAAACCCATTATTGAAAAGTACTAAAGATTCTGTTTATTACCTCTGGAAATAAAGAAACCAGAAAACATAAAACAAGTGCAAACACAGATCAACAGACATATTCTATAATCATGAAGCAATTTACATGTGTCTGAGATAAAATTTTTATCTTACTCTTGCTATAATATTTTTTCCATCCTTGAATACTAGAGAAAATAAGTACTATATGCAGCATAAAAAGCTGACTAATAAACTTAAAAAAATTTTTAAAAAAAGTATCAATTTATGAAGACTTTTACAGACATAAAAAATACTGGATTTATATATATCTATATATATGCAATGGGGGAACTTCCTAAAAGTCAACCAAGTGCCAGTCAATTTAATAATTAAATGACCATATTGCCACAAAGCAAACATTCATCTAGGTCAGTAAGCCATCTCCAGCACTGGCTAATAGCTGATACTTAAGCCAAAATAATTGACAAGCATGAGCACCAGACATTTCATGACCAACTGAGACCTACAGCTGGGTTCACCATGATGCCAACCTGTAGAGCCATCAACAGCAGTGGTCTCAGCAACTTCTGCAACTTCATGTCCTTCTGTCACTTCAGGGCTCAGCATTTCCCAGACCGACAGGGCCTTGCTGGTCACACAACACGTCCTCTGCAGAAGGACTACTTATAAACAACCTGTGGAACAAGAAGCTGCTGGCATGTTTGGCCACTGCTAAAGGGAATGTTGTCGCACTCCAGTGTGCAGAACACCAGAGCCTGGAAAAACCAACAGCTGTTGATGGGGCATAGGCATGGTTTATTAAAGTGGTGTGGCAAAACCCTGTCCTTCACTGGCACAGCCTTGACCCCAAAGGATTAATGAAAGAGAGCTCATTGCAGGTTAGCGGACCATAAAATTGTTACAGCAGGTAATATAAACAACACCACAAAAATAATCTGGTCCTGAGGAGGCTCCTTTAACATCTTATCCTTTCAGCTAGCGTTGGTCCTCACTATTCCCCTCGAAAAAATGTACTTCGCTGCTCATGTATTTATGTATTAGCCCAAGGTTTTGGGCTCATGTTACTAAAATTATATCACTTTGCAGATGAGTAATGATTACTGCTAAGACTTAGCACTGAGGCTAATGAACTATTTTCCAAACAGGTTCGCCACCACTTCAGTGTTTGTTTGCACACACAGGACTGTTATTCAGAACTGCAATGACACACAAAAGGTTTTCCCAGTCAATTATGTGAATCAGATATATTGCATAAAATTGAAATATACCAGTTGGACAAACAATTATTTTCCCATACCCTGACTTAAACATACAAAATGGTTTAATAACAAAAGGGGGTATAAAATTTAAAGTAAATACATATTTCTGTGTATACATAAGATGCCTGTAACCTTTCTTTTCTTTAAAAATGCACAGAAAGCTACATGTTAGCAGCTTTTCCATTTAGTAGTGAGGTTTTTATTTTGTGGTTCAAGAAATCTTCACAGTGGACTTCTGCCAAGTTCTGTTATATACTATAAAAAACAGAAAATAATCAGAATCGCCATCTTTAATATAAGTAAATAAGCATACATCAACATTTAATGAATGCCCCAGCAGTTAGTCACACCTAGAAGTACTTTAAGACCAGTTTGATATACCGAAGTTCAGTCATAAACATGAGTAAAATCTAGATGTATTGTTATGCTAGTGACAGGCGAATCTATAGTAAAAATAATAACAACATTTTAATTAAGCTACAACATATTTACATTACATCTAGGTCACTTTTCTGCTGAAAAAAAAAAGAAAAAAAAAAAAGACAAACATAGCATCTTATGTCCAAAACAAAATCTTCTTGCCACAGCAGATTATTCGAGGTAGCGTAGAACATGACTGTCTCTGAACACCTATAGGAAAGTTTTATTGGATCATCCAATCGAGTGCTAAAACCGCAGCTGAAATTCAATATAAATAAAGAGGAAAATAAGTATATGGTGAAAGACAATCTGTACTTTACATGCACAACAAGCCCTGAGCTGACTAGGCAGCAGTCAGGCCTTGGGGCTTCAACACAAAGCCTCCGGTCTGTGGTCGAGTACTGACTGGGAAGACATTCTGGGAACAGCATGGGAGCAAAACAGAAAATGGCCCTAAGCCATAATGTATTACTATATAAATAGCCAAACTACATTTCCAGTGCGAGGTACATCCTGGATTGATGCCACCAAGTTGAGTGGTGCAGTTGACGCTACTGAGGGACAGGATGCCATCCAGAGAGACCTAGACAAGATCAAGAAGTGGGTCCATGTGAACCTCGTGAGGTTCAACAAGGCCAAGTGCAAGGTCCTGCACCTGGGTCAGGGCAACCAGTATCAATCCAGGCTGGAGACGAAAGGATTGAGAGCAGCCCTGAGGAGAAGGACTTGGGGGAAGTGGTGGATGAGATATTGAACATGAGCCGGCAATGTGCACGTTGCAGCCCAGAAGGTCAATCGTATCTTGGGCTGCACCAAAAGCAGCGTGAGCAACAGGTGGAAGGAGGTGATTCTGCCCCTCTGCTCCACTCTGGTGAGACCCCACCTGGAGTCCTGTGTCCAGCTCTGGTTCCTCAGCACAGCACACACATGGACCTGTTGGAGAGGGGCCAGAGGAGCCACAGAAATGATCAGACGCTGGGACAGCTCTGCTGGGAGGACAGGATGAGAGAGTTGGGGTGTTCAGCCTGGAGAAGGCTCCAGGGAGACCTTATTTTGACTTTTCAATATATGAAGGGGGCTTACAAGAAAGATGTAGAGAGACTTTTTACCAGGGTCTGTAGTGAAAGGAAAAGGGGCAACAGCTTTAAACTGAAAGAGGCTAGATTTAGATCGGACATAAGGAAGAGGTTTTTTACAATGAGGGTGGTGAGACACCGGAAGAGGCTGCCCAGAGAAGTTGTGGATGCCCCATCATTGGAAGCGTTCAAAGTCAGGCTGGACAGGGCTTTGAGCAACCTAGTCTAGTAAAAGATGTCCCAGTCCATGGCAGGGAGTCTGGACTAGATGGTCTTCAAAGATCCCTTGCAAACCAAGCTATTCTGCGATTCTTCAGCTCAGAAAGGGCAGGTCAGAGCTGTAAGATACTGAGAGAGACAATGAAACAAACAGAAAAGTGTAGAACGGTTCTCGTGCACGATTATGGTTATACATGGTGGGATTCTTCAGCCTGGAAAACAATGGAGTGGGAAAAGATGAGAGAACCTATTGTGAGAAAACCATCCAGATGAGTCAGTGGAAAGGCTCTCCAGATCACCTTTCAGCCTGAGAGTGGTGCCTACAGAAGTAGGACACTTGTCATGGGATGCAGGAAAAGCATTTTGGGATTCTGCAAGAGTTGTTATGAGATGATCAGAGGCAGAATCAAAGGGAGGGATCAAGGAGGTTTGAGGAGGAGTGTACTGATAAAAGAGGCCAGTCTGACCAGTACATTTGTCTGGCCATGCCCGGTGCTTGATCACCATAGTCTCTCCTGTTTTCACCTTAGACTCCATTTCTATCTTCCTGGATGAGGAGACTCTGTACGGGTGTGCATGTACATGTATGGAGTTCTGGGACATCAGCTGGAGGATGGACCACAGGTCACAGGGGTCCACATGTCTGTGCTGCAGGCAACTGGATTGAATGTGACAGTGAATATCAAGTCACACCAGCCAGTGAGCAGGAGAAAGCGCATGGCAGCCAGCTATCGATACAGAAGTGAGTCTGGGCGGGATGGGTGAGCATCTGTCAGTGAGACAACTGGAAGAATCAAGATACTGAAGTGGCCAGAAGGTCCAGGCCAGTCACTGGTGGGGCCATAAAGTCTGGGGTTCTGTGGAGAAACCCATTTGGATATGCCTGCATTTCTTTGCATGATGTAACTGGAAGCAAGAGGATCCTAGAGCCAGATGCTTAACGAACTGTCTAGGCCATTTTAGGAAGGTATCCTTGCTGTGTAGATGTATGATTTCCCACTAACTGACCTTCATCCTGATCAGCCAGAGTGCAGAACAGGATGAGGCCACTGGTGCTGTTAGTTTTGCATCAGTGCTGAGAGTTTCTGCCTGTGTTGATCTGTGTGTATTGAATACTCAGGTTTTGTGCATGCACTACAGCATGAGACTGTGTGCCTTCACACTGGTTGGACAGAGTGGCATGAAGCTGGAGGAGATTCACTGGTCCTGAACAGTACAAAATTAACATAGTGGTTAAAATCAAAAGGTATTTATTTATGACAATGTGTAGTGAGCCCTCAAACTACTTTCAACAGCTACTGTAGACTTTAGAAGCGTGTATTGACTCAAGAAGGCATTTGGCAAAGTCCTAGAAGAAAAACAGCTACTAACTGCAAAGGTATGAAGTTCAGCTCAGGGTTTCAGGACTGCAAGTTGCTAGAACCTATGATAGCATTTGTGGAAAGCACCACATGCCCTGTTATGATAACAATTATCCAGCCATCAGCTGTTGACACTGAGAGCAGAGATTGGGCTCAATGAACTTTTGATCTATGGTGGTCAAGCTTACATTGAAACTTACGACAAAATCAATGCTCAACTCTTGCTGCTGTTACAAGAATGAGGCTAGGATTCTGTAAAATTAATATGTAGCTATTATGAATGGCATGTAATTAAGTCTGACTTATAACACACCTAAAGCGTGCGACTAGTGCCTTTGGTTCCTAAATATTTTTAAAAAGGTACTCTATGCACCATAACGATAAATCTCCTCATCCACAGAGCTAAACCAAAACCACAGTGTTTGGCCTTCAGCCATGTAACCACAACTGAGTTACATAGCTTTGTTGGTATTTCTTGACCTGATTAATCTTTCAGGCTAGGAAGTCAAGATGTAAACCTTATCCAGTAACAACAAATTAAACAACATGACATCACTACAGAAATGTGACAATCCCAGTTCTTTATTACAATGAAAAATACTGTGATTCTATTATTCTATATGCAACCCTCAGCATTTAAAGGCTCTCAAATAAATTGTAGATAAGTACCTTAAGGGACAGGTTATCAACACTGTCTCGAGGAAACAGTGAGGGTTCACAGTGAGCTAAGAGGAGGCAGCAGTGTCCCTCCATATCAAGACAAAGATGCATCACTAGAGTACAGAAAATCGGAAGGGAGACCTCAAAGATTTATTATTTATTGTGAAAAGTTTAGCTAGGTAAGAGTGCCATAACTAATGCTGTGCAACCACCAGAACATCTCAAACAAGACACCAGACATCAGTTTCCAGATTTGAGTATAGGTCTGGGACTAGGAAACCAATTTTAATACAAGTTTTCAATAATTTTTAAAAAAATTTATTTTAATATATTAGATGATATCATAAACTTAGAGCAGTCATATTCTTGCTGGTTGTCAGCTGATTCTGGAAAACCTAGTTACCTAGTTGACTAGCTAATAATGTTGCTAACCATAAAGGACATCTGCAAGTGCAATTTTTAAAATACAACCTGTGTTACAGATAGAAAAGTTACATATAAATTTTAAAAACACTGAGCAACTTTGAGTGTGTGGTAGGTGCCAAGTACAATAAGTAGGAATTATTACTACCACATTTGGAAGTCCGTGATGACAGGAGTTATGTAGGGAAAACATCATAAAATACATTTAATGAAGTACACCTCACGAAATACATTTCAGGATTGCAAGAATGAGCTTAGGTGATGAGAGAGGGTTAAGAAAACCTATCCTTTGGAAACATAACTTAGAAATTTTCCAAAACCTTGGGATCTACTGTTATGCTCTAAATATTAATATATTTAATATTGAATAATACTAAATGTAGTACATGTTATGCAATATTTAATAATATGCAAAATAAGGGTTTTTTAAACGTTAATTCAGCTAGAGACCATAATATGTTTCAGCTCCAGAAACAACTTAGTGAATATCAGCAAATATTTCTAAAAAACAAGCCAGTGCTGCCTAAGTAGTACATAAGAAAAATTAATTCAGTGTAAGTTTTTAAAACAAGTATTTCAAGCGCTAAGTTTAAGGCCAATCCTCAGAGCAGTTTTCAGTAACAACACCAACAACAAAAAGAGTGCATCTCTCTGTGCTCCAAAGTCCATATTGCATATTTTGCTTTACTGATCACAAGGACTTTTGCTGTCTGCTCCATGTTTATAATGCTAACAGGTGCCAACACTTCCATTTAATCCAATCTGGAATGTCTGCTGTGCCTTCCTGTGTCTATGTATGGTAAGCTAAGCACGTCTAGCTGTAAGACACCTACAGTTATACAGCTTTGGCTCCTCCACGTATAAACACCATCATCATCTAATTTAGCTTCTCTTGAGTATTTAACAGAGAGCATGTAAATTGGTTAAGGCTTTCTGTATACCCAAACGGCTGCTACAGGTTTAAATGCATCAAACTAAATAAATATGCTGCTACTATCTAACAGGAAGAGGTTATTTGCTAAGGGTAGCTGGGTATTTTTTATGACATATAAATATATATATACAAACAATACTGTCCCCACACCCATCCTGCCCAGGAACAGGGCTGAGCTCACAGGTTGCCCATTGGAACAATGACATCAAGTGGCACTGGCGTAGGACATCGCTCATGAATCCATTCATCGCAGAACAGTCTACAATACCATGCATTTTATCAGTTACTGGGAGGAGATACAGCTTTTGGAACAAAAAATGTCATCTGCATAATGAGAACCTGCAGTTACTCCTGCCTGTCAATGAGAACTTGGTTAAGGCAGTGAGAGATCAAAGATTTCCAGTACGGATACCTGATGGAGGAGAAGGGGCAGACAAGGAAAGGGAAGAGGAATTTAAACGTTTTAGTGTCTGTCTTGATTTTCTGGTAGAAAGGAGTTTTGTAATCTACTGACAGCTATGACCATGAATATTTGTGCTACGAGACAGTTTTTGTTCAACACAAACACTGTAAACAGATGTGGCTGCCCTCAGTGACAAAATGAGTTTTAAGTATCTCACTAAGTAGTTGCTTCCTCTTAAGTCCTTAATTAAAAATAAAAACAAATAAACAAAACTAAACCAACCAACCAAACAAAAAAACCCACAATAAACTATGTGATGTCATACTCTGTTGTGCCGCATTGTAATCACAAAGTTAAAAACAAGAGAGGGTGCCAACAATTGTAGGCTGAAATTTTCCGTGTTTTTACCTTAGTAGCCTTAGCTTTTCTGAAAACAGTTCATGGAAAACTGCTGGTGTTTTAGGCAGATTTGACATACTCCAATGTTCCAAATAACTAATAAAAATTACCATATACTGACATTCTCATGACATGAGAAACCCATAATAGAAGTTGCAGGTTATATATACAAGACGTGTAAAACTGGATACTGTTAGTGATATAAGTACTACTCAGTGATAATTAAATAACTTACCATAGGTACATTCAGGGGTTTTTAAGAGGGTAAGGGGGGCAGCCTGATTCTGATAAGCATTTTTAATCAAACAAGCCAATTACTTTTACTACACTTCTTTGGAAGCTTCCAAAACTCTCTTCCAAATATATTTTCCATTAATTGTCTACATTTCCCACAGCACTCCACCCCACTCATATCCTTCCTGACCTGGGTTACTTAAAAATAACCTTGAATCCAGAAAGAACATCAGGAAATATAAATGGAAATGGCAGCTGATCAACCCCTAATAAAAGGTACATGGTATTAAAGCAGATCAGGCACCTGGTCCCACGTGATATATTTAGAAGAGTCTAAACTCTGAAGTCACTTAGTTTAAATAATCCACTCCAGTGAAATTATATCAGATAAACACATGGTAAAGGAGAGACACTTATTTCTATACTTTTGGTGTAAGAATCACCAGTCACACGTTTTTATAGAAGTGGTATGGGAATAAACCTTTACAATGCCCAGCTTTGCTCAGGGGTGTTCCAGTTTTATACAGTATGCAGCTTCACTACCAGATAGGTATTGCCCAAATATATCCTGGGGGTGAAGATTTTAAAAACAAAACAAAACAAAATAAACAAACAAACAAAACCAAAACAAACAAACCAACCCCCAAACACCTGAATACACAGTGAAGACAAGGAAAAGTGGAAACTTGGGAAGAAAAAGGGTGATACACCCTAGAATCAACACTAGTCCTGACAGTTTCTGAATATATTAAAGCTTCACAACCACTTTCTCCTCTTTCCTTCTGTCTTTATAATAAATACAGCCTGAATAAGATCCAAAGTTATGTTACATTTACCAGGGTAGCAAAACTAAGTATTTTGTAAATATTATTGCTGCTCAGTACAAGGAGGAAACAAAAGCAGAAAAATGCTGAATTATGGATATATTCCAAGCACCTCACGAGAAGGAAAAAAGGCTTCAGCTTTAGTTAGCAACAGTTATATCACATTCTGCTCATTAGCACAAAAAAGTTTAAAGTTAAGTTTATTCTAGTTGCACAATTTTTCCTTCTACAATTTAAATGTTTGCCAAACCAGAACGACTACTTCAAATTTAAATCAGATGGGAAATGATTAAAAACAAAACAACCTCTCTCACTCCCCCAGAAACCAGGAAATAACTGAAGGAGAAAATACTTGCCACATACATGCTTCACTAATGTATGCAAAAAGAAAAAAAAAGCACAAAAAGCCAGAAAGAATTTTCACCTTTTTGCTTTTCAGAAAACTCTCAGAAATTATGAATTCAGATTTTTATTATGAGTCTCGGTAACACATCAGCTAAGATGCTCAGCCAATAGTACATTTATTGCAAGGAAAGAAAAGTAACAATAATCACTTTTCAGCAACTTAAAACAATGTCCTGGCACATGTATTTCTTTTCATCCATGGTTTTACTTCCTGACAACAAGCGGAGAGGAAAATGTAAGAAAGTGAAGTGGGAAGCCTTGCAATTTTCCCTTACAAAAAAAATTCCTACTATCTGGGCCAACAGTTCTGTCCTAGAATTGAACGTCCTGAGTGCAGGTTCGACATCATCGTGTCCTCTGGGCCTGAATGTTGTTCAGCCAGTTTTCAGTCCACATCACTGCCCACTTATCTAACCCACACTTTGCCAGCTGCCTACCGCGCTGATGTCATGGCAGACAGCATCAAAGTCTGCACTAAACCTGAGGTAGACAACCTCCACTGCTCTCTCCTCGTCCATCCAGTCAGGCACCTCATTGTGAAAGGTTATCGGGTTGGTCAAGCATGATTTCCCCTTTGCAAATCCATTCTGATGGATGGATCCCAGTCACCTTCTTATCCTCATGTGTGTGGAAATCCTTTCCAGGAGGATGTTCCCAGGGACCAAGGTGAGTCTGACTGGCTTGTACTTTCCTGGACCTTCCTTTTTGCCTTCCTTGAAGATATGAGTGATATCTGCTCCCTTCCAGTCTTCAGGAACTTCTCCCAATCACGATGACCATTCTAAACCCTTAAAGTCTTCAAGTCTATGACATGAGGTTCCCCTCAAGCAAAAAGTTTGGATACCACTGGACTGCATTAAGACATCATTAAAGACTATGGACAGATTCAAAGTCAAAGCAATTTATGTTCCTGAATCACTCAAGAATTTAGAAAACTTTGATTTTTTAAAATTAAACTGAAGTAATTTTTATATATAAAAAAATCTATTTTTACTGCATATAACTGCCAAATAGAGACATCATAGCAAAGAGGCAAAGTCCTAACATCTAATCATATCAGGAAAGATGAAAAAACACAATTCAAAAAAATGAGATGCCTTGGATGTTACATGTTTTTGCAGTTCTTACTTAACAAACCTCACATTCCACCGCAGAGGTCAAAAGCAACATTCGAGACAAAAAACAGAATTGCTTTCAAAATTACTTGGAACTGCTGTGTGACCTTTGCAGAGCAAACCATTAGAGCTCCTTCCCACAAAACATTCAGCTTATTGTACAAGCCATTTTAAGCAGATACAACATTTACTGTTACACTTGCCATAGAGCCAGCTCTTCAGGTCACCACTCGAGGTTTAATACACTCCCTACACCCTAGAAATCTAGTACCTGACCCAGAAAATTAAAGGTATGGAACCTGGTGACAGCAAAACCAAGTAGCCAATAAATTAGTCAAATCACAAAGTGGATTGTGGTTGCAAGGGCGTCCATTGCGGGAAGCCATCCTATGAGCATGAGGTGGGTTAGAAGCCACATGAAGGCAAACACCCAGGAAATCCCAGTGAGATCACAAACACTGCAGCTGAACTCTCTCAGGTATAATCCACACCTCACACCACGCTCTCTGCAACAGCTCTTTGAGGCTCACACCGCACAGCTTTCCGCCAGGCTCGTTGCATGGAAGCTGAGCAAAGCACAGGAACTCTTCTGCTTTTTCAGGAAACTCCCTGGGCATGCCACTATCAGAATAAGACTTCATTGCTTATACTTCTCCACCCACCTTGAAAACAGCAGTAGAAAGTCAGGAGCTGTCAGCAGACCAAGAAATAAAATGTTGTTGCCCTGGAAGCGACCGAAGCAGTTGCACAAATTGCACAATTGCATCTGAGGAGCCGTAAGAAAGGACAGAGGTGATGAAGTAAGTCTTACACAGGTACTTCGTTTTGTTCACGTGTTGCCTCTTGCTGGCACATTGAGGCATTTTCTAGTATGATCGGAACGAGAGAGGCACAGAGACTAAGCGACCTCATGCAGAATACCCAGCACGGTGTGCACGAGGTAACTCAGAAGAACCAGCACTGCATCAGTATTTGTGGGGTAAAAACAAGACCAGGAAGACAAAAGAGAACAAGCAGTTTGAAATTTACACAAGGCAAAGCAAACACCGAAGGGAAGGACTCAGAGAGGAGGACACCAGAAGGGTGAAGCAGAACGTGCATGCAACAAAACAGTATTAGCTTAGCAATGAATTGCAGTGATTTCAAAAATCAAAACTCTTGACAGAGAAGAAACACCTTGCTAGAGTAAGTAGTATTAAGAGGATCTCCTATAATTACAAATAACTTAGTAACAAAAAATTAAAATAAAAAGAAGAAACTTTCCAATTTCAGCTAAATGTATCAAAACCAAACTGCCTGAAACAAGAGGTTGTACAACTGACATCAGTGGGAGTAGCGAGAGCATTTTGCCTGGAAGGACAAATCTGCAAGGTGTACCCAACAGATCTCAGTGGCAGAGGCAAATAAAGTAATGAATTACACAAGTAAAACCCCAGCTGTAGGATTTGGCACTTCTCATCTCTGACCACGTGCTTTTCCTGTGTGCAGAAACATGCACATGGTACCTTATGACTAACTCAGTAACCACTTCTGTGTTCACCCATTAAACTGCGGATGAACACCCTAAAGTACTGCAAGGATAAACAAATATCCCCATGCAGATGGTGTTACCCATATGCTAGCATATGGGAAGAGCTATTAGGCTTGGTTTTACTTCTGCAGAAGTGAGGCAGTCAAGAAACTGATTTACCAGAAGACCACAGGGAGTGAGGGGATCAGGAAGCAAATGCATCCAGGACATACATAACCCAAATAATCATCCTATCATCCTTCTACTCCTTATCACCCAGCCTTTGAACACACATAAGACACACGGACATTCGGATGTCTCCAAAAAACCAAATATAAAATTAAAAAAGAGTGGTACTTGCAGAAAGTCAACGAACTTTAAGAAAACCTATTTCAAATCAGAACTGGGATATGACAGTTATATTTCTCTATTTATTTATTTCACATGGAACCACTTGGCATTACTCGAAATTGTCAAGCACATCTGAGTGGCTGCCTTTACTTCGCTCACTTCACTGGCATGCAGCCAAGTTATCTGCTGCTAAGCTACAAGAATGCAGTGCAGCATTGAGGGAAGAATATCTCTCTTTAAAGCGTTTTAATACTACTGTACATGGTGCAGACATGACTTCTCTGTAGGTCCGCAGCGATTTTCATACTGTGGATGACAGAGCTCTCTCAGGTCGCTGCACATTTTGGACCATATAATACTGGACACCAGCTAGCTAGGCTTTCCCTCAGGCCAGTAAGTAATGCACTTACGAAACTTCCATCTGCAGTAGACAGCAAAAAGATGAGAAAAACCGTAGCCCAGGCCTGCAAGCTTACACCCACTACAATAACAAATCTGCGCCAACATGAATTGTCTCTCTCTTCTTGTTCTGATAATGTAATCATGTATGTCAGAAAACTTCAGTTTTTTCACATGCATTTGTACCTCAGTTTCATGTTGTTTTTTTGTTTTGGGTGGGGTTTTTTTTTTGGCTTTTCTTTTTTTTTATTTGGCATCATATTACAAAGCCAGGTACACAGAGGTTAGGAGAAATGCCCATTTGAGGCTGCCTTGTGCTTTGTTAATTTAGCCCCCTGTGTGTGAGCATAGTGATTGCAGTCCTTCATTACATGTTTCTTCTTCCAGGAGATCCTAGTTTGGTTACCAGATAAAAGCAAGACATGATTTCACATTTTGCTTATCATCTTGATTCTTGAATACATGTCTCCCTGCATTATCTGTTGCAAGCTCATCAGCTAATCACTTCAGGACTTCTTACATGATGTCCTGTGACACTGCTCATGATACCACTCAGATGGTTCCTCAGAATTAATGAATTTATTTTCACAACAGTCTGTGTGGTAAGAAGGAATTACTGTAAGTATAGTCAACACAAAAAAAACCCCCAGCAGTTTCAGATGTAACTCAATCTGGATGCCAGATCTGAAAAACCATTTGCCCTTGGTATTTAAATGGCACTTTTTTATTTGTTTTGGGTTTTTTTTGTTTTGTTTTATTTGTTTTAACCACTACCTTCCTGGAGATCAGTACTACCTTTGAGTGCCCAGCCCTTTTGCCAGGCTGGGTTTCCACAACAAGGAATGACTAATTATCATAAAACACATCATGGATGTGATTTGTGCAATTTTTTCACAGCAATCCTAGGCAAAAGACAGAATCCGGTCCCCACAGGTGGTGTTCTGATTCTACCATGAAATCTTTATCTTTTTCAAGTCTCATGCCTCACGTCACACAAATGCTCAGAGAAGGAAGGGGGAAACCCCGAGAAGCCCTACAGAAAACGTCCCCTTCAGAATACTAATCACATTTTTTCTTTTGAAAACTTTATGAGAAATAAGTCTCAGGAAAGAAACTGATCTCCTGAAGCTGCAGAGCACATCACAACACAGAAGAAAGAGCGACTGCTGGGCTGCTCAAGAAGCCTTAACTCTGTCCTCCTCTGACTGCTCCATCCTGCACCCCTAATCCATCCTGCATCCCTACACCCTGCACACGCAACTCCTTGGGCTTCACAGAAACGCAGAACAGACAGAAAACAAACACAGACGTAGTAATACTTGTGAGGAGCAGCTGCAGGACCAGAAACTGCTCCAGCCTTTGACCTAACACTGAGCTGGTGCTGTGACAGCCATAGCTGTGGGATAGCCACCATCAGGAGACGTCATCCACCTCTCCAACAGGTGTTACAGTACCCACCTGCTGTCACAGAAACATTGACATTCATGGATTGTGGAAATCTGGAAGATCGCAGAGTCCGGAGACTCCAGTTCATCTGGATCTTCTCCCTGTCACCGTTCCTCAGCTCAGCTGGTGTTCCCTTCAGTCACCATATACTTCTTGGGCCAAGAAAGCTACAATCAAAGACTGCACAGTCACAAAAGCAAAAAAAATATACCCAGCAAGTTCCACATTTAAGGCTGAGTACTATCCCAGGAGCCCTCATTCACCTGATGTTCCTGGTCAAGCCCTAGGAACAGGTAAAAATACTTAAAGTATCAAAAGCAACAGCAGTATTATCACCTCGGTGCCATTCTTCCCTTCATTTGTACACACAACCCCTCCATTCTTCTGACAGATTTTCTTCCATCTTCCTCTTAAAAGAACTTTGCAGGTAAATAAATTCTAAATTATCCCAACAGATTTAACAGGAAGAAGCATTTGAATATTTTTCTAAAATTGTCCTGTGAGTGCCAAATGGAAGAGAATATGACTAGTGCAAAAGAAGTTTGCTATTTTCTTGTCATGCCTGAGCATCCATGAATGCATGGGGTTAAACATAAATTCCTGATTTCATTCTGGAGGACTCCAGAGAGATGCTGTCATTGAACATAATCTCCACAATTTCACAGAAGAACATCAAGTCTTTGGCATTTGCTGAAATGGGAGAAACGACTTGTGTAAGGGTGAGGAAGAGAACAGAAAGCAAAAGAACCAGTGGTCACCTGCAATCATCCTAAACTTCCAGCATGTGAGGATCCAGCATATACCTAAAACATCGAACAGAAATCAACAACAATGTAGTATGTTTTAGGATCCAACATGGGAGATTTCAGAACTTTGCCTACAGCCACAAACACTGAAAGACATTTACGTTATAGAGACATTTACAGAGCGTTTATAATTTAGTCAAAGAATGCTAAATAGAGGCAAATAATTTTTATAAAAGGCAATATAATGAGCTTGCCAGCTTCAAAAGGTTGCAAAGGACACGCTGTAGTTCAATGGAAAGCTTGCAGTAATTTTAGGAATTTGAACTGCACTAGGTCAAAACTACAGAACTACTAAGCAGCAGATAATTTATGCTGCTTAGCAATGATACCACAGGCAAAAACTCAAAAGGCAAAAAATGGACAAAAGTCACTGTTCCACGGTGCCATGAGAAGAAAGAGGAGAATATAATCCCATGCTCTTTTCAGTAGTTACAGCATGTAACTCGTAAACTACAATGTTTTTTTCAAAAGAAGAACTGCTTAGATCTGCCACAATAAAATGCTTCAACTGTAAAACAGTCTAAGTAAAATCACTTATGACAACATAGCTCGGAATTGGCAGTTTACAAACCCCTTCCTAATACAAGTCAGTTCTGAGCTGATGGAAAATACAAGAGATATTGAAATGGTTGGTTTGAAAGGGGGAAGCCTCTGCTTATACATATACTGGTTCCATACCTCAAACAGAAAACCTTATGGGATTGGTAAATCGAAAAAACATTGGAAGCTAGATAGTAAGCATATGTTCCTAGACATCTAGTGCAGAGGCACAGTGTTAAAAAAACCTGTTCCTCAATCAATGCTCGCCATCAGTTAATGGCTGGTAGAAAAAACTGAAGAGCTACTACGTGGAATTTCATTTTCCTTCAAGTATATTAACAGGTGAATTACACTGTCTTTCTGAATTGCTGTGGCTGATGAACAATCAGGGAACAAACAAACATAAACACTGTTTTCCATCCAGATAAAATCTACCCACTCGCCACCCCCCACCAGCAGATCTATGGAGGCGCACCTAAATTTGGCCAGTCCCGCACCACTTTAGGAAGAACAAAGCCAGAACGGTTAGAACATTCACACTGGAAAACAGGTCCACAGCAGTCATGGTAGCAAACTTGCTCTGAAGCAGCAGATCCAGAGAAGTGTGCCACTCCTAGCAGCAAAAATCTGTTGCTAAGAATTGCCAAAAGCAGTGGATTGGTATTTTCAGACCTTGCTATCTCCACCAGCTGCACGAGGTCTATGTTAATGGTTTACTGCACGGAAACGGTTCTTTCTGGTGTGAACACACTTGTGGGCACAGGGTCCTGCAGCCATCAGCTGTCTATGGATGCATCAGAGCAACCAGCTGGGTTGGACGTGGTGGTTGCTCAGGATGCAATATGGACATACCCGCCAGGAACCGCAACGGGCCGCACCAAGACGTGCACATCCCTTCCCTCTTCGCACAAACTTCTCAGTGCTGCAGACACACTGCAAGCGGCACAACACTGGTAATTATATATGGCCAAGGTGAGCAACCGTGACAGCTCAAATGGATGGAAAATCCTCAGCAAGTGGATCAAAAATATGCTGCTATATTACTAACGGTGAACATTGCAATATATAATATATCAATATATAAAGACTTATAGTGTTGCCATATTACTACAGAAATAGAAGCAGCTCTACCTGGATCTTCTATTCCAGTACATCGTGAGAAATTAACATGCGTAAGGATGCAAACAGAAAACAGCATATGTGCCTTAACAGTCTGCTGAGATGATGATGAAGAAAAAAAAAAATCTTAAATAAAGGCAAATTAAGATAAATGGAGTATAATTATTCACTAGATTAGGGACTGAGTTGCTATTTTTGTGCTCAGAATATTTTTTTTGTTTTTGACAAATTTCCTCTTACATTTGAGGAACTAAGCAGATCAAGCCAAATTAATGCAACTCTGCCAACAAAGCAGATAAAGTTAAAAAAGTAGTAGCATTGACTCGGAGACCACTGGAAGAATTAAATTTGTGTTAAATTGTTGCAATACTTCATTTTAATGAAATTTAGGTATTCGCATTATCAGTGTGAGCTACACTGCTGTAAGCAGGTTATGGTCACTTTGCACTGCCTTCGTGTGGCATTCAAGTTGAGAAGGTGGGACACACTTACATGGTGAGTGCTTGTGTGATTTTTTTGGTCTTCATGCTTCAGGATGCATTCCTAATTTAGTTCTAACCTGCTTCCAGTCTTTCACTCGCTGACATTTCACCTGTTAGCTAAAAGGATTTCCCAGCAACTCCACAAATAAGCCTTTGCCAAATGTCATTTGCCTTGGGATCTAATTATTTTTTCCAATAACTTAATTAAGGAGTATGCACTTCTGTTAAAGCATACTGTAATATTTCTGGATCTTATGATAGATCCCTCATAGAGAAATGTTACGGACTTCACACTGTGGTTTCTCTTCAATAATACCTTGTCTGACCAAAATCTGGTTTTATAACCATCAGTCCCAATGTTCTTTTAATTACTCTTAAGTCTAAGATATTCAGGCACTGTCTTTTGTTTGCTTTCACCCACAAGTGTGACAGACACAAGAACAGAAAACAAGGGATCAGTCTTCCTTTCCTGACCAGAATCACTTGACATGGATTAAGGTAGCCAAAGGTTTAACATCAAACTATTCAACAGCATCAGTATTCTCCAGGTTACGCCTGTGTGGATTTAACTAACCTTTCAAGAGGAAGGCATGTCAACAAAAATCTACATCTACCTGGAACTCATTTCTCAGTGGGGTACATTTCTCACTTTTCCATAGTTACAAACAGCCCATTTCGCAACACCACAGCAGAAACCTACATTTTCATGAGGCAGAATGAGATGCTTAAATTTTGGCAAAATAGCGATAAATATGGCCATAAGATTTCCCGGTTTTCTCTTTATCCCCAAAATGTGCTCATTACTAAGCAAGCAGGTGAACACAAAACATTTACCAAAGTTCAGTTCCTGAAGAGATCACAAGGGTTGCACTTTTCCATTTATTTACCACTTGTTGCTTTATGGCAGAAAACACTCTGAATTCACTCTGCAGTTCCGCACGAAGAGCCAGAGGCAGCCACTTCAACGCAACTCGCCTTCAGCACAATGTCCGTGACGCGGTTTTCAATTACTTCCTTAAATGCATATCAAAACGGTTTGAACCAATGTATTGATATTTGTTGAATATGCCCACAAACTACAAAGTCTCATGACAGTGACCCAACAACGATGGGGGAACTGCGATTACCTGAGAAAGTAATCAAGAGCTAGTTATCGCAAAGTTGTCTTCATGCATGAATGGCTTAGAGACTCTTTCATGAGAAGGTCTGACAAAAACACTATTACTTTTTAAAAATCTATTACTTCTTAACTGCTGCAGGAAATTTCTAAACCCTGGGCACCTCTGGTGGACTTTTGCACTGGAACATCCCAGGGAGTTACTTGCCAACACTAAAGCGGAAGGTGGCAAGCTATCTTGCCGAAAAGGTACCACCACTCCTCAGCCATCTACTACATATAATAGCCACAAGATGCTGAACATGATGGGAGAGTTTTTGCCCAATAAAAATGAAGAGGTTAACTTTAAATTCATTATATCTCCTTTAAACGCTGTTGCTAGGTTTTATATACACTAAATTAGTAGAGAAGTACAGCAAAAGCTGTTGGTGGCATATGCCTGCCTTAGCACTCCAAGGAATGTCTGTAAAACAGAGAGGTTTCAAACACCGCAAAACCATGTCCTTTATAAAATATATACCGAGCTACAGTAAGCAGGAAAAAATTCAAATAATTGGATTCTGTTAATCTGTGGGGACATGGACTTAATACTGCGTTTAATTTTGCTAAGTGGGAGAAAGATTATTGCACGCAAGATACAAAGAATAGTCTCTGCTCAAATCGTATAACATTTACAATCTTAAATACACTAAGTTATTAATAACTATATCAGAACATTTCCATGTATTCAATCCACATTCATGAAAGAAAGTAAACACATAGGTCTCCTCCCAGTGCAGACAATAATAAACTAACAACAGTATTTACATTCCTCTATTCACTTGCTTCCAATAGTCTTAAAAAAAATCATCTGTGAACTCGCTGGGTAACAAGTGCCAGTCTCCTATGAAACACTGCAGACAGCATAATTTTTAGGCATTTTACCTTACTTTTGAAAGAGACTAGCTGCTCACTGAAACAAAGCCATTCTCTTTCCAGAGTTTCTGAAACAAAAGCTTAAATTCATTCTCATCAAGCCTGTCATTGTCACCGTGGAGGACTTGTTGGGAGCTGCACTTGTTTACAGCCTACGGTTCCTGTGGGAAGAAGCAGTTTAAATAATATCAGAATGTAAGCTTTTCACATGTCGTATTTTAAAGTTCTAATTTGTTGTTTTGAGACTCAGCCTTTTTTTCTGAAATGTAAAATCAGAGTGGATAGCAACACCTGTTTGGCATTCACATAAACTCTTCTAAAATCTGAGGGAGATCAAAACACTTTTCTTTAAAAACAGAAATTCCCCTTACAAGTTATTTAGTATCTGCAACCTACTCGATTCAATCGCATATTCCCAGAATATCAACTGATTCACACATTATGCCGTTTGTTAATATTAAGGTTCTGTATTTTTAAAAGAATCTTCTTTGAAGCAAATATCCTTCTGAAGGAAAAAAAAATATTCTAGTATCTTAATGGAAAGGGCAAAAAAGCATGTTTTTTCATTGCAGTTTTTTTTTTCAAGCTCTTAATACTTTATTAGTATTTGGCACCTTCCACAAAACGGTGTTAGGGTTCCTGTAGTACTGCAATGTCCCCTCCTGATGGAGTGCTGGCAGGGCACAACGGCACCAGTACTGGTCAAATGTGGAATCACTGGGCTCGCTGGGAGAGACACCCAAAACTAAACACATCTGTTGACCCAAATAGTGTCTCCTGTGTAGGGAAGTTCAGCTCCAACGTTCTCCCCACTGACCTCGGACAACTGCCCAGCACAGTTCTTAACCTGGTACATGACTCGACGGGCAACCCCTGAACAATCCAAACTCAAAGGACCTGCAAACTAGGGATAAAAAAATCCATTTGTTCTCCATGCATTTTCAACAACCTTCAGTTACATAACTTAAAGAAAATGCATTGCTTTTTCAAATATCCACTCAAAGGACTCTGATGAAGCTCTCTCAAGTGATTAATTCTTCTTCCTCTCTCTCCCTCATTTGTGTAATTCTATAGCACATATCACTCTAATATCTAAATTACCTAGGAAAATACAAGCCAAACTAAAAGACATCATTTTTATCTTCTCTCTCTTTTGGAGAAGGGAGTTCTGATTCTTCAAAAACTGGCATAGAGCTTCTCATTTTCTTCATTCCCTTAATACATTTATGTGGTTAAATCAAAGCAAATTAAATCTAGGCAGTATTTTTACACTTCCATTAGTTAACATGTACAACACTGAGTTTTCATTATCATCTGATTAAAATAACTTTGTCTTCTCACAGTTTCTTACTTCACCTGTAAGCACATTTTCTGAATAAAAAAATACTTTAGTTTTCAAGTATTTATCTTTTTTCTTACGATTGATCACTTTTAGTCACAGCAGGAGTTTCCTGTACACCTAAGCAATGGTTTGCGTCTAAATGAATTTACAAACCTGGGTGCACCTGAATGAGTAAACATCTGTAAAAACTATTAACAATCAAAAGTTTTATTCTGCATCAAGCAAAAGATAAACAGAAAGCCAACATATTTTCTGATGGTCTGCCTTGAAAATTCAAACTAGGATCCCATAAAAAAAAAATGAAGTGTTCTTCTGGTTCTTTAATAGCAGTCTGCTATTGTTAAAAGCATGAACATAGTTGGCGTTCAAAGCAAAACAAAATTCAGCTTCATCCCCTGCAATTATTTTGTCTCTGCACCACTAAATGTAATTACAAACAATTCAGACATTCACCACTGCAAAAGCACAACTTAAAAATCCTGGAGAACAGATATGGAAAGGCATTGTTTTCACACAGTTAGTCTTAGTCAAGCCATAGTTTAACAACACTGCCGATAAACGAGTGCACTAAGCCAATGTAAAGCAGAAAGGGAAATATTCATGTTTAATTTAACCTAGGGAATCCTCCAGTATTTCCTTTATCAATGCTTGTCATGCTTATCAGTGCTGATCAATATCATGCCTCAAAGCAACAAGCAAGAATGTGACATAAGAATACGACATAACTACAAATATCCTGACTTCCCAAAGTTCACTTGTACCATTTCAAATGCTGCTTAAGTACACAAAATATTCGTTCTAAATGGGTAAAAAACCACAAACATATGGCAAGGTTCTGAGCTATCCTTGCAAAGTTACCATGCTAGCAGAGCACGCAGATGTGCCCATTTTCACAAGCTGACTTAGACCTGTGTCCCCTCCTCGCCATCGGCAGGAAGCGCCTGCAGCCAGCTCGAAACCACCCTCCTGACAGTCACCCAAACTTTTCCAAACCAGTCTGACACCTGCTTGGCTTCTCCTGTGCAGGGACAGAAGCACTGGGGCATGCCAGATAGAGATCCAAGCAAATTTCAACCAGGGAGCAAATAAGATCAAGAATGTACATGAGGCAATAGGAGGCATGTGGTTAAGATACCCGATCTCTGTCTATGCTGAACAACTACAGTATCCTTTTCTTCATGGTTATGTAATACACAGATAGTATTTAACCACTTGCTTGTTTGACATGTGTATGTCAAACTGCTCGGCTTTCTTGGGGTGGAGGGGGAGTTTGGCAGTTCACGCGTTACGAACCATCGCCTCTCATGGGAATGAATCCCACCAAAGCCTTCAGTGTTCTTCACCTGATGAAAGCCACGCAAGATCTGGCTCAAGCACTGCGCCACCATTTCTACTGCGTGTACCACTGACTTCAGAACACCTGCCTGGCAGAGAACCCACCAACTTCTGCTGGATGGCACCAACTGTAAATCAGGGCACATGCCCACTCTTGCCTCCCAGCGACCAGCCCGGTTTTTGGAGGCGTTCCCAAGTGAGAGCTCAGAGCCTGTTACCTCTCACAGTATCAATGAGAGAGGTAGCGGCCCCGCAGCTGCCCAGAGATGGGCTCCATGACTCCTTAAGAGTCCCCGTGCTGATTTGGTACTTTGGAACCTCGCAGCCTTGCATTTACTCAGTTTGGTCACAAATATGTGGCTGTATCACAGAAGTGCTAGCATCAATATGAGTAGTTTGTGAGATGCTACTCTCTGGGTAACCTACTGAAATAAGGTGTGCAGGCACGGGGAGGTGGGAAAGAGGGAGGAAGGAAGTCATTAGACGGGATGGGAAAGCCGCTGGTCTTGCCACTTTCTCAGCGACTACTGCTTCTTCGAGCACTCCAGCAGCGGCACAGACCTCCCAGCCGGGGACTGGGGCCTGGGGACCGGGGGCGGTCACCGCCATCCTCCCGCCGGGAGGCAAGGGGAGGCGGCCCGAGCAGCCCGACGGCCGGGGCCCCGCAGCCCTCGTTCTCGGCCTCCCTCCCTGCCCTCCTCCCCAGCTCCATCCTCCCTCCCCGCACCCGAGCCGGCCACGGGGCTGCCCGCGGGGCGGCGGTACCTGCTTGTCCAGCGCAGCATCCTTGGCGCTGCCGGCGGCGCAGCTCTTGGGGGCCGCCACCCTCTCGCAGTTGCAACCCTCCAGCATGTACATGCCGGCGGGCCGAGAGCTCTGCTCGCCCTCGAAGTAGAAGAGCACGTTTTGGTAGAGGGCGAACCACTTCTCGTGCCAGCGGTTGGTTTCCGCCGTCTTCTTGCTCAGGTAGCCCCGCTTGGTGCCTTCCTTGCGGGCCAGCAGCGCCAGGTACAGGGCGTGCCCCTCGTTGTACCGCACGCTCTTCTGCATGATGCCCGGCAGCCCTGCTCGCCGCTGGGCAGCCTCCGCGGGCGCTCAGCGCGCCGGCACCAGCCCCGGCTGCGCCGCAACGCGGCCGCGCTTCATGGGCGCCGGCACGCACCGACGGGCGGCTCCCGCCCCCCGCCCCGGGCTCCGCCCGCCCCCCGGGGAGGCTGTCGCTAAACCCGCCGCGGCATCCCCCCTCAGCCCGTGTGTGTCCCCCCGCCCCGCCGCGCCTCCCTGCGCCGCCGCCCCGACGCCCCGCGGGAGGAGAGCGGGCGGCGGCGGCGATCAGCCCCCCGGGCAACTCCGGCGTGACGTGGAGGGATCAGCCGTAATCCGCTTTGGAGAGCGATTTAAAGAGCAAAGTCGCCGCCGCGGCGTCCCGGTCCCTCCCTCCGCCCGGCGGCGAGGTGGGGGGGGACGACGGGGGCACCGCACGGCCCCGGGGATGGGGCTGGGGATGGGATCGGGGGTGGGGTCGTCCGGGGCCCCAGCAGGCAGCGATGCGCTGAGGCTGGACGGGACGGGACCAGCCGCTGGGCGGTTTGGGGCTTGCGGCTGGTTTCCCGATAGTTTTCGCCTTTTCGATTCTTTGAGGGAAAATCTTGGAAAGAGTCAGGGTTGGGAGAGCGCGGCTGCGAGAATCGGCAACTTCGTTTACGAGCTGCATGGCGAATTAAAGCAAAGGCAAGAACCGAAACCCCAAGAGAAATACCAGAAACCTCTTACTTTTAACCCAATATTCACATTGATTAAAGGCAAAGAGGGGGAGGTGATCGTTTCGGGAGGTCTCACCCCGGGGAATTACATGCCTGCCCCTTCCTGGGCGTCCGTGTTGTGAACGAATAACCCGTCAGGACTGCAGAAAGCCCGCCTGTGCCGGGGCTGGTTTTCTGCACGCAGGGATCACGGACAGATCCCAGCTGGCGTTGCTGGAGGCAGCCGTGTCCGCATCCCGCAGCGTCGCGGGTGAACACAGGCTCGATCTCCCGAGGATGCGGGAGGATGGGTGTGCGGGGACAGCTGAGAGAGCTCATCGCCTCCCGAAAAGCAGATCTGTCAGCGCTGTGCTCGGAGAGGAGTTACTCGGGTTTATTTTTACACTGAGTTTAGCGAGGCTAGCAGCAGGGGCGGGTTTGTGTCTGCTATCAGGACAGCGGAATGAGCTACGAGCAGACCTTAATTTTTTGTTTTTTTCTTTTTTTTTAAAGTTTTGGCAAAGGAGCTGGTATCAAGAATTGTTTTACATAAAAAAACGTAGCTTTCTGTCTCTTTCACTCTACATAGTCTTATGAGTAAGAAAAACTGATTCTCTTACTGTTTGAACAAAAATGTGAAAATTGCAATACTCCATATGCTGTATAGAACAAGTTAGAATGGGTTCCCTGTGTGAGCTCTGCCAGTGATCATGATTTTTAGTATTATTTACAGGAACTGTGGAGTCATGTGGAGTTTTAAGGCTCTCATTCCGTGAAAAGACTTTGTTTTGGAAGAAGCAAACAGATGGACAGATCAGCTGGAACTAACTGGTTTCCCTTGTGGCTTCACATAGTGAAATTTGAGCTTAATACATAATGTCCAGGGAACTTCAGGTTTTGGACAGGGATTGAAGATCATTTGGATGATTTGCATGTATTAAATAACTCATATTCATGCATCTCAGTGACTGGGTTCTTACTTGCCTCTTACAATGCATCGTTAATTTGGTTTCACTCAGCTAGTGCTGTCCAAGTCAGTATTAATTCGATGTGTGAAATTTCATAGGATATCATACCTCTTAATGCAAGTTAATGGCAAAGTCGTAAAACTAAGGGAAAGAAGCAGGCTGCAGCTCTAAAGAGTTTTTGGATACTTGACACTGAGGGAATAGTGTTTTCCAAAACAAACACATCATATATCACAACCAAATGCTATAGTAAGAGCCCATCCTTGCCAAAATAAGGTTGCAAGTTTTTCTCCCAGCTTATGTAATTTGTACATTAATAAAGCATTTGCAGAAATCAGAAATGATTATGCACCGCCTATTCTACCACGACACCCAAGAGATACATTGAAAAAAAAAAGTGACAGCAGTTAAATTTTAAGTATAAAATCGAGAAGGAGAGCATTTCCCTTTACTACATCGTTTTCTCCTAGTCACAGGCTGAAAATGTTCAATATGTCATTGCATGGCAATATCTGTAGGAATTATGAGGCATCTAGTATTCCTGATCACTGCTGTGAATGCTGATTATGTAACCACTAGTTTGTCACAAATTCCCATGCTTTATTTTGCAAAAAATGATTTAGTTCTCTCAATTATATTTTCTTTATTACTTGACCATTCTTATAAAAGCACAATGTAGTTTTTAATGCTTTCAATATCCACTATATACCTGTGTTTTATATACTATCTAATACATCTAAACACGTGTAAGTAAAAGTGTGGGGGGGGTTGATGTCTTCATTACCATCAATAAAGAAGGAGTTGTTTTTGTTTTTTAAAAAAGAAATTCCAGGCCCGATTCATATGTATGAATATAATCAAGTTATATGTGCAAACAGATGTAAGGAATCTGTTGATGTAATTTATTCCATAGGCCTCTGAAGAAAAGACCATACAGACAAGCACACTGTTTTACTTTATTCTATATCTTCCTTAATTAACCCTTCCTTTCTGTGTATTTTTATTTCAGGAGATTCATTCATAAAACAACATTACCAAGGAAGTGTTGTGTCAATATAGGCCTCAAGGAGCTTTCTGCAAAACTGTGGTCGAAAGTTGTGGTTATGTATAATCTGAAATAATTTAACTAATTTAACCTACAATTACCTTGAAATTTCCATAGGAAACTCATTCACTGCATGTTGTTCAAAGCTGTCATAAATAGCAAAATACATAGTGTTGTATGACAGTGTGGTTGTTGATTCTGATACCCAGAAGTGACCATGAGAGCTTGGGGGGCAAGTCAGTGAGTTGTCACTCTTCTGAGTGACAGGTGACAGGAAAATCTATTTCAGAAAGTATGTAAAATTTAGGCCTCTATTCTGAAAAACACTTTGGATAAAATATTATTAATTCAATGGTAATAAAAAATTATTAAAACAATGGAAAATTGTTGTTATGCTATTATTTTTATGTCTGGGTTTGTGTGTATTGGCTCTATGTTTTTACACTTTTGGAATGCTTATTTGTCATTTAAGTTGTGATCAGTAAATCATTATTCACCTTTTCACGTCAAGGTAATTTATCGAGATGAAATAATTTTCTAAAGCTCTTGAGAGCTGCTGCAATATCTTAGAAGGAAGAAACTAGGTTTCGCTGAGAATATGCCTATGTATCTCTTGCTATATATGGTCTGAAATGTAGAACTCAACAAATATCTTATTTGTAATTTTATTTATGCAGATTTCCTTTAAGGCACAGAGCATAATTTGGCTATTTGAAAGGTATTTATAAGCTAAGCTTTAGTTATGTGGTATAAGCTAAGATTTAGTTATCTGGTAAAGCAGGAAAGTTTTCAAACATATACATCACTGGAAAAATAAGTCCTGAATATCTTCAAAATAACAGAATATTCTCCTCTGTATGGAACTGCCATTTACCTTTTATCATTCGCCTTTTAAATTACTACAAAGGATTTTTATTTGTTTAATCTAGTTTTTAATGTCATTTGAGAAGATTTACATTTCCTATTTTAGCTCGGCATTTTGGGAGGGCAATTGTCTTGGCTAACCAATTTCAAATTATTGTGCATACCAGGTCATGGTAATTCATTCCTCCTGGTTATTTATTTTTTCAGCAACTGGAAGCAAATGTTGGAGTCGGCGCTTCTGTGGAATAGATGTGACTACTCATGCACCTTGGTCCTATGAGAAAGGTGGTGGAACGAGTCTTAATGAGACTCCATCCTTCAGGAGTCCCAGGCCATTCCCCTCCCCAGATCTGCCACAAAGCAGCAGTGAGGATAACTTCACTGTGACTCTGTGTAACGCATGAGTAGTGCCTCCACTGCCACTTGCACGTCTTTCCAAGGAAGACCATTAGCGCTCATTTTAACGAAAAAACAGCATGGTGGTTCTGCACGCAGCAGAAATATCTCATTACAACATAGACAAGTGCCGTCTAGCTGTTCTGCAGCTCCACACGCACTGATTCACATGATCTGAAAACTCTGAGGAAGAAAGGATTTTTACTGCCATAGAGAAGGGTGACAAAGGGACCACTTGTTTCAGTGAGAGATTTCAGCAGAAGGTAGATAACTGCAGATCATTTACCTGTTATGCAGGTGAGGATATCATCACAGGGGTTTAATGCCTTAGCCTTTTTGTGCTAAATGCTGCATGAACACAAGGAAAGGATTTGCGCCAGAACAACTTAGTCTAAGCATAAGATTAGATTGCTAGAGTTAGTCAAAAGGAGAAGTACAAGGACTCGTACATGCGCTACCTGGTGTGATAGGCAGCATTCGCGGCACACAACTGACATATTTGTTGCTGAGATTATGGGAGATACATAGCGAAAGAAGGTTGTAGAGGAACTTTTGGAAGAAACAGTTTGGTGTGTCTGTAGAGGTCATTGGGGAGTTCTTGCCTGTGGTCAGGGACAGCATGGAAAAAACATGAAGGATGATTGAAACAAAATGAAAACAAGAATTCACAGTACAAGCTGTCTCGCAGTCAGGCTGGAGAAAATCAAAAGCAGGAGGAATAAAAAAGAGAAAAGTTGGAATCAAGGGACTCAATTAAACTGAAGAAATGGCTCTATTTAGGCAGGAGGTAAAAGCAAGTGTGTGGCGGAAGAGCTCAGCCTGGTTGGCAGACTGGTAAGAGAGAGAACATGGCAGGTAAAGAGCAGAGGAAGCCAGTGTGAGTGAGCAAGGGGTAGGAATGGCTGGGGAACTGGAGAAGGCAGCATGAGGATCCTAACAGCGAGGAACAGAGGAAGGAGCTACTTGGAGGCTGGTGATGGAGAGAGAGTCGTGGAGAAGGCAGAGTTGGGAGACACGGAGCAGAGACCTCTAAGGCTGGAAAACCAGGTTGGTTGGTCAAGAGGTGGAAATCACCCACAGACATCCTGGGGTGAGACTGGGACTCTGAAATAGGAAAAAAGAGACCAAAACACGGAGCAGATTGAGCAGGCTGGTGGGCAGTAACGTGGGAGAGGAAGACGACAGCCAGGGAGGGTCCGTTCAGTGCAGCACGCGAAGCAAAAGGTCAAGGGTAATGCTGAGAAAGAAAGCAACATTTCAAATGTGGAAATGCTGGTAGCCCAAATCAGTGCTAAAGTCATACAGAGAAGAGAAGACAGGCTTTTCTCCTTAAGGCTGTTGTCAGATGGTTCCTTTGCTCCAGAGATGGCAAAGGTTCCCTGGCTGAGATTAAAATGGAAGAGCCAGAATTCAGCTTTTTGACCGAAGGTTTAAAGTTATGCAGACACACTCAATTAAAAGCTCCAGAAGTTCTTTATATAATACACATACAACAGACATAAACTAAGTCCCAGATTTATGATGCAAAGCATAGTGAAAATAATATTTTAAACTTTCTTCACATGGCTAAATTTTTCATATTACAGCTGTCAGAGCAGAGCTCTGATTTTTAAAGTTAGTAGAGATTACTCCACTTCTCCCTGTTCTGACAGCTGCGTAATGAGAATTTCACAGACCCTGTGATTAGTGCGGTATCCTTAAGAAGAGTATTGTCCTACAGCACACGAATAGCCAAAGCACAAAACTGTCTCAGCATTCTTGGGAGATAGCTTAAATTAGTACTTCAAATGTTCCAAAGACATTGGCATGTCATAACATGGATTTCATAATGTTCTCCAAATGTGAGTCAAGAGACAGCCTGATGACTGAGCTCTCGCAAGTAAAGGGTTCAGCAGACACCAGGCTATGATTGCTCTGAGTTTCAGAAAGCCCTTGGTAACTGGGAAAATTACTTTAGAATTAAAAAGACATCGTAGGATAAAATTTCCTTTTATTCAGTGTGAACTGAGTATAAATGCAAATCGCTTTTTGCTTATTCTGTCAAGATACTCTCACATATTGGCATAAAAATAGGAAAAATGTGTAAAATATTAAAGCATTCTTGTTTCTTGGGACAAAAGTAAGCCCCACAGATGGGAAGAAAGATACAGAGAGCACAGCGGGTGCCATCTGGAATAAATAAGTAACCCTGGGAAGAATATGTGACGTTTACAAGGCTCAATACTGATACAGAGAATTCTATCCATCTGGCATAACACCTGCAAATAATCTGCCACAGGGGTGCATAATTCAATAGAAACAGGTCTGATAAACTAGAAGTAACGTTCCCCATAGTCACCTTGAAAGCAACATTTAATGTATTATGCAGCTGAGCAGCTTTCAGAAGCGCAGCACCTTAGTTTGAAGGTAGGCAGACTCATATGCCAGAAAAATCAGTTTTATGGGACATGGAATACACTGTTCTCTCAATAGAAATGAAACATTGTAGGGTGCCCCCATCAACTCAAGACCATGTGAAATTTCTGAGGCTATGCTTTTTTGTAAGAACATAGCATTTATATTTGGTACAGATGCAATATATTGAAAAACATCTTAATGAATCCATTGAGATGCAGCTGGGACTGTACAAACGCTTGGAGAAAATGTTTGTAACAGCAGCAAAAAAAATCGTAAAAGGCTGTAGACAGAGCAGCCCTGACAACAGTGATCTGAGCCAATGTTATCATCCCATTCAAGCAAGCAAAAAGACACCAGGCAACAGCCTTGTTTAACAAGAGTAAAGAAGTTAAGCTTGATATCAGTCACTGTTTGTTTTGGGGATTTGTGATCGGGCGGGAAGGGGATAGCAGGTATCTGCAATTGCTGGCCCACTGTTGCTGATGCACATCCCTCCTAGTCGAGATTTATATTGTTTTAATTCTCAGCTGATAACCTCTGTAGCTGCTTGGGAGCTAAGTAGTTTACTTCTCTGGAATTAAAAAAAATAGCTAAGAGAAACATCACGAAAATTTATAAAAAATGAAACAATATCCAGCTGCAATTATATTCAACATCATACAAAAAAATAGTAACTTCATCTTTTAAAGTAGAATGCTTTCCAAGATAAAACTGTATTAATTTCACTTCATGTTAATGCATATAGTTTTTAAACCAAATACAAAAATAACATTTATTGTACTTGTCATGAAGACACTACTGTTATATGCAAAAGTGAATTGAGGCCTGAATCCATGTAAAAATACACTTGGTCTTTTTTAATGCAGAAATAAGTCACGGCTTTTTAATGAGTAGGTTCCTCTTGAATACATAGTAAGAAAGTAAGAGAAAAATAATTTTACCATTTGAAAAAGTAAAATTTGTGTTCACCCATTTGTGTGACTCTTACGTTTGTTTGTCTTCTTTGGTCAGTTGTATTGTTTCCAGTTTTAACATGTTCTTGTTAAATAGTAGTGGTAATGAGGGGAACAGAAAGGTATATTTGTTCAAATTTGATGTCCTATTTTCTTGTATCAATAACAAAGTTACGTTTATAATATTAGAGAGTTTTCAGTAAATTATTTCTTGTTTGAGTGGTGCTTTTTCTACCAAAGAAAGATGCAACTTGAAAATACTTCTTTTGTTGATTTATACTACTTTTTTTTATTCTTTTTTTCCCCCTGGTAAATAATGGGTTTGGGGAAATAATTTCCGACATATGTTTAGATACATAGGTCAGATATAGCTATCGCATAGTATTTTTGTCAGTTATTAGCAAAATCTTATTAGATAGTGCCTCAGCGTCTTCTTCAGGTAGCACAACAAAGATCTGGAACTAACACATCCCATAGGTACATGAGGTAAAGTAAGGATGTGAAACCTCTGGTGTATGGGTGAGAAACATTTTCCCAGTTTTAAGATTAAAACTTAAACAGAAGTCTCTTAAGAGGTTATTCTCCACAACTTTGGGAAATTATCTTTTAAATGTTATTTCCATTGGATCTAAGGGACGCTCTAGGATACTATAGTTGTTATCATTTACTGATATAATTACTATGTATGATTAAGCTTGTTCATCCTATGAAACTGGATTTTTTTCTTCCGGAGGGTATGTCTTTATGTTTCTGTGTTATTCATCAGTAATGCAAGCTGACAAGCAGTGTAATTGAAATAAAGGAAAATTAGAGGTCTAGAGTATAGGAAGATTCTTGGCAGACTCAGGATGTACTGAAATTGTTTTGGTACGAGTTTTGTTGTGTGTTTCTCAGGTAGCATAAAAATAAGAGTCTGCACAGAGTTTGGGGTCTGTGCAGGAGGGGAGAATAACTCCACGTTATTCCTCCCAGTCCCTCTGAGAGCCACATACTGAAAGTTTTCCAATCTCTTCTTCAGAAAAGCTTCTAAAATGCTCTAAATAAGTGAATGGCTTGTGGAATTAGTACTGGGATACAGAGCTTTATGCCCTCGGGTCACCAGTTCATATTCAGTAAAAGACGGTAATTAGGACAAATCCTCCTTAAGTTATAAAATTTCCACGAGAGTAAATGATTGTTCATTTGTCTCTGAGTTGCTCTCTGGTATCTGGTCAGCAGGCAATGTAAATATTACTCAGTGCAGCCTGTCTGTTTTCAGTGAGTTTGCCAACACTTGGAAGTGGGAAGGGGGAAGAGAAATGAGACGAAAGAGGTCAGCATGCCCCATTCATCTACTGAGTCACATTCCCTCCCGTTTACAACCATCTTGCTCTCATGTAAAGCTCAAAAAATAAAAGCGGGGGGGACCTACACTCTGTGGAATCCTCCAAGTGCAAACAGGCTTAGTCTGGTGCATTTAGCATCTCATTGTCCCTATTCCAGGCCATCTATGGTACTAGTGGCAGTGCTTAAATTATCAGAATATAGCATTTTTAAAAGCAAAATGTGCTAAGCGTTTTCCTGCTGATTTCTGCTCTTTACTCTGTAGGTAGGAATGAAATGAATCCTACATGATTAATCCTACCTACATGCTTGCAGGAGCTTTAGGCAACCATCACAGTTGGACTAATTTTATTATGTTGCAATTGCCTCTTCATCTATGGCTGTGAGACTATAACTGTGATAAATGATTGACTCACATTTGGATATGTCACATACATATACAGATAGTTATATATAAAGACAGTGGCTTTATTGTTCTATGCCACCCTGTCTTTTTTCATCAAAATTCCTTTTTTCCATTATGGCTAAAATATATTAATTGCCTAAAATTAGACCCATCAGATATGACTAAAATTGAGTTATTACATAAAATTATTATGAAATACAGAAGAAATGTATATAATTTATATAAAAACTATTGTGCTGATTTCAGTTCTCTCTGCAAAATTTTTATGTTCTGCTTTCTTGAATTATTGCTCTAGTTTGAAGGGAGCTGTGAGCTGTACATTGTCAGCTTTACTGAGATGTACTGTATAAGTTATATAAGTCTATTAACATATATGCATCAGAATAGCTGTTAAAATTAGAAGTTCTAGCATAGCTGAGGAACAGACAAGAAAAAGACTTAGGTAAAGGAGTTTGGTAGGCAAGAACGAAGCAAAATCATGAAGTAGCAGCATGCTGGTTTCATTCAGGCTTCTTTGTGATATTTACTGCTGTCGTTCTCTCTGCTATTTTCTTCTCAGATACAGCAAAACACTTCATAAAGAAAATATTCAGGAAAGAAAATAAAGTCTCAAAGTGCCCATTTATTCTACTGCATCTAAAACACCCTTTTCTGAGCTAATCTTCTTAATTAATGAAATAAAAATACACCTACGCCCAGATTTCCTGTAGTGCTCATCTACCCAGAAAAACCGAGCAGAAATATGAATCTATTTGCATTACAAACAAGAGTTTATTCCCCAAACACCGTTTTCATTATAATCAATTGCATTTAAAGTTTTGGCTAACCGCTGCTTGTGGTAAAGACAACCCTATACTCAAAATAAAAACTATTAAAAAAAATGAAGTCAGTGGAAATGTAGTGTCATAATGCAGCAAAACATGTCACACATGGATAGAAGAGTTACAACTGGTTCATGCCTCCCCCAAATGAATCAATCAGTATATAGCAGAACTTAGGCACACGGCCACAAAACGTGTATAAACTCGATAACACATTTTTTTTTAAATGGAGACCATAAAGACTCGAAGGGCCTGGAAAACAAAATCCTCTTTTTTTTTTTTGATACAGCCTATTTATAGGGTTGCAGAGAAGAGCCAGACCGTAGTCATCCTTGGGTGAAAGGCAGAGCTGTTTCTTCATCCGTGTCTGCTGGCAAAGCCACTCGCTGCAAGTGCCAGCTCTGCCAGCCCTGTCGTACAAAAACAGCATCTCCAGCAGCGTCTCCTCAGCTCCTGCATCTTACAAACTTCCATGAATTTGTGCACCCATGACCCCTCCACAGCTTGTGCTGCGTGGCCATAAATACTCTGTCGGTGCAGCCCCAAGCAGACCTCTTCACCGACCTTGCAGAAAGGGTTGGCTGATGCCACCTCCCTTCTGAACTGTATCTGCGGAGCCCGTCTGATGTGGATTTGCTCTAGCGCTCACAGGCTGAGTGCACATTAATGACGTGATGGTGTCTACGAGCAACTGCCAGCCCTGAATGAAGGCACCCAGCTTTCTGTGCCCCCCTTGTCCTCCTTTCTCTGCTGTCTTTCAAAAAAAGCACAAAATTCATCAGCAAAAATAGAGCACAGCTCTCCTCTCAACCTCTCTGCTTCACATTCTTGGAGGGGGCTGAAGCTTGTGCTGAAAAGTCCCAGGTGACCGACCGTTTGTAAGACACTTTTATCATTTAGGTAATGTTGTAAGAGACAGAAAGGATACACGTCATCAAATTCGTGTCCTGCAAGCATGAACACCCCTCCAAATATTTTTTCCTATTGTGACCAGAAAAAACCAAACCAAACCAACAAACAACCCCCCAAAAAAACAAATGAAAAACCTCCAAACACAACAGCCACTTAAACTCCCTAGCCTTTGTGAAAGGGTTTTGCAAGAAATCAGTCTTCCCTGGCTACTGAAATCATAAGACTTGTTGCAATGATTGCAGAAACACAGAGATACTAGTACATGGTGTAGGAATACGTAATTAATTCATGTGTGTATACAAACCCTCATGTACACACTGACTAGGATACCACTAACTCTTAGACCTTGGAAGGACTTAAAAAGCTAATTCCCTCCCTTCTCCAGGCAGACCCAGCAAAGCCAGCATCATCCCTGACCAATGTTGATCTCCCCAGCTTCAGAGGTCTCCAAGACTTCCGATTTTTTCCCAGATGCTCCACACCACCCGTTCAAATGATTAGCAAACCTTACCTTTAGGAGTTTTCCCTTAATGCATAACTTGACTCTCCTCTCCTGCAATGTTTAGTCTCTGTCCCTCCATACCCACATGGGACATCAAGAACAGTCTGGTCCTTGCTTGCAGCTGCCTTTTACCTTTCAGAAGACCGTCCCTGTGTCTTCTTCTCTCCAGGCTGAATCACTCCGCAGTCTTTGCTTGGCCCCGTTTTGCAGATAACTCATCATTACCACAACCCTTTCCTGGTCTCACTCTGGTAGGTCCATGTCTGTCTTGATATGGTTCCCACAGCTGGACAAGGTGTTTGCTCCGTGTCCCCACTGGCTCTGAGACGACATCACCTGTCTTGCAGGATACACTCCTGCTTGTGGAGTTTCATCTCACGTCTGGCTTTTTCACAACAGCATGGCACCGTTGACTCATATTCAGTCTATGATTGATGACTAGCTCTGGATCTTTTTTTTTTTCCTGCAAAAACTGCCACCTAAAACAGATTATAGGATAAACTGTTGCCGTAATGTCAGAATTAAAAAACAAAACCAAAACCAACCCAAATTTCCCAACTGTTCCATTTTGGGGACATGCAATTCATGTCCCCAAAATTCAAGATAGTGTTTGGCCATTGCAAGGATGGGAACAGCGCAGATGAAATTAGACAAGTTCTTTTGGCAGCACAGATATTTTTCTGGAAAAATGCTCTGTTTTAACAGGAGCCAGAGGTCAACCAGGTTTGCAAATCACTTAAGATGCAATATTTCACTCAGCATAACTTGATACAATACTGCATCATTTTTTAAAAGAGTGCTTTCGCTCTTGATTTAGCCCATTTCCTTTCCCATACACTAGCCACAGATTTTTACTAATTATTAAGGCAATAGCAGTCCCATGGTTATATGGTAACATGGTCCAGTTTGCTCATCTGCCTAAAATTAAGCAAGCAATAAAACTATTGGTAGTTTTTGCTTTGCAGTCACTCCGTTGCTAGCACTGATGCAAAAAAGAGGTAGATCAGGGAGTTTTGGTGGGGACAACGACACCAACTTCTATCAGCAACAACATGTCTTAGAGCATTTTAAGCCAACCGTCAAACTGCACCTTTGCTCAAGTGGGGGGTTTCTGGAGGACACACAATTGTGTTTAATGAAATTAAACCCTTACCTGCATAAATTGCCAACAAAACCTCACCACCAAATTTAAATTTTAAAAGCATTGGAAGACTCAGCAGTCTCTGGCCACAGAGTATGTACAGCACCAAATGGCTTCTCCCGCAGTTCCAGAGCTGACCTTATTGTCTCTTCTTGTCTTTATGGTGTTTAAACATGATTAGCTGCGCTGCCTTAATCTTCAAATTTAAACTTTTGTTCAGAAACCTCAGTGAATTCAGCTCACAAGAAATATCTTGGACTTAATAATAGCAACCCTTTTCCAGAAGAAAGTTGGTACAAGTTTCCATAACATCATTTAGTGCTTATTTCTCATGTAGGCCTGAGAGCATGAAACAGTCAAATTACAGCTGGAGTGAGAGGGTGTTTATATATGACCTTCTTTTGCCATTAACTTTAAGAGTGACTTTGAACAGCAAGAATAATCTGTGCATAGATGTTTTAGATTATAGCTATTACTTAGGTAACTATATTTATTTAGTAACTGATGCCTTCCTGGAACTAGAGGGCAACAGCTAATTATCAGTGCATGGTACATACAATTCTACAGAAGCTTCATTAACTATCTACAGAAGAAAACATTCTACTTATTAATTTTTGGTCAGCTAATTACCTGCCTGTGAAGAGAAAAAGGATAAGAAAAGGGACCTTAGTCATCTGAAGAATTGAAGTATGACGACAGAATGGCTTATGCCATATTTTTCTCCAACACGTTTCTGGCAGTAGATGGGAGATGGACACTCAGGGGGGTGAAATAACCACCAAAAGCCAATTCAAGGAATGTGAGTAATGGTTTCTGTCTCCACCTTACAGCCCAGCAGCAGTACCCAGACACTCCCAACACTCAGACCAGCTGGAAACCCAATGGCAAGAGGGGATGCGCAGAAACAGCCACGTTCCCCTGCAGCTTCTCTTCTCATTCCCTGTGGGAAATTCCGTGAACCAGCAGCTTTTGAATAACTAATCTAGAAAACTAAGCAGTCCCTTGTGGCTGGGCTCTTCGTACAGTCATACCCCTCCAACTGACCACCTGACACTTTTGCATGCGGGACGTTCATTGGAAATTGTGTTTTATGCAGTCTGTGCAAAAATTCCTGCTTTCTGTTAGTCTGGCTGTACTGGCTTAGCTGTATGGGGAGAAAGGAAAACCTAATTAGTGATATGCATTATTCACAAAATAAGAAAAGACTTGTGCTACTGTGCTAATTGTCTCTATAGCAGTAGATGCAGAGAAGAGGTTTGCAGAGTCTAGAGTTACTGTCAGCCAGAGGGTTCCTCCCCACGGGGAAACCAGAAGATGATGAAGCTGGAGAGCACAGTGCTGCTGGTTTATGCTTTATGTTCTTGGTCAAAACAGCCGTAACCAGAAGATGCTTTTCATTGTGCAGCTGACACTGTTTCTATCGTTGTTTCTCTGATGGGGACTACACACACAAAAAAAAATAAGACCCAAGTCCTTCATGCTTTTGAAGTGAGTCTAATAGGTGCTTTATCAGGGGTTCAGTGGACATAGTCCCCCTTGTAGTAGCTCTGCAGCTACAAAACAGGGCAGAGGAGATGATTTTGTGTAACCGGTGCTATAGCTGCTTCTGTGCAGACATCTTGTCTGGAGAACAGCGAAGTGCTGTGGGTAGCATCACTAAAAACAATGGCTGATTTCCTGCCCAGGGCTTGGTCTGCTGAGGGCAGTTTCACACCCTCTGAGACCCCACGGAAATGAGCCAGAGCTCCCATTGCTTCGAGAGCTCAGGGTACACTTTGTCCCCAGGCCACAATCTGCAATTTCGATTTGGGAAAAATCTAAGGGAGGAAGTGCTGTTTGTACAACTTATCTGAACCTATTTCCCGACAATAACTATTGTTCATTCTAGCAACTTGACATAATATAATTTATTTTGTGAAAAATAAATTTAATTTGCAGCTCATAACTGTAGTGAGATATACTGTGGTTTTATTAGCAATACTAGATTTTTTTTCATTGTTTCTGAAAGAAATCAACATGATTCCATTTGCAGAATGCATTAAAAACTCATCTTGAAACCCCTGAGATGGTATCGCATCGGTTGATTTCAGTTCTTAACAACTTTGGCTGACTTATAAGATGCTGCAGCTTCCATATGCTGAAAAGAAGTTAATATCCCTTTATTTGCTGTGAAAACTCTCCCCGCCATGATTCAGTAACACCTAGAAATCTTGATGTGCCTTGCTTACATTTGCAAATGGAGGTGGTAAGATTCTGCTTTGAAACCAGGAGAAACAGAGAGTAGTTTTTTCATTTGTGGCCTTTATAATGAATATCTTTATTGTGTCTTTTGTTGAAATAATCCATCTGTGGATCTTCTGGGCAAGTTAAACAAGCTGAATTGTTAATTGGGAGAATGTGGTTTTGGTGTCTGACTATATGAGAACTAAAGCTGTGCAGAAAGAAAAATCCAGAAAAGTGAAAAAACCCAAAAATGTTAGCATTATATGTTAGTATTGTGAATCTTTATTTTTGTCTACCAGTTGCTACAGAAATTCTCCAGCCCGAGTGCTGTGGACTATTAAACTAAATGTAATCTCACCTACTTTTGGCCCTATGTGCCTTCAAGCCTCCCCCATCCTTATTCATCGTGTGTTTCCCTCATTACTGATTTTATCTGTATTTTTGAATCAGTTCTGCAGAAAAAGTAGTGTGTTTTTAAAAAAAACATGACCCAGAACACTCCTTTGAATCAATTTCTCTCTTCTACAAAAGCATCCACTCACATGTGAAAAATACCCAGCAACAGAGAATCCCCAAGGACTGTTAATAACTCCTGTTGCTTCTCCTCCTCATTGTTTGGGAAGATGTAGCTGGTATCAGAACAAATTGTTTAACTTCCAGTGACGCGTTTGACCTTTGTCTCTTACTCAGGCCTAGGCCCGTGTCGGTGAGTTCTGTCCTGGCGCTGGCATTCCCAGCTGTGATACAAGCACTACAGGCCTTGAAGATGGCACTGCACCAGAAATCACGTCTCCTAAACCATCAGCAAAGAAAAAGCACGACAAGAGGAGACAGAGGCATGATGAAAATAAACATTATGAGTTTTGAGCACTGCTTTTTTAACATGGTTTAGCATTGGTGCTAGGAAGAACAAGACTGTTCTAGAATCATAGAATGGTTTGTGTTGGAACGGACCTTCAAAGCTCCCCCAGTGCCACCCCTGCCATGAGCAGGGACATCTTCACCAGCTCAGGTTGCTCAGAGCCCTGTCCAGCCTGGCCTGGGATGTCTCCAGGGATGGTTCATCCACCACCTCTCTGGACAACCTGGGCCAGGCTCTCACCACCCTCAGTGTCAAAAATTTCTTCCTCATGTCTGGCCTGAATCTCCCTCCTTTAGTTTAAAACCATCACCCCTTGTCCCATCACGACAACCCCTGCTAAAATGTCTGTCCCCATCTTTCTTACAGGCCCCTTTTAAGTACTGAAAGGTCGCACTAAGGTATCCCTGGAGCCTCCTCTTCTCCAGGTTTCCCCAATTCTCTCAGCTTCGCTCATACCAGACAAATCTTTCCCATCATACTCCTTAGTGGTTGTCCTCAGCCTTAAAGAAGCTGATTGTCCTCTCATGAATGCAGTTGCTTTGCCTGGAAGTTTTGTCACATAGGGCTTCCTGAAAGAGCTTGTTTAGAAACGGTGTTTTTCGCGGCAGGCTGGAGCTGGCTCAGCCTGCAGTTATTTCCTCTCTGTGATAGCAGCTATTTCCTGATTTACAGGGCACTTACTGCAGTTCATGATTGAGGGGTGGGGAGAAGTGAGGTGTTATTATTAGCTATTGCTTTGAAAAGCTGCTGCTTTATGTCCTGACCGCTCCACAATTCCAGAGAAGTGACTTCATTCCCAAGATGCAAAAAATGATGTGTTTTTTTAGGGTGTGAGAGCAGAGACAGGGTTTCTTTCATTCATAGACGTAACAGCATATATAAGAGCAAGGCTCTCAAGATTACTTAGAACAAAACAGATCATACCTCTAATTATGCAAATCAGAAACCTAACAAAGCATCCCTTATTCTTACGTCTAAACAATGGGGCTTTTTTCCTCATGTAAAGCAATGAGACAATGAGTTTATCTTCTCTCCAGCAGCACAGAGCTGCTGTACAGCAAACACGGCTGTCAGCAGGGCCCTTTAAGCAATATGATGAATTGCTTGATTCAATATCACTGCATAATTTGGAGCTGCCCTGATGCACCTCCCAGAGCAACCAGAACTTTGCCTTGGGTGCTTCTTAAGCACCAGCTCTCCAGATGTGACATGAGCAAAGCACTTGCTGTGCCACTTCAGAGCTCTTGGGTAGGGTTGGTGGTTAAATCGTGACTTTCGTTGCAAGTAAATAAGCTATAACGTGGCTGAGGAGGCAAGAAAATAAGCTGTGCTCGGGTGGGCAGTATAGCAGGTGACACCAGGGAAGATGCTTCAGCAGGAGCAGAGACATCTACCAGTCCCACGTCACCTCAGTGGGACCAAACCAAGACCATGACTGCGTTACCGGAGGACAAATGCTTTCAAGTCTCACTCAGTCTTGCTTTTCCTCCTACATTCTTTTGTCTACATTCACGCATTTCTACTGGCACAAAAATTACTTGGCGCAAAGATGACTTGCTGGGTATCAGACTCTTGTCAGAAGCACTGTACCATGGGGAGAAGCCTGACCCATCAGCAAAACCAGCCTGAAGGAAGAATTTGGGACTTGCCGGTGCCAGTCATGGCCAACCATGCACCCCCACGTGCCCCCACTTTTATAGTCCTTTGTATTCACTTGATATAGTTCAAAAAGAGGCAGAAGAGACAGACATTAAAGGCAGGGAATATGACCTGAAATTTCTCCCACAATGCCACACGTCATGTATCTTGCTCGCAACTTGCGACTGGTTTTGGAGAAGAACAATCTCTTCGAGAAGATTGTTGGTCTTCTTGGCTGTTAAACTGAGCAAAGCACATCACGTTGTCTTACTTGCTGGTAGAGGAAAGAAGTTACACTGGAGAAGATCTTGAGGGCATTATCTAACGTAAATGATTCTGTGATTCTAAAATAATTTATGTGCAGGAAAAAGCAGATACCAAAGGAGTGTTTGGACATTTTTTTTCTCCCACATCCAGGCCTTTATGCAAAGGAGGCCTCTTTGGCCTAAACCCATGCTTTGGCACGTGAATCTTGTCCCATTTTTTTCTCGTTCAGTACATGAAAAATTATGTGGAAAAATTAGACAAGAGATAAAGATGCAAAGTATTTTTTGGTATAACATGCTTTCATGTAAGCTAGGTCTCAGCTGAAAATAATTACCTGATTAACCTTTATCCATGCACAGTACTGTCTTTAGACGCCGCTTCTTTCCATTTCACAAGGCATGTCACAAGAAAGCATGTACTAAACATTCATTGCATTGCCACCCTGAATTAGACCTGGACTGTCTCCCTTTCTGTAGATGGAGGAGATGAAGCCAAGATGAATGAGCAGTGACGAGCAAACCTGAGAACAGAATCTAGATTTCTGATGGCAAACTCCAGTTCTGGGCTCTAAACAGTTGATAATGCTGTCACTTACATGAATGTTTAAAATACTAATTCTGTACACCGAGGAGAGATTTACCCTGACAAGTTTGCACAAATATGAAATTCCTGCCAATGCTAGCCAAACAATATCTACTCTTAAAGGAGATGATTGACAGACTGTTACCTACTATTTATGTGCGAGGTGAAGGTTTCTGCCAACAGTTAACTGCTACAGCACATAAACAATCCTCAGCTGAGAGTTACACACATTAGTTTTGTATTTTCTGTAAAGGTCATAATAAAGCGCCCTCTTAAAAGCTTTCACTTCACACATAGCAACAGACTGCTTACCATTCAGGATAATAAAAAAAATATATATCCTTGAACTATATTTTGTTTATAGTGCAATATGAATTCCTGGTGTAACGGGGAGGGAAAAAAAATGGGATCTTTGGTCTCTAAAGCCAAGGAGTGGATATTGCCCGTGACACAACCGAAAGCAGGCAGCAGCACTCAGGAATGTTACACACCGATGTGCCCTGCACTGAAGCTACTTAGCAGCTTAGAGAGGCAGGGACAAACCTAATGTGATAGGAAGTTTGCACACAGGGAGCTCTGTTTGGAGTAAAAGGACACTCCAGCCTCCTGCTCCCCCTGAAATGGGCTGGAGAACCTGTTCCACCTATGGCCGCTGTGACTTGTCACAACATTGAAACAAAACTCGCAGGTCTTGGGGACTCAGCATGAATTTTACCGCATGGATAAAGCCATCAGTGCGTTATAATCTAGTTCAGTGCTTTTTCACATAAATGTCTACTTTTTGAAACACAAGTGAACAAGTGAAGGAAATGAAGGCTTTAGAAGTTGGTCTCAAAAATGTTTTTCTTGCAAGCAGTCCTTTGCACGTGAATGGTTGTGATCCAGTGTGCTGATATCCTGGTACAGTCGCTGTACACAGATCCTCCCTGTGTTCTTTGCACATCTGCCAGCCTCATGAGGACGTCTCGCTGTCCCAGCACATTTCAAATCACATTAGTTGTCTGTGTTCAGGTATCTGACTCATGCCCTTTACATCTGCCAATACTGTGGGATGATGTCTTAAAATAGTTGGACTGGACTCACACATGCTAGAGTATTTGCAGTGCTAGGGAATCCAATGGGAATTTTCAAATGGCTGCATGCATATCTTATAATATATAGTTACATAACGTATACTTAAATAATATTTAAACAAGTAATATAACTTAATTAGAACAATGTATTTTCAAAATAATTACTCTAACAGGTGAGAACATGGCTTTCCAAATATATATATATGTATGTGTGCGTGCATATAGAATCATGGAATCATTTCAGTTGGAACAGACCCTCAGGATCATTGAGTCCAACCATAACCTAGCTCTAGCACTAAACCATATCCCTAAGAACCTTGTCTAAATGCCTTTTAAACCCCTCCAGGGATGGTGACTCCCGCACTGCCCTGGGCAGCCTGTTCCAATGCCTGACAACTCTTTCTGTGAAGAATTTTTTCCTAATATCCAATCTGAACCTTCCCTGGTGCAACTTGAGGCCATTTTCTCTTCTCCTATCACTTGACACTTGGGAGAAGAGACCAACATCCTCCATGCTACAAGCTCCTTTCAGGTAGTTGCAGACAGCAATAAGGTCTCCCCTCAGCCTCCTGTTCTCCAGGCTGAACAGCCCCAGCTCCCTCGACTGCTCCTCATAAGACATATATATTAAACACATAAATAATATAGTGAATTGGCTTACAAACTTTTGTTCTCTGACAACATAGTTGTACCTCAAGGAAAGATTTCTAACATGTCACCCCATCCACAACGGCAAGAGCAAAGCCTGCCTTCCTCCAGCCTCCTGACCCTGTTCCCAACCACCCTCCCCACGGCAGCCGGCTCCCTCCCCCTGGCACAGCCGTTTGCCTGCACAAGTAACCCGGCCGCACAAAAGCAACTCCTGCCCGTGCTGGTGGGGTCACTGCTGGTGGCCCCAAGCAGAGGAGAAGGGCTGGACACCTGCCTGCTCTTCCCCAGCAGGTCTTCTGGACTCAGATCCGTCTTCTCTCTCCCACTACCAAGCTTCCCAGCACACTATTGAGGAGCGTGTCTCCAAGGTATTGATTGAAAGAGTCCAGTAATTTCAAAAAATACCGAAGGTCTGAAAGAGGAATGTGTAGGTGAGACATAAGAGATTGTGTCCATCTCTCTTCCATAGTACGTCCACAGTAAAAGTAGGATCAGACATACTTCTGTACTGGTGGGAGACCACCACAGAGGCCATCGCTTATAGTAACTTCTCTACAATGCGTGAAGGAGAGTCAGAACATTGACCTATGCCGAAATCGCCTAAGGAAGAGAATTAGAGTCTAACAGAGACACAACACAAATATTCTGCTTTCATGACTTTTTGGTGGCACTTGTTGAAAATGTTGATTCTTTCTTAAAGGCAACAAATTCTATAGTCAGTACATTTAGAATCCCATTTATTTCAGAAGAATCACTTTGGGTCACAAAACTGCAAACTCCAAAGTATCAGTTTCTTCATATGTGTAGCATGGGGCAAAGTTGAAGTCAGAGTGGTCTTCTTGGGACAGTCAAGGGGCATGTACAAAATGTATAGCACTCACTTTCTGAAAGAAAAATGGAGTCAAGCAACAAAAATATGCACTTGTCCATGCAGCTTAAGTATGTCAATACATTTATTTGCAATAGCTTGCAGACCTCTAAGGCAAGTACTGACCAATGCATACACCGTTTCACATGTGACCAGACCACTTCAACACTGATGTAGAAACAGTATTTGTTCTTGCAAATAATTCATCTCCTCTCTTTGTTTGGAACATTATAAACTACCCTGACACACATGTTGCCAGCAAAGAAAAGGTTATATCGCCTTGGGTCCTTTAATAGCAATGATTTCCTCAGTTGCAAACCCAGTCTGAATGTAATGCATAAATCTTTTATTAGGATATGTGTTCTTAACTGGAGAAAACATATCTTCTGCATGCAATGAGTTTCACAAAAGCCACTGTAAATCTCCTAAGGGACAAGTGGGGTTTTAGCAACCTCACGAATTAGCATTACACATTGGTACCACAGCCACCTTCTGCTCTCCTCCACCACCGCGGCTGTGCCCAAGCCTGGTGAAGTGCCCACCTGCACAGCGTTGGATAGAAAGCTCTGCAGGAGCAGCGTTCCTTGTTCACTAATGCACAATATCGGTGTGCTCAGACAACCCCAGAGTTTTCTTTGCTTCTTTTTCAGTGCAACACTGTGGTCCCCATAATCCAGCCGATTCCGCCTGTAACGCTGGGCAGCTGCATTTGTAACTCAACAGCTTCACCCTGAGGTCTGTTAGAGGAGGCTAGTGAGGTTTTAAACAGAATTACAGTATAAAAAAAAAAAAAATCTGCTTTCAGTAAGCGCTTGACAAGGCAGCCGTCTGTGGTGTAAAAAAGATAATGGGAGAGGAAATGAAAGGGAAAAATTATAAATGCTTAATAGTGATCACAGCTCTGTCAAGCAAAGGGAAACTGATGCACAGCACTGGGCCACTTGCTATCTATCAACCTGCCTCAACACTCCTTGGATCTCAAACTGGGAAACCAAGTGAGGCTGAGACTTGAAAATATAATTTCAGATATTCCTTTATTCCACTACCATAGTGATAAGCAAAGCATTAAAGGATTACTCTATAAGGGTGGAGGAAAGAGTAAAAATGCCTTTCCCTGTCATTCTCTTACCTACATTTCAAAAATATAGGAGAAATGATTAAATGTGTAAGCTAAAAACAAAGCTAAACAGAAAATACTAGCTGAGATTTTGTGAAACACAGGGGAAATAACAAACCAATTTCTAACCTAGAACCTAAATCAACTCTTGCTGAAGTCCCTGAGAACCTTTTGAAGGGGCCCTGGAGATTAAACTCCTAGAATTGAGTATCTGCTAAAAAACTGCAGATAGCAGTAAACTCACCCTGGAAAGAGGAAAACACATGTGGTCCAGCATTTCCCAGTCTTTAGGGAAGAGGTTCTTGCAGCCAAACAGCTTGTTTACTGTGTGACAGGTCTCATCAATCCTGCATCTGATGGTGAGGCATGTGGACAGGTCTTTACAGAAACCAGGATAAAAGACTGCAGAACACATCAGCCCAAAGAACAGCAGAATGCAGAAATGTATTGAAACATTTTTACATTCAAGTGTTGGGAATATAAAATCCAGAGCACTCCTGTAGCCTGACCTGAAATGCATGAAGTTGGTTACTGAAGAAGAATGAATCACAGAGCCATAGAATCATTTCAGTTAGAAGAGACCCTCAGGATCATCGTGTCCAACTCTAACCTAACCTAACTCTAGCACTAAACCATGTCCCTAAGAACCTCGTCTAAATTGTAAGATGCTGCTGTAGACAGTAAAGTTTAAATTTAGGATCAAGGGCTTTTTTATTCTTTTGGTGAACACGCTCCACCTTTATTGGAAGGAAGTAAAATTATTGTCAATAATAGGTGAGACAGTTGTGGCCATAATGGCTGAGAACCAACCGCTGGATATGAGAACAGATGATGAAGCCTTCTAGAACCATTAAAAAGGGAGTAAAGCTATGTCCTAAAGAAAATCAGGCAGTGATGGTAGAGAGGATGTAATGATGTAAAGAGGAGAATTAAGAGCGTACTAGATGAAACTGTGGGAGTGGGTAAAATCCCCGTGCCATGCACACAGCTGCCTGCGTGCTGTCTGCATGCTGCACATCACTGGGAAACACGAGCATCTATTTTCTCACTGCAGGGGACAGAGGGGAAGGAAAGCTACAGCTTCTCAGCCTCCTGGCTTGTTGAGCGTAATACAACGTCAGACCAAACATATCATTGGCCATGGGCTTAAGCTTACATTTAAGACTTAATTGCTTCTCAAAAAAATAAGTGTCAAAGGCTTACACAGTTGCAGTTTGCAAATTTAATTAAAGGATTAGCAAAGTTTTCTTTTCCTACGTGGAAGCCATTAAGAATAGGAACTTGCACAGCAGATCAGGCCACTTAATATAGCTGCTTATTGCATTAATAGTGTCTTTGCTTAAGTAAAGTGCTGCAAATAGAGCACAGTATTTAACTTTATATAGAAATACTTTCACAGCGAGCCACAATGAAATGAGATTAACTTGAAGCACGCATAAAACACCACTGCAGATACCAAACAGCTGGGGAAGAGGGTGGTCTCACTGGACACCATGCTGCTTGCAATGTGACAATCAAACAGCTGAGAATATTCTTGCATGGCACAGACAAGCCAGCTCAGTATACCTTGGTGTTGTGTGCTTTGCATTATTAAAACAGTTTTGAAAAAAATCCAAATTGGAAGTCTTACCACTCCCTAGTGATGCACTTTTTGGGTAGGCTGAGTTAAACCAGGACAAAAATGTCGTTTCAAGGCACTCTCCGTAAGTATCCTGGCTCCCCACTCTGTTTTTCCAGCAATTGTGTGGTGTTTCAGGCGCACAGGGGTGCTGACAAGCTGCCTAAGTTAGCACATCTAAGCAGAGATCTCAGGAATGATCTTTAGCCTCCTCACTGCGAAACAAATATTTACCCCGTGCATTCCATCTGCGGTTTTGTTCCCCGTGGTGGATCAACTCCCTCTAACCACGGGACAGACCTTTCCCCTCTCCCTCCCTCCCCGGCAGCGGGAAGCTCAGCTGACTAAACAACCCAACCCTCCACGGGTGAGCTGGGTCGCTCCGTCCCGCTGTGTCCCGCAGGCTCACCCTGCCTGTGTCCGGGAGGGACAGCGTTCCTCTCCATCTCCTCCCGCGAGCGATGTGGTCCAGCCGGAGCACCAGCGCCCTGGGCAAGAAGGTTCATGGAGATGGTCCCACACAGGCCAGTCCACCACTCTGACAAACCTTCCAGCAAAAGGAGGTCCCGCATGGTAAGTTCAGTGATGCTTGCCTCTACTGATTAGCATCACGGCCCTGCGATTTTATTTCCCCCTGCTCTGAACGAGAAGAACTATAAATATGTGCCCATAAAATACATGAGATATTCAGAAATGCTCCAAGACGACCGTCAACTTCTAATGCTTTATGCAGAGAGGAATATGCAAAGAGAAATATTTCAATATGTAGGCAGAAGGAAAAGCTTGGTACTTGACTGAAACTTTCATTTTGTTACATAAGAGTGAGATAATTATATCTAGTAATCTTCCCAGTATTCAGGACACCAGGAGTTTTAAGTCACCCTAGATATTTGGATTATTATAAGTGAAAAGCAACATTGATTTCTACTTCCTTATTGCAGATTGCATATTTAAAATCTGCTGTGCATTGTGTTTTCCGATCCCTTCTTTCCCGGGAAGCACCCTTTTTCATATAGCATATAGTAAAGTCATAAAAACTGACTGATTAAAAATAAAAAAAGAAGAAACAAAGGCTAAAAATCCATGAAAATCAGCAGTATTTTTAACTATTACCAGTTGCAGCTACAAGTATTTTAAATAAAAATTACCTTATTTTACAATACCCGAAAAAATACTTTTACTTACAAGCAAACATTTGGAAGGAGGGCAGTCAAAATATTATTACAGATTCCTTCCAAGTTCAAAAGGACACAAGTGTTTGAAAGCCTCTTACTTGAAGTTGTTTTACATATATGTTTAGAAGTCTGCCCAACTTCCAGGACTGGTATTCCAGGGCTAAGCTTTGTTCTCTGCTGACTGTGCTGAGGATGAGGCAAGGCTTCCTTCTTCCTGAGTGATGAAGATACCAGTTGTGTGTGTGACCCACAAACCAGAGAGAATTAGGGCCATCAAATGCTGTGGTTGCAATGGCATGAACCCCATGACCAGGCACCACTTCTTGTCTCCCTGTGACCACTTTGGGGAGGATGCTCTTGATAGCGTATGTGACTGAGTGCTGGACATCCAGAGCAGCAGCACAAAGGCTCGTTGCAGAATTCAGCCTCTGGCAAACTCTCAACCTTATGGGCTATACCTGCTGGCTAGCAAGACCAGAGCCGAAAGTATCAATCAAACTGGTGCCTGCTTGCTCTTTAACAAATCCTGACATGTAGGAGGAAACCATCCTGTTTCCTAATGCCATTATTCTTAGAACAGCTAATTATTCTTACATTTCTATATCTGGCTTTTACCTTGTTCAGCCTTTTATTTCCCCTGAATAGTATCTTAGACACTGTTGTCCTTTTCTCTACAGCTCACTTACGACTGAAACCAGTTTAGTCTCAGACAAATACACCATTTCACAGTTAACAGCATGGCCTGCAAGGACTCGTACCTTAGAAAATGACTTTCAGAAACCAAGAAAACATACTTTGCTTTTTACCTCTCTGTGTGTCTAGGCAAGGAGAAAAATCTATAATGTAATTTAAAAAGGCACTGAGTTTGTGCATCTGCAGCTCAGGAAGAAGAACATGATCTACCACTTCAAGCAAAGTAGGATTTCCACACCAAATGTGTGCCTAGCCATGTACAATGACAAAGCTAGCACTGTTACGGTAAGCAGCATTCTATAGTTTTGGCAAACATATTTTTTCTACCAAGCTGGGCAAATCCATGGCTTCCCTTGAACTGAGCTTCAAAACAAGAACAGCCAACAGCGCTGAATTGATGCAGGTCAAAGACCCAAATAAGTGGTCTCAGAACTGAACCCCATGGTTACCTACCAGCTGCATTTTAAGTCCTGAATTCATCTTTGTTCGGTCATAAATCCCTTCTTGGGCTATGACTGTCTGCTTTTTAAAAAATTCCCGATTCGGATCAGCAGGCTGCAAGTTTGTCCCCCAGAACTGAATCTGGATTTAACAAACATTTGATCTGGATTCAATTGTCAGAGATTCTGCAGGGAGATGGAGGAAAGCTTTGAACACAGATGAGAAAACTAAGCTGAGATGGTAAATTTCGTGTTTAGGAACAATTAAAAGGTGACGAGAACCATCCACCCCATTCATATGCTGTGAAATCTGAAAGCGGGAAAAGAGACGGGCAGTTCAGACTTACCTTTCAGACCAGTGTCCAGCACTCGTGCTACTGGTGCCAGGATTTTGGAGGAGATGGTCACCTGTGGTGAGACTCAGCGGGGATAATAACCATAATAACCATTCTGACATGTGATCCAGATTCTGGAACACAGTCCTACTTCTCTCAGTGCAATGCAATCTACCAAACCTCTATTTCCCTATGAAACACTCGTTTATATCAGAACTACTAAGAAGTTAACGTAATTGAATTAAATTATTACTAAATTTCAAACATAGCAGAAATATTTGGATAATTTACTTTCCAATAGATTTCAATAAATAAACATTACTTTCACTGCACTGAACAGACTTATAGCAATATCTGACTCAGCTGACATTTCGGTGATCTTTAAATTAATTTAGATGCATTGTAAACTGATGTATGTAGGTAAATTCATGTGATTTCTATAAATACTTCTGGAAAACTTTGCAATACAAAGAAAAATCCCCTTGAGAATTACTTTAGTGAAAGATGTTGTATGCCAGTAAGAAAGGTAATTGCTACTGGTAATGTATTTTACTTCGCGTATTCTATAATGTTCTTATATAACCAAATACAAAAAGGCAGTGACAGCATATCCAGCCCTCTCTCTCCTTCTCTTCCATCAAAATGGTCTACCAGTTTTTGTTGCTAACCTGTGGCATTGTGATTTCTAAAGGCAATACATTCAAGACAAGATGCACAAAGGCATTGAATTTTTTATGTTAAGAGCAGGGAGGAGAGAACAATGAAAAAGCTTAAGAAAGTGATAAATACCATCCTTAAAAAAATGGATAAAGGCCATAAAATAAAAAAATCTTTCAAGAAGACGGTACCTTTACGTATAGCACAAAGTTGTATTTTTCAAATCAATACTAAATTATAACAATGTAAATAACCTGCTGGCACAGGCAGCAGGAGCCAATACTCTGTGCAGGTTTCCAAAAATATTAATATTTAGACAATGAGATTTAGACATTCCTTTATTGAAGGCAACCTCAAGACTAGCATGAATTCCCACTACAACCAAGGACATCTAAGCACAGGTCACTCTTCCTTCTTACTTTACCTGACATCTGTCAGTACGCAGGATCAAGCCTGCTGATGCAGCACACAGCTGAAATTTTATTACTCTGGTTTGAAAACAGGGCACATCTCCAAGATGATTCCTCTACCAAAACTGTACTTCAAATTGTCTTTTAAGATGAAGCTCAGTGTTCTGGACTCTAAAAGAAAAAAAAAAAATAATAAAAAGGAAAACAGAAGAGCAGCTTCCCATCTTTCTGTTTCTTAGAAGAACTCCTGTTATGAGAGACACAGAAGTCCCAACTTCCCACAGCAAAAGCCATGAAAAAACCCTCCTACAAAATTAATTCTTTTCCCTGTTTTCCAGCAAGTCTTTGTTTCTTTATTTCCCTCTTGCACTCTGTGCTACCAAAGGCCAAGGAATGTCTGTCTGGTTGCCTGTCTAGACTGCGCCTTAGCTCATGCTCTGCAAACGTACCCAAATGAGCTCTGAACTGTCACCTCCCAGAGCCATTGCTATGCTAACGAGTGTTGATGCTCCAGCCCAGCAGAACAAGGTCCAGATAAATCTGCACTGTGCTGTGTAGTTCATTATAAACGTGTCCTAAAACCAGCAGGAAATACGTCTAATAATAACATGCATGTCCTTGTAGTGCATTCTCCAATAGTCATTGTACATATCTACTAGGAATTATAATAATCAGCAGTGAATAAAACAGTTGTTTTAATAATTAGCTCGCATGTCTTGAAGAAACCTTATTGGGACAGCAAGAAAACCTGTTATTGAACTGAGTATGGCTAAAATAAAAAGTTATTCCCAACATGATCACCGACATTAGGAGAAAAGCCTGCTGTAATTGCTTTATACTTGATGTATGAAAAGGCCAGTAATACTGTGTCCATTTCCCCACTCTTAATTATATTTCTTCATTTTTTATTTGTTTTTTAAACCGTGTCCAGGTGGTTTTTTTCTTGTTAGAGCATAGTGTGAATCTTCGCTTGAGGGCAAAGGCAGCATTAATAAAAGCACATTTTAGCACATATGGGAATTTAGTAATGGCTCTTTTATTCTCTTTGAAGACTATGGTCAAAGGTTCTCAGATCCAATGCGCTGCATCTGTGTGCACTAATAAAGCAGAATTACATTCACTGTGCCTCACAACGTGTGGCACAGATAAACACACGTGTGACCACACCTTGAAAGACCAGTTTTCTTCTTCAGTCCTTCAGTTTAGATAAATATACGCCATGGTCTGGAAGGAGATGCTCATATCGATTGCTGCTGTTTGAGTAGCAAACAAACTATTTGTTTAAACGTCACTTTGTCACCTGAAGAACCTGGAAAAAAGTCTGCAGTGAAGGTTACCAATTGCTTATCAGTTACAGTTACACTCTTTTCTGCACAGAGTTCTCTGAATTGGAAAGGCTTATTCAATCACCTGCAATGTTATTTCGTATTTGTCTGACATGCATTATTTTCCAAAAAAATCCCTCATTTACTGAAAAAATTAGAAAGGTTCAGCTGACTCAAAGATTACAAAACCTAATTTTATTATTTTCCTTATAGTAAAATCAATATATTTTATTTAACTTATCTTCACTTAATAAAAGACTTTTTCTTAAATATGACAAACTCTTTGCCAAGGTTTAAGTATGTGAACATAATTTTCCATTTTCATAGCAACATATTTTACCTGGTTATTTTTATAAAGGAAAATAAACTTAGAAATCACAATCTCATGTGAAATTTGGAATTAATAACTGCAAATAAAAAAATTAAAACACATTTATTTTATTTTTTCCAGTTTTCACCCTGCATTTGACAGAGCACTGGGGATGCCAGTTGCATAGTTGGAATTGCCTCCTCTACCTCATTTAATGATAGTCCAGCATTATTCAGGTAAGTCTTTCTCCAGACCTTGCCAGAGATGGCCAAGATTAGGAGAAAATCTGAGGCTGAAACGGAAGCAGGTGTGTATGAGAATGAAGAAGAGGGACAACAAAACACAGTCAACGCATGTTTTGTGCTGCTGCTTTGAAAACCACCAGCTGCACCAACATCAGTCGCATGAGTAGAAACGAAACTCTCCTATCCAGCCACATAACGCACGATTTCTTAAATTCATTGTGCACATAAGGTTTGGGGGGTGCTCTACAAAAGCAGTGCATTTTAAATGCATTAATACTAAAACAGAAGAAAAACCTCTTTATGGTATTCATTCATACCAATTGCACAGCAGTAAAGCATAGTCAAGACTCAGCTACATTTTCCCAACGCACAGCAGTACTTCTTTAGAAACTGAGGTACAATAAAGTTAAAAGACATTATTTTATTTATAAAAGATTTAGCTAATAACTTACCAAGATATTTTTTCATGTTTTCTGAACATAATTAGAAACTAAATCCAGTGGCAGTAGACATTTTAAAATTGAGGTGAAGGGTGGAAAATGCTGCAGGGAAGGAATGTGGAGTGAGAAAATTACATAAAATCAGGAGGTGGATGGGGGCATCATGTCACAATGCAGCATCTCTTATATCTCAAAAGGCAGAAAAGTCAACTTAATGCACCTAGAACTACACCCTGATAAAATCTGTAAATGTCCAGACCTATATTTTGTATCCCCAATATTTTCTATCTTCAAGCATGATTTGAGGATTAAACACCATCCTCTCTTTCATCTTCAGATTCGCACATACTTTTCCATTTTTGTAGTTCCTGAGAATCATTTATCTTCCATACTTTGGCAAAGGATTTCAGTTTTTTCCTGGGGGAAAGAGAAAAATCAGTCAAAACATGGATACATTTTTAAATTAAGCACAGCAAATCTTGAAAGCTCTACAGTCATCTGCAGAATTTTATACAGAGTCAAAAATAGTAGTTTGCATAGCTCAAAATATTATGTGATCTTTAAACAATCAGTCAACATTTTCTAATATATGTATTCCAGCTCTAGGACAGTCAACAATTTAATTTTAAAACTAGCTTACTATACCAGAAGCATTGAAAATATGAAATAAAACACTGAGCAAGAGTAAACCATTAAAGGAAATACATAACATTGTAGTTTGCCTCATTAAATGTCCAGTGTTCAGTTTCTACAAATTTGCATTTGTAGAATCATACAGAGGATAATGCATTTTCAAACTAAATTAGTATACACATTCTTCTTACTTTCTTTGTTGTTGATTTGAGAGGGACTCATAAGAACTGTGACAAATAACAAGAAGACATTTAAAATCAGCTAACACACATTCCTGATGACAAAGATGTCAAGACTGGATGGAATTACCCAGTGAATTTTCTTAAATAACATGAAAGTGATTTTGAAAAATAAGACAAGGCAGCTGGCCTGTGGGTATTGTGACAGCACAACTATACTGCTATGAACAGGTCTGAGTTTGATTCCCAAGATCGTGATAATTTTTATTTCCTCCCACAAATACACCATACACATATTAAAATTTGCTAATGTGTATTTGGGGGAGAAGGTACAGAGGAGTACTTTGACATCTAGATCGCATCATAGCAGTAAGTAAAAATAAACAGGAGTATACAAAAGAAAATATTTCTATAATGACCTACATAGGAGAACTGGAAAAATTAAGAATTACTCAATACAATAATTTATGCATTGTGAAATTATCAGATAAATTTGTTGTGTTCATTTATTTATTTATTTATTTATTTTCTGCTGACTTGAGTTCCAGGTTTACACAGATGCATGAAGATGCCTCCAAAGTACATGCAAGAGGTCTGCAATGAAGGAATAACCTGCTAAAGGTCAACCTGCTGAATTAGCAGCTGCTGTGCAGTGGATATCCCTGTACCTGACCCCCCACATAGCAGTGTCATTAAAGGGGGAGGCAAAAGGACGGGGTAGGCTGGTCTGGCAGGCTGGCTGCAATCTCAAGGTTACCTTTAGCAACTGCTGCCAGAATCAAGGGCCATGTTCTCACTCCCACCCTTTTCTTCTTCACGTAGACTTCCAGAATCACATCATAGTTTGCGTTGGAAGGGACCTTCAAAGCCTATCCAGTGCCACCCGTGCTATGAGCAGGGACATCTTCACCAGCTCAGGTTGCTCAGAGCCCTGTCCAGCCTGGCCTGGGATGTCTGCAGGGATGGTTCATCCACCACCTCTGAGCAACCTGAGACAGGCTCTCAACACCCTCAGTGTCAAAAATCTCTGCCTTATGTCCAGCCTGAATCTCCCCTCTTTTGGTTTAAAACCATAACCCCTTGTCCTATCAAAAAGACAGTAATGCCTTTTGACAAGTAACACCAGGAAATTGAACTTGTGTGATACCACCTATAGAAAGAAGGACTTCTCAGCTGCATCAGATCCCTGACCTGGCCTGTTTTAGAATCACAGAATCCTTCCTGTTGGAAAAGACCCTCAAGATCATCGGGTCCAACCATAGCCTAACCTAACTCTAGTACTAAACCATGTCCCTAAGAACCTCCTCTAAATGACTTGTAAACACCTGCAGGGATTGTGACCCCACCACGTCCCTGAGCAGCCTGTGTTCCTCTGCTTCACAACCCTTTCTGTGAAGAATTGTTTCTGTAATATCCAATCTGAACCTCCCCTGGCACAACTTGAGGCCATTTCCTCTTGTCCTTTCACTTGTTAATTGGAAGAAGAGACCAACCTCCTCCATGCTACAACCTCCTTCAGGTAGTTGCAGACAGTGATAAGCTCTCCCCTCAGCCTCCTTCTCTCAAGCCATGTGGTCATGCACAACCCAGCCCTGGCACCACGGAGAAAAGGGCAGGGAGCAAACCCTCCAGCAGCAGCCTCAGAAGATGGGTTCGGGGATCCTGCTCCAGCAGGTCCTCCCAGCCACGGCTGCTGGTGCAGCTGCAGTGGCCCCAGTCTGCAGCGAACTGCGGGGTGCAGTGCTTTCAACCTGTGACAAGTCAGGATAAAGGATTCATCACAGCTTTGGATTAAGTATTTATTCTTTTTCACTTTAAGGATACAAGCAAATCACATACCCAAAACTAAAATACAGATGGCAGCTTACATATTTGAAAGCTGGTAAATGGGACACAATCACATCCCACAATTAAGACTGCCCAATCAGCCCTCACTCTGCTCCTCTACGGGCACTGTAAATCAGTTTTCTAACTGCATCATTGCACACTATTTTTACTGCTTGTAGGTTTTGATATGATTAACTCCCTTTTTCGCAATGGAGACGTGCCAGAACCCTATTTGGGCCCTGTCCAAGTAATATGCTAGCATGGTTTTCATAGAACAAAGGAAGATAAACTAAAGGGACGTATTATTATATTATTTTACATCTTAATTTTATTATACAGTAACTCTGACCATCCAGCTCATACTCTCACCTTTCCGTACAACAATTTTTTGTTGATTTTAAAACACTATGTATCCTCTAACAACAGAGTTCAGATATTGTTAGCAATTTGTTGGTTTACTTTTATCAGTTATTGACCATTATTTCCAATTAACATAAGCTACATTGTTTTCCCCATAAACTGTCATGTATCTTCAACAGAAGATTTTTATTTTGCTTTCTTAAAAAGGGGATAAAAACTGGTGTTAAGCACTAAGCGCTGCTGAGTCCCAAAATAGCTGCCTGCACCTAAATACAATTAGTACTTAAATTTGTCTTATTTAAAATTGTTCTGTCAGGATTAGTTACAGCCATCAGATAAGAGAGCTCTTGATTTATTATATTCCTAAAAGGCTAGGATAGGACTGTGGATAGGACTGCCACTGAAAATAATAACAACAAAAAAATTCAGTGGAAATCAGTATTAGCACATATTTCTAAATTGTGTACATAATGTTACAGGTTTTATAAAGAAGATGTCATTTGATTCACATGGGAATTTTCATAACTAGTCTAATATATAAGGTACTTATATTCCTAAATTAAAATCAGTTATCAGAAAAATATGAAAATCCACAGATTTTCAGTAAAATCGTGTGTGTTCAGGATGCAATCAAAATATATTATAAATATATATTTTTAAGTTAAATCAGAAGAATAACTTCATTTCCTTCTACACTATAGTGTGCAAATCTGATTTCACGTTTCAAAGTGAATAATATACTTTCTAAATTAAATCTATTAATATTTTCACTATCACCGGTGAGTACAGAAGTAGGCATTGTAAGACAGTTCTATTTCAAATTTTTCTTTCTGGAAACAGTGAACATATGTACCTGAAAGAATAAATATGTTAGTACTTGCCATAAGAAAATAAAAAATAGTTTATTTCTCATGCGAGCTCAATGTGCATTTAGTTTACTTCAATCTTCTTTCAGAGGGCAGCAATTAACCTCTGACATGATAGCTAACTATAAAATCTAAAGCTTTGATTGAAATGGATAGCTTAATTTCCTAAATATGTTTTTCAAAGTTTCTTCTCACTGCCTCTTCCGTGAAGGGTAGGAGGATATCTGAAGTAGCTCTTACTGTGCTTTTTAATGCACATTGTGTGAAATGCTCTTTGATTCACAGCTGAGTTTCATTAGGGGGGAAAAAAAAAATCACAATTGTTCTGACCTTTTCATATTCACTATCCTCTCCAACTCCTTTGATTTGTCAGCTGCTTTCTTCAAGATTTCTTCAGGAATATCTGCCAGTTTGGCAACATTGAGCCCATAACTCCTTGCAGAGACTCCTTTAGTTATTTGATAAAGAAAAGTGATAAATTCAGGATTCTCTCCATCTTCAGGTCCTAATAAAACAAAATCAAAATCAAAAACTCTTCTATTATGTTAATAAAATGTAGCAGACCAAAATGGCAAAGCCTGCAGTCCCAAGCTTGCTGTGTGATTTATAGCACTGAAGAAATATGAAAGAAAAATGTTTCCTTGAGATCTCACATTTCATCTACTCGCTGTGAGACTAAAAAAACCCTTTACTGTATTCTTACCTCGGGTGTTATGAAGCAGACTTGTGTGTGTGCGCGCATGAAACCTTGAGTCTTTGTACCCAAAACTGATTAGCTAATACTGTAATTCAGATATTGCATCTCACATTTGCTGAGCAATAGCAGAATAAAGGAAGTGTCAGTAATCCCACAATTAAGAAACCTGTAACTACAACACAACAAGAAGTTTGCCAGGAACTTAGGAGCCACAGAAAACATTAGATAAAACCAAAGGTTAGGACGGTGAATCTACAGCTAAAGACTCTTTCTATTCCATGACAATAAGATGGAAACTTAAAAGCCATCATTACAAATCTGATGACTCCTTCCCCTTCCTCTTTAGACATTCTTGTTGCGTCCCCGCACAATCCAGGTCTCGTGTAAAGAGCAGAAAAAGTATGGGGTCATTCGTTGCCATTTGTTCTTCTGTCTTAAAAATGCAGGTTTCTGGAAACCCTGGAGATTTCCATAAATGCTGATGAGTCAAGGTCAAAAACTGAGAGAAAAAATGCCATAAAACTCATCTAAAAGAAAACAATTAAAATGTTAAGTCATAAGGAGCTGACAATACAGGCAGAGCAAGAAACAGATGTGTTGTTGCTCGTAGGCTGGGGCACTACACCTGCTGTGTTCTCTGTAGAAAAACAGTGAAGGCAACATACGGCCTGAAGGTTTAGGTCAACTAACAGTCAAAGCAGAAATGCTGATGCAGGGCACTGAAACACAAAGTATAGGGTTTCATGGACACAATCGTTAAGGAACAGTGCCTATTGAATATCGATAACATCTCAATTGCCTGAGAGTACTAGAGATCAACAAGTTCAATTAATGAACTCTGTGAGAAAAGGACATGGTGATGCTCAGGAGAGCGATGTTCATAACCGGAAACATGCATCGCTCCATAGTGCTCACCTAAACGCAACCTTACTTTGAACTATCTGTCCTCAAAGTTAACATGTTTCTGGGATCCCTGCTTCCAATATGAAACACAATACTAAAGATGAAGTCTCCCTCTAGCCAAACATTTATTTAACTAACTCTCTGAAAAACATTTTAAAAGTGATAGACTATTTATTTAAACACATTATTCAGTGGCAAATACTGAAGTTCCCTGTCTCTATTAGTTTACAATATAAGCAGATAATAAAATATTAAGAAAAAATTAGGGAGAAGGTAAATGGCAAACTTCATGCCAATTCTTAAAACCAAAAAATCCAAGAATGATGTAGGTAACAGGCAACTATTAGGCAAAGTGGGAAAACCAGATTAAGAACTGTCAAGCACCTGATTAAACCAGATACATCAAGAAAAAAAAAAATCAAAACAGATTGTATGGAAGGAAATCCTACATCAAAAATATGTTTTAAGTTTGGAAGCCATGTGAGTAAGAGAGATCCAGTGGATAAATCCTATGTGGATTTTCAAAAGGTTTTTTACAAGAGTCCTGTATCACATGCTCCTTGGAAAATAAGCAGCTAGAATCTAAAAGGAAGGCCTTTGCATTTGTAAATAATTGGTTAAAAGATAGGAAACAGATGCTAAGAGTCCTCACCATGAAGGGTGATCATCACTGCAGATAGAGCTGCTCAGCATAGCCATTATCAAACATGGAAAAGAGCTAAGCAGTAAGCTGATAAACTTTACTGAAAATACTAATTCAGAGCAACAGTGACGAGAAGAAGAGATGCTGCAACTCTTCTGCATGGTAAGACAAGATCTGAACGGAATTGTGAAAAGCAAGCTACAAAATTACACATGGCATGGAAAGGAGGAACAGAGATTATTCTTCTGCCTCTTCTAATTCAAGAACTGGGATCACCAATTGAAACTACAAGATATTTCAAGAGTTTCAAAACAAACAAGACAAGTAGGATCTTCACACAAGACAGTGCTAAATTTTGGAGGTCTCTGACTCAGTAGGATGAAGATGCTAAAATTGCACAATGATACTCAGGGAAACTAGAAACTTCATTGAAATGAAATCCATTGAAGATACTAAAAACCAGAAAACACATCTAGCTTTTGAAGCCTCCTAAGCAGCAAATGTTTGCAGACAGTGCGACCTTTTAGAAGAAGAGTTGCCATATGTTTGATTCCTAATCCTTCCTCCCTCATCCTTTGTATTTGACTGCAGTGAAAAGCTGGATACTCGAGTGAGTGAATCTTCTATCTGAGAGAGCTCGGTCATCCTTATACTAAACAGAAATGGTTGTTCAGTTTTCAAGCCCCCCCCAAAATGTGTGTGTAGGCTGATACTCTAGTAAGATTGGATTTATCGCTTTCATGTCAAGGTTTAAATTACCATTACAATTTTACAATTTCTGGCTATGCCCATGCTGCCAGAATCCCAGATGGATTTATACCATACCTTTTTGTTCAGCACTTTCCTCCTCATTCACCAGGAAAGCCATGTGGTAATTACCAACTTTCTCTGGATATACCTTCTGTAGGTCACAAACTGAGGGATAGTGAGTGACAAACAGTGTCAGTGATTCCACCTACAACAATGAAATAAACACATAAGAAGGTTTGACTTTAATTTTTTTTTAAACACAGCAACACAGAGCTGGTATTCTTTACCCATTTTTTCTTTGCTCTGAGTTTAGACATGCTGCATTTCTACAAGGAAATACATACCATGTCAAAGCATACTATAGTGTAGGCTGAAAAAAGAATTCACAAAGCGTATGTCAGATTGAACACTTACATCTCTAATAAAATGTTCAAGCGTAGCATAAGCAATAGCGATTCCATCGTGTGTGCTAGTTCCTCTTCCCAGTTCATCCAAAATTACTAGTGATCTTGAAGTTGCTTTTCTTATTATCTCAGCAGTATCTCTCAGTTCTTCCATAAAGGTACTCCGGCCTTTGTAAATGTTGTCTGCTGCGCCCATTCTGCATTAGGATGCAAAACAGATCAGTTGATTGAGTTCAAATAAGTGCCAGATAAGACCAAAAATAACCCATGATAATGAAACTGTTTTGTAACAAATCTCTTGTTGCTGCTCCAAGCAGAGCAGAAAAGCTCAGGCAGAATATTCACCTTCCAGGACAACCTACTGCTTAGGAAAAAAAGCAACAACAGAACACGGTGTAGATGAGAGGGTAAAAGACTGAAAGGCCCAGAGGGAACTACTCATGTACCATTAAACACGGGCTTCCACACATTCTTCAGGACAACAGGGTACACTGGCCCTGTAGGCATCTGCAGGAGGCTAGGTTGCAGGGACAGCAGAGAATTTTTCTGGGCCATCAGTCCCTAAGTAAATCCATAGACAGAAATCTCAGCACTCCATGTCAACAACAGGAATTGGGGAGGAAAAAGACATTTCTTTTTCATGCTATTTCTTAGCATGAAGTATCGCGACAAACAGAGCAGCCTGCTCTTCCCCTATAAAGGACCACGAGAGTCCAGACCAGTCAGCTCGCAAGGAGGATTACAGCAAAGGTCGCGAATTTAGCGAATTTACTCTATTGGTTTAGTCTGACCATCTAATTTGCATGTTTTTAAAATACTAATAACACCTGAAAGTATTAGATATTAGCATTTTCATGTAGAGACAGAGGGAACACTCATGTGACCACGTATTTGTGCATCCAGACAGGTACAGCAATTAGTTTCTTCAAGCAGTAACAGAATAACAATTATTTCTGCTAATTACATAGGCACACCATCCTACTAACATGCTTAAGTATCATTTTAACATAAATATTTCCCACCTCTTCCTTTTACACAACTGCCCTTGAACTTACTGACCTCCATACAGGTGAGTTTCTCCTCTGCCCTACACACACGAGTGTGCACACACACACAAAACCCTTCATATTTCATGCCTTTCAACGCTGTTTCAGATTCACAGAAGAATGTGAGGATTGAAGGTATCTCCAGCTGTGAAACTGCAGTTTTCATCTCAGAGATCTGCTGGTAATTCACCCTGTTTTTCTCCTGCAGCTTTGCCTACCTATGCAATTAATACACTTTCTACCTGGAAAAAAAGAACATTCCCTTTTTCCATATGTGCTTCTCAATTACATTAATCATATTACAATGTCACTTCTGAGATAGGTTATCATTACCAAGCCACTGAGCAGGGCTGTAAAGATGGATTTGTTCACTCTCATCAGCCAATAACATAGTTACATACGAACCACATTGATTTAAGGAAAACTGACTCATGGGCTTAGCATATAACATTTTCAGATTTAACAGCTGGCCACAACAGTATTTAAAGCCAATCAAAACCTTTAAAGAGAATCCCAGTATAGCTTTTTTTTCCCCTCTCAGTCTTTTGCTGCATCTCTCTAATATAATTGCTTCTGTTGCCTACATAGCAAGATATTCATCATTTTACAGGGATCTTATGATTGTCAAGAGTAATTGACTACCAATATCAAAAAACAGCAGTTTGGACACAGCAGAATTATGAGTTCTATATATTCTCTGGTCCCTGCCCTGGAAATTAGGGTGGCATGCATAACCTCACAATACACATTATGATGCACATTATGATACAAGGTGCAAACTGACAGTTTTTATTTCATTGAGTATGAGCTTACATACACACACACTAGTTATACTCCTACATACTGGGGAAGAAATGTGATTTTGCACATAAGCTAATTAAACTTCACATTAATTTCAATGAATTAAATATATAATTCTGGATACCAACGCATTGTGAAATCAACGTTTTCTGTAATCCTTTTAAATGCTGGGTTAAGAACTATGAAGGGATTACTCAGTTTCTCACAGCGCCCCCTACATGTCCCAGCCCCTTTCCTAATTTGGTTCAGCCATCATGTACTACTGTAAAATCAAACAATCCCCCTTTATCACAGTACTGCATAGATCTACAGACAACAATATAAATTAATCTATTTTTAAACGCTATTAACTATAAATAAGTTAACCAGAACGACAAATACTTTTTATGTATGAGTGCATGGAAGACAATTTCCTGACACAACTGGTTAGTGAGCCTACCAGAGAAGGAGCCCCAGTGCACCTGTTTGTAAACAGAAAATGGCTACTGGGCAACGTGTCGGTTGGAGGTTGCCCCTTGAGCATAGTGAATGTGAAATGACTGAGTTTCCTGTTTTTGTAGAAGTCAGAAAAGCGGTCAGCAGAACTGCTCCTTTGGGCTTCTGAAGGGCAGACTTTGACCTGCTCAGAAAGCTGGTTGGCAGAGTCCATTGGGAGACAGCCCTGAAGGACAAAGGAATCCAGAAACGCTGGTTGCTCTTCAAGAAGGAAATCTTAGAGGTGCAGGAGCAGGCTGTCCTCAGGTCCTGGAAGGCGAGCCGGCGGGGAAGAAGACTGGCCTGGCTGAATAGAGAGCTGCAGCTGGAACTTAGGCATAAAAAGAGAATTTCTAACCTTTGGAAGGAGGGGCAGGCCACTCAAGAGAAATACAAGAATTCTGTGAGGGTATGCAGGGAGAAAATTAGAAGGGCCAAAGCCCAACTAGAGCTGAGCCTGGCTACTGCTGTAAAGAGCACCAAGAAATGTTTCTGTAAATACACCAGCAACAAGAGGAGGGCTGAAGAGAATCTCCATCCCCTGATGGATGTGGGGGAAAACAATGACAGAAAATGAAGGGAAATGCTGAGTTACTAAACACCTTCTTTGCCTCAGTCTTTAATAGCCACAACAGTTGTGCTCCAGGTATCCAGCCTCCTGAGCCACAAGACAGGGATGTGGAGCAGAATGAAGCCCCAAATAATGCAAGGGGAGATGGTTGGTGACCTGCAGCACCACTTGGACACCCACAAGTCTATGGGGCCAGATGGGATCCATCCAAGGGTCCTGAAGGAGCTGGCGGAGGTGACTGCTGAGCCACTTTCCATTGTCTATCAGCAATCTTGGCTAACTGGGGAGGTCCCTGTTAACTGGAAGTTGGCTAACATGACACACATCTACAAGAAGGGCTGGAAGGAGGATCCAGGGAACTAGAAACCTGTCAGTTTAACCTCGGTGCCAGGGTAGGACATGGAGCAGATCATCCTGAGTGACATCGCATGGCACATACAAGAGAACCATGTGATCAGCCCCAGTTAACATGGGTTTATGAAAAGCAGGTCCTGTTTGACCAACCTGATCTCCTTCTATGACAAGGTGACGCGCTTAGCGGATGAGGAAAAGGCTGTGGATGTTGTGTACTTAGACTTCAGTAAAGCCTTTGACACCATATCCCACAGCATCTCCTGGAGAAGCTGCATCTCATGGCCTGGATGGGTGGACTCTGTGATGGATAAAGAACAGGTTGGAGGGCCGGGCCCAAAGAGTTGTGGTGAATGGAGCCAAATCCAGTTGGCAGCTGGTCATGAGTGGAGTTCCCCAGGGCTCAGTAATGGGGCCAGTTCTGTTTCATCTCTTTATCAATGACCTGAATGAGGGGATTGAGTGCACCCTTAGTAAGTTTGGAGACACATCAAATTGGGTGGGAGTGTTGATCTGCTGCAGGGTAGTAAGATCGTACAGAGGTATCTGGACCATCTGGATCACTGGGCTGAGGTCAATTGTATGAGGTCTAACAAGGCCAAGTGCCGGGTCCTGCACTTGGGTCACAACAACCCCAGGCAGCACTACAGGCTTGGGGAAGAGTGGCTGGAAAGTGCCTGGCAGAGAGGGATCGGGAGGTGTTGATTGACAGCAGCTGAACATGAGCCAGCAGTGTGCTCAGGTGGCCAAAAAGGCCAAGAGCATCCTGGCTTGTGTCAGGAATAGCGTGGCCAGCAGGACTGGAGAAGTGATTGTGCCACTGTACTCAGTGCTGGTGAGGCCTCACCTTGAATCCTGTGTTCAGTTTTGGGCCCCTCATCATAAGAAGGACATTGAAATACTAGAGAGAGTGCAGAGGAGGGTGACAAAGCTGGTGAGGGGCCTGGAGCACAAGTGTGATGAGGAGCGGCTGAGAGAACTGGGGCTGTTCAGCCTGGAGAACAGGAGCTGAGGGGAGACCTTACCACTGTCTGCAACTGCCTGAAAGGAGGTTGTAGCATGGAGGGAGTTGGTCTCTTCTCACAAGTAACAAGTGATAGGACAAGAGGAAATGGCCCCAAGTTGTGCCAGGGCACGTTTAGGTTGGATATTAGGAAAAAATTCTTCCTAGAAAGGGTTGTCAGGCATTGGAACAGGCTGCCCAGGGTAGTGGTGGAGTCACCATCCCTGGAGGGGTTTAAAAGGCATTTAGACAAGGTTCTTAGGGACATGGTTTAGTGCTACAGTTAGGTTATGGTTGGACTCAATGATCACACACTCAGTGTGATCATTACACACACAGTATGTTTGGGATTGGAAGGGACCTCAGAAGATCATCCAGTCCAATCCCCCTGCCAGAGCAGGAACGCCTAGAGGAGGTCACACAGGAACATGTCCAGGTGGTTTTGAATGTCTCCAGGGATTCTGAGGGTTTGTTCCAACCAAAATGATTCTATGGTTCTATGTCTGAACAAGAACCTCTGGCTCCAGAGTCGGCAACTTTAATCTTAGTCTCCAACCCTAGGATTATTAGTATTATTATTTTATCATTTTTATTTGGCTTTTCATTACAGAGGCAGCACCTACCATGCTGTCCGGTCTGCACCTATGATGATTACACAGAAAGTTCTCAGTTCTATTTTTCTCTTGGATTGCATCATTTCCATAGAGCCCTCAAAATCATTTAGTCATTTTGTATCTAATTTGCATTCACAAAAATAATTTTCAGAACTTCCTCACTGAATGCTCAAGATACAAACAGAAATGAGTACTATTTTGCTCTGGTTGTTAACAACAGCTGCAAAAGAAGCCTTTCTTTTCAGCATCTTAAAAGATTCAAATCCAACTCAGGCTTATCTACAGATTAAAAAAACGTGTATTTTTCAATGACATAAAAACTCTTAAATGTTATCCTTTGAAAATGGATAAAATTGTTCTTTCTCCCTTTGTCCTTGACACTAGAAGAATCACACTTGTTTTTTAAACTGATGTGATATGCAATATTATCCCAGAGGCAAGTAAGAATAACTATTGTAATGTGTATGATTGCATTTATAACAGTAACAGTTAATATGCAACAACGCATTGCTCCTTAACTGTATGCTATATTATTCCTGATACAATAAAGTTTTTGAGTCAAAACACCTATTGCTTAAACAATTCTTCAAGTTTAAAACAGCCATAATAAATCCCACTAAACTTCCACAAGATTCAGTTGCTTTGAATTTACATTTTGATGTAGTTTGCCTCCTAAATATTTTCATACATCAAAATAATAAACTCTTTCCCACAATGCTGAATAGAATCCAGATGATTTACCACTGTTAACAGCTACTCTATAGATAATACCTGAGATGCTATCTCTATGAATTGTTAGGGTAAAAATGCTAAAAGAAATGTTATAAATACTAAGCGTTAATGCTGCCAGCACTTAAAGCACTTCCTTTTTTGTTTGCTTGGTTTTCGTTTTACACATGGTCCTAATAAAGTCTCCAAGACTCACTTTCTCTGGAAAGCTGTCTACAATGGGATCAGATATTTCCCTAACCTTCATATATAAACAAAAATAAGTATTTGATTACATTTTAATGGTGACAATATAGTGAAAGAGGTATGACTTGTCACTGAGTGATGCAGACATGTCATGCACTACCCAAATTTTCTTTTCTTCCCTTTCTTAATTTAAAAAAAATGAAAAATAATCCACCTAGGAGAAAAGGTTACAACAGAATAAGACAGTCACAAAAGCAAACCATTAGAGCAAAAACTGTGCCACCCAACTTCACTAGCTTTATTAGTCTATTTGTTAAAACACCAGCTGCTGCAAGTAGTTACACAGTTAATAAAAAAAATTCCATTTCTGCTATGGAATTTCTAATGTCTACATTCAGAAAGACTACTGCATTCTGCCCACGAGGAGCATGCAGACATCCAATGTGAAGAGTGCCTCTTTAGTGCTGGCAAGAGATCCATCACTCCTCAGCAAATGCAATTTGGCTGGAAACCACTTGTTATAATGTCTCTTTGACAGCCAACCAAATTTCATAAAATTAAAAGCTCTTCATCTTATAATGTTCAACACATCTATTATGTAAAGAAAAAAAAAGGACACATTATCTCTTTTCAGTGCTACGTTTCAAGTGTAAAGATTCTTGTCTACAGACTCGGAAAAAAAAAAAACACAGGGAAACAGGGAAGCAATGTTTTCATAAATTAATTTTTGAAGGATAAGTTCGAAATTATGCAGTAGTAGCTAGCTTTATGTAAATCAGCTAGCACTATACGCTTAACCTCTATGTGACCCCTCAGAAAAAAAGACACAGATTTCCTTATACTGCAGTAGGTGCAATCAAATGTGTTTTGTTGTTGCTGTTTGTTTGGTTTTTTAACCTGCTTTCCAGACTCAATAAATGGGCACAGTACTGACCTTTTCTAATGCAAGTGCTCCTCATCCTGGGAAGATATCCTACAATATTTTGTAGCTCTATAAATGTTGTGATTCTTTCTTTTAATTATACAAGCTATGATATCACTACGAAACCACTGGAATTAAATAGCATAACTTCCTTGCTTGCACCTCAAGAATTTTTATGTAGTTGGTATCCATTTAAAATTATTCTCAACAGGTGCAAACTAATATTGCTAAGATGTGTGGTCCTGAAAGTCACCTCGAGGCCTGGTGCTTTCAAGCTTTTGATCAGCTAGACACACCTGTGGGCTTTGAGAGCTGTTCATGAAAAATGTGTATGGAAGGAGGAAATTGAAATTGAAGTCACTGAGGTCTTCTTGGAGTTCTTTCTCTCAGCATCCTGTTAATACTGCTCTCAAAAAACCGAAGTGTCCTGAGGAAGGGGATAAACTTGCAGACTTGATGACCAACAGTTGTATTAAAACAACAGAATAGCCCAAGACATTGTTTTGGAGTGGAGCAGAGCTGCGCCCAGAGAACTGCAGCCCTATACTAGCAGGCCAGGGGTGAAAGTGACAACATATATGTTAAAACAGAAATTGCCCTAGTGTGACAGAAGGCAGCGAAAAAACAGTATCTCCAAGCAGAAAAATGAACCTGAAATACAGAAGCTTCTAGTTAAGGCTTTCTCCATGCTGTCTTTCGAAAGAAGTTATCCAACATGCTGTTAGTTGTTTTGGTTATAAAATTAAGAGCTCAGGTGTTTTATTATTCCTTTATGTTAGTGTGAATCCCTCACACTGTTTGTGAAAATGACCAAGAGCTCCCAGAGGTCACAGAAACCAACTACGTAAATCTGAATGAGTTCTAGAAAACAAGACTGCAAAACTGTTCCCTAAAGCCTTATTCTCGTACAGGTGTCAACATTCCAATGATGCTTTTTAATTTCTAGTTCATAAAATGCTTCTTGCTGAAAAAAAACTTAGATGAAATTTCAGATTTTCCACCCTGATTTTAGAAAGATGCACTCGATTTTAAAAGTTCATCTAAAATACTTACTGGAGAAATGAAACCTAGTGCCTATTGTGGAATAAACCTAACTAGTATAGAGTCTCTACACACTGCCTTTGCAGTTTAAGAGAAGGCATTCAGGTTTCCAGGTATGGTTTGTCTTCCCAGAGGTTAGAATTAAGCCCGACTTAATATCAGAACGTACTCATGGTCAAACTATTTATCCATCAAGAACAATTCACATTAAAATAAAATTACTCTTTCCTCTGAGAATATCTTCAATGCAAGGTGTAGAATAATGCGCTCTCAACACCACCACCAAAGACCTCCCTTCCGTGATTCAAAGAGAACATGGAGAAAAACACAAAATAAATTCATAACATGACTTTACAGTTCCACTCACTCCCTCTCACACAAAACCCTTCAAAATGTCACTTCAAAGATCACTGTATTTGAACAGGAGTTATTAACTTAAAATAAGTACTTTACAGACAGAAAGGATTAGATGGATTCTTGTCTTACAGTTTTTATCTATTTTCTTGCATGAGACTGTTCTCTACAACATGTTTTTGATTAACACTATATAGTTAATATTTTTTAATAAGATCTCACAACAACTGGTCTGTATCCACTTATTTTTTGGCAGAAAATACTCTCCCCAGCTGAAGTCTTATTGGTCTTTGCAGAAAATGAATGGCTGCAAAAATGTGAGCATTAACTGAACATGACGTTCATGAGAACGGAAAAACTTAATATTGATCCTGGTGTGAATGGAAGAACACAAGTGCAATTTCATTTCAAGACTTGCGTAAGTCTTCTCCCATTGAAGTGGGTTATTGATTGTCTATTAGGCACCTAGCAAACAATACGTATGGAGACTTCACAAGTTAAAAATCAAAAGCAATGTGCAAACTGGTCTGCCAAGAAAATGAAAACAAGCATCCCAAAGGGAGGACTGGCAGGCTGACTACTGCATGTCCTTTCCGGCAGTCCCAAGAAACCCAACACCTTTAACCAGAACAATTGTTCATTTTTGCACACAAAAGTGATTTGAAACCCTATGTATTTTGGAAACACTCAAACTGCTAATGAGATTGTTAGTATTATACAAAAGTAGCTCTACTTGGATATTGTAACTTTTGGCTACTTTCCACATACAATGAGAATTTATCAAGTAATTCTTTAGAAGATAGCATCTGCAAATTTATAACAGTTCACTGGCAAGAAACTAATGCTTCACACTCCCCCACAGAGTACTGGTAAATCATTTACTTCATTTCCATCAAGCTCTTACTGATTCAAACCAAAAACTGACAATAAGAAAAATAATTTACAGAAACTGCAATTACAGAATTTTTAAAATAACTCTTGTGCAAAGTATGACAGAAAGCACTGTTATCAGGATAGGTTTGTGTTTTTTTTCATTATTCATGGACAACTTCTAAGAAGTAAATGTGTGCAAAATTACAGGACAATGACAGGAAATCAGAGGATGCTCATGATACTAACCTATTTACAGCCAACATGCACACATGTGCTCAACCATTTCTACAGCTGCTTATTTGCAAATTTTAAATGAAGAAATACCAATGGTTTGTTACCAGATTTAGAAGAACAGTTGTTGAAAAGCCTGACAGAATGCATTACACATTTAATGTAAAATACATTTTTATTTTGTAAATTACTGTAGACATACAATATTCTCAGTCACTGAGAAATTAATGAAACAAGTAAAACCTAACATCACTAGGGATACATACTTTGCATTATCCTGGAAAGAAAAACAAGTCCAAAGCAATCTTAATACTCAGTTTCATAGTGTTTTTTACTTTTTTTTTTCCCTTTTCTGTATCACTAGGTAATTGAAACAGCCAGAACAAGTAATCACTTAAATCCTCATTACCTTATAGACCTGGCCAACAGAGGCATGCTGCACACATGACTACCTCAGTATATTAAAAGAAATGTATCTAAAAGGATTAGCTTTCGAGATGTGAATTTCATTGATTTTTTTTTTTCTGAAAGCCAGAGGCAAGAAAAACACCCATGAATTGCAGCGAACATTCGACATTTTAAAAGCTTCACCTCGATTGACAGAACAGGTAGGACTGAGTTCACAAGATACAATACCAGTCTAGTCAATACAGTCACTGAGTGACAAGAAGTTACTAATATCCTCTCATTCCTAAAGCTTTGTAAAGCAACAGAATTCAGCTGCTCTTCCAAAAACTTTTGTTACATCGCCTGTGAAGAACACCTGAGAAAGTTCTTTACTGAAATTCAGCAATGATACTCTCAGTAAGAAAACTTCTTAAGAAGACTTGTTATGCTACCTGGGGCAAATATATCACTCACTGGTAAAATAATCCAGCAGATATCTGGTTAGTTCTAAAATTTTCCATTCTATTTTAAAACTGGACCTGCTCAAGTGTAAGTTCTGCTTTCCCCGTGCCACGTCACTCACAGCCCGCAGCAGCTGGCTGTCAGGACCCAAGGGCTGAGCTCTTGGAGGAGCACGGTGTCCAGCAGCAGAACCCGGACACAACAGCAATACCTTAAATTCTGCATTCAAACATGCAAAGGATTTTACATCTGGTGTATCAATGGATTGCTTTCCACAGGTCCATCAGCTTTTACATTTACTCAAACCCAGAATTAAGCATTTGTTTTTCTTACCCTCAGTGAGAAAGCTGCAATTTGTTCCTGTACACAGGTACCAAACTGAGGTTTCTATTGCAGCTTGTCCTTCTGACTGAGAGATTTGCCAGTGCAGGCAGTGCACACCAGAAGGCAAATAGTATTATAGATGGAGAAGTTTAGGACAGCTCCATTAAGCAGCTGATGCTCCAAACACATGCTTTTACCCTGATTTCTCTGCAGGAAACCATTAAGACAGTACAAGTGTTACTGGTGGTCAAGAGAAAGAACAGATTAAGAATACAATCACTTTGCTGAACGATGAACTATAAATGCAGATATGCAAATTAGGCACATCAATACTAGCTTGAAGAAGCTGAAAAAAAAACAACACAAAACCCAGCCCTAAAATATGCACAGGTCTCACTTAACTACTCTCAGATTCCAGGGAGGGAACTCAAGGTAATTAAGTTAATGTGCATATGTAGCTGAAGGATTGAGGCCAAGGGAGGATTAAAGAGAGGAAACTATAGCAACAGACTAGGGACAATAGCTGAAGCATTCAGCACAAGTGAACTTTTCCCCTTTAAACCTGTGGACACTACAGAAAATCCAATTCAAATTGTGGTTAGGTTAAATCATAGCAGGGAAGAATTCTAGAAAGGTAAATACCACCATTCGATGTAAGAGTTTCAACTTTACTGTAAAATAGCTGGTCAGCTTCACAGGCAAATTTCAAATTTCCACCCCCCTGCCCTCCCCTACACCATTATGGGGAAAGTCTTTCAACCCCTATCAGGAATACTGCAATATGCAGTAGAAATTGTTTTATAAGTCTCACTGTACATACAAGTAACTGTCTTTTACTGACTCAAATTAATTTTCAAGCCTGATTTTAACCCCTGTAAACAAAACACTTGTGTTCACAGATTTTACCAAATGCCATGTATTTAAACCAAGGACTGTTCTGTTAAATATTATATTACATGTATATGAGATGTAAACCTAACACTGCAGATTCATGTTTGTATGAAATGAAGAAAGACACAAAACTAAATTAGCTACAAATGTCTACAGCATAGCTTAATTTATTTCTGCAGAACTACACAACGCTGTCAGAAACAGTTACAGTTCAAATGTACTGCAATATGTCCAAGATATAACTTTTCTAGGAAAACAAAATGGAATAATCTTCAATTTAGCAACACTAACTACAACTTCTACTTATTCTTTTATTTTTCAAAAGAACGTCTCTATGTGATAAAAAAATAGGTGCAATGAATATAATACACCACCCTTTTTTTTACCCTGAAAGCTGGGAATAGTTTACCCCAGAGGTGTAATTATATAACTGTAAGCATAAATGAAAGGTTTAAGTAATTTTTGTTATTCTGGCAATAAACACAAATACAATTAAGCAAGAACAAACTGAAACAAATTACTGTGCCATAAAGAAATTGCATTTTTCAAAATTACATTTGGGTTCTTGATGACTAACAAGTTCTGCTTATCTGACTGTCGTTGCTTTCCAGAGCAATACAAACAATACTTGTTTAGTACATCAGTGTATAAAATTCTCGTGTGGACATGCCAGTCACTTGGGATTGCTTCGTATGAATGGTTCCCTACTTTTCTGCACAAGACATTAATTAACGTGTATGGCAAAACCAGGAAGCCTTACTACATATATAAAGAATAAACAAAGACTTGAAAAAGTACCTTTGCTTCTTCTGCCTTTTGGAGGCTAATTGCACAGGCAAATCGAGAATGTAGGGTTTGTTGTTTTTTTTTCCAAAGGAAAATCTGAATTACTTAAATTTAAACATTTATTTCCAGGTGTAAATAACTAAAAACCATAATTAAAATATCTAATAAGGCATCAACCAAAGTTCTGGCTAAAAACAGGTAACATACAAACAAGTTGCTGTTGCTCTGCTGAGATGAACTCCTGCACGGCTTCTATTCAGCACTCAGTCTCCTGGTCACTTCTGTATTACACAGGACACCTGCAGACTGCTCTGCCAAACACCACTGTCACCTCAATACCAGAATTTCATAGCCTAGATTTTTATGATGAAGGTAAAAAGAAGCTGAAACTTTGTGCCAGGGTTCATGATATAACTGATATTTCTAGGGCAGACAGGAAGACTAATCTTCATAATCCTACCCTGTAAGCCTCAAAGAAATCAATAAAGCTTAATAAAGCAATAAATGGATGCAAGGAATGTTTTAGCTCGGTAACTGGTCTTTTGATACAAATAAGATGCTATATGCTATTCTGGAAAAATACTGAAGTGTTTGTCATAAAAGACAAGAACTTATTATTGCTTAGTATGTGAACGCACAAAACCTATGCCAGTCCAGCCCAACGATCTGTGTAGTTTCGGAGGTTGTGGACAGCACAAGAATTCCAAAAAAGGCATAGAAATGATGCAATAACTTCAGAGAAAGATTCTTCAGTAGACTGAAAAAAAAAAAAAAGTCCTGCTTATGTAATCTCTCATGTATATTTCCAAGTATAGTATATTTTAAGATTTATTACAAAACAAAATCAGTGTAGACCCCCTCAAGGGGTGAAGAGCAATACTGTCATACTCCACTCATAGAACAAAGGACTAACAATAAGATGGGACAGGCTCGTTTTATGATATAAAAGCTCTGCAAGTCTCCCCTGCACACTAATAACCATTTTTAAATGTCAGCACGGTGTCCCCTCAGCAATCGAGGCCAACTACACAGACTAGCTTTGATGTCCATTTTTTAATCTTGTTTAGTGAAATCACCATGTAGTAAGAGACTTCTAATGAAGAAGGTTTCTAAACCATTTTCAAGCAAGTGAGTTTGTGGGCATTCTCTTTTCAAATACAGCTCATCCGTGAACCAAGCAACGCATAAGTAACAAAGACTATAACAAGCTGCATTCATGCCACAAACTGCTGTTTTTCAAGCTTAGTTCACTTATTGCTGTGCAAATAGCACCACTTCTACAGTGAAGTTCTGAAATAATGGAACTTGTTACTTACTTATTATTTTTAATGTACATTTTTTCTCCCTCTGTCCTGCTTTTACGCAGCTCTCTTCTACTCATCAACTGCTAAAACTGGAATGAAATTAAGTGCAAAATTGTTTGCCTGGTTACAAAAAGCTGGGAATTTTTTTGCCACCAGCAGTTAGATCAATGGAACATTCATTTCCATTAATATTTCTGAGCACTATTATATTTTTTTATTCTTAAGTGACTTACCTCAAATTTCAATTTATTGTGAGAAGCACTTGGAAAACATATTTTACTTAATTTCTATTCTGTGGGAAACGTTCTCTTTTACCTGCTTCACACACCACTCCATTGTGTGCTTTCTGGTCTCAAGATTTCTTATAAAATATACTTTCAACAAGCTTTGGAATATTTTATCTGTAAAAGTAAATAATGCACTTTTAAATGGCTTTCAAATTTTAATGATGGCGACAGAATGAAGAAAAGAAATCAAAATTGATGTTTGCAGGTGTTACTACAATATTTGCTTTCTATCGATTTTTAATCAAAATAAAATTCGTAATGATGCCATAAATATACACATTTCATCCAGCTTAAAAAAATGTATTTGTTTGGAGATAAAATAGTGAAGTTTGTCCACTACTTTCTTTCAGCTGTGCACACACTTGACGAAACAGCAATTAGTTTATCAAGCGGTCAGAATTAAATAGCTGTTGAAAGTATGGAGGGAGGTGACATCCAAAGTATATCTAATTCTAAGACCCAACTCTTGAAATTCAATTCCACCATTTAGAGCTCAGACAAACAGACATTTCAAATAAAACATACAGAATAAAGCATTAAGGCCTATATGATGTACAGCCTTTAAACAAAAGTGGATTAATAAGGGCTGAGTTCTTTGGGTTTGTTTTAGTCCTTCATCCATAAACTGTCCTCTAAGCTTTAACAGAAATTCTTTCCAGATTACCACTTCTTATCTTCTAGACCATGCCAAAAAACAAGGTAAGCATTAGGGACCTTAAAACAACTTCAGCTGTGTCTAAAGGACCCTTGTATCAAACATAGCATTTGCTACACCTAGTCACAGTCCTGCATCTGTAATACACAGCTGTAGGTGGAATAAACTTGCACTTCTCCTATATGGGAGAGCAATATGCTGGTCAGAAGCTGACTCCTGATTGTTTTTTCACCTTGGCAGAGGAATAGCCACACTCCGCTTATGCAGTAGGAGCACTTGACAGAAAGACCACATTATGCACATTCTCCTGAGTCCTCTACATCTCAAGTTTGTGCTCTTCAGCTGATGATCATGCCATTGACAAATATGAGATCTTTCTGGCACAAGGAGAACAAAAGAACAACAACAAAAAAAATTGCGTACAAAGTAGTGTACAACAATAGGAAACGACCTCTAGCACACACCCTACAGAAACAGAGATACTTGCAGTCCTTGCAGGTGTTATGGGAAACAAGCCAAGAGCTTCATGTGTCCTGCATTTTGGCACAAGCCTACAGAGACACAGACATAAACATTCCCAGATTTTCTGGCCCATAAATTCTCTTTTAGGGGACAACAATCAAGGCAGAGAAATAACATGGGCGAGAAGTTCCATGATGGCTGTAGTAACTCATACAAAAAAAGTAATTTTGGGATGCATAAATGTTCTTTCTTCTTCCATCTTTGCGGAATCAATTGCACGTGACTGACATAGGTCCTTCTGATCACAGGATGATGGAAATGAGGAGTGCCAGTCACATCAGTCACACAGGCATTCAAATGCTGCTTTTGTCATCATATTTTCTCCCATGTGAGCATGTACCACTTGCAAAGTTAAGCAGAATGGGTCACATCTCAGCTTTATGGATTTCGTGATTAGTTGAAGATGCCATCTGAGCAGTAGCAGAGCAAGGGTTGACAGGTAGCAAGGGGAGTACAGCCACCAGCTGGCAGAACAGCATGATGCATTGAGTTATCCACTTAGAGGGACCCTGTGATGAAGTGTCTTGGCCTTTAAAGCAGCTTCCTACAGACAAAAAGATACTTAATCTCATCCGTGTCACCATGTTAAGCCAGGCATATGCATAAATAATGCCATTTCTTCTTTAAAAAGAAAAACATAACGTAAGTTGACTGGCTGACTTGTGCAAAAGGTTGAAAACATGCATATTGACTGTTCAAAGAACTGAGAAGATGGAACAAGCTTGCTTTCCTTGCACCCATTCTGTCACTTAGAAGAGAAAGGATTATCTGGTGTGTGCTGCTAGGGTGCTTCTAAGACAAAGTGGCACTATGTCACAAGAAAGCAGGTTCAATGGGGATAAAATGCCAGGTTGGAGCGATGTGCTGGTCTGGGACTGATTGGCAGTATCTTTTCACCGACACTTCCATAGCAAACTGAGCAACACATGCACTTGGGACATCTTTTCAAAGGTAGATAACAGCTGTTTCACAGATGTTTTGCTAGACTCTAGAAAGACTGGGCAGGTGAGGTGGTGAGTAGAGTCCCCCAAACAGTGTCACCACATGCAACAGCTGTGAGGACATAGTTGACATTCACATGGGTAGGTCCTCAAATGCCATTTTCAACAGTAGGAGGTCTTTGTCAGTTGGCAAGTCTCTCAGCAGCATTGTTGTGCCTTCAAAATTCCTTCCCTTTACTGAACCCACTGATCGACTCAGAATTGCCACTCCTTGGCAAGGTATGTGGCTGGAACTGGATACTGGCAGCTGGACTTGAAGTAAAATGACCTGACCAAGGCCAGTGTTGGATAAGGCTGGCACTTCTTGAGCAACGTAGAAAACATCCTTTTCTTTCCTCTGCCTCTTTCCACTCCTTATAGACCCACAGATCACAAAAGTTGAATGGAGTTTCCCATGTATGAAGGGTCTCTGCACTGGGGTCTGAAGACTGCCTTCAAAGACACCTCCAAGAAGCACAGCCTGAGCCTCTTTTGTTTTCCAGAACTGGGGATACAAGAAGACCACATGCATGCCATGGACACACGCAAATACCTCAGCAGGACACAGCTTCTGATGAATCAATCAGAAGTATCAGGTCATTGCATGATGGCAACAGCTTGAAGTCAGAGGCCTAATTTATACAGCTCTGCAGCTTTGTCATGTCACACAGACATGTAAGCATCAGTTACTTTAATATTTTTGCACTCTAGTTTTAGTTCAGTGTTCAAAATCATTATACAAGGAAGACAGACAGACTAGAAAATACCAAAACAACTACTTAACTTGAACCCTGGAACAGACAGATTCAGGATTACACTTGTGGTCATGTATATCTGAAAGACCCTGTATATAGACACATAATACGCTAGAAGAACAAAACTGTCTCTCCCTAGCCAAGGTGAGGAACTACCACCTGTTGTAACAACGTTTCGAGAAATACAGTGGAATCTGAACTGAGTATCTCCTAACTATAGACTCAGCAACGAGGAGTGCCCTCCCTGTAAAAAATACATTTAAATCATCTGTTACAAGGATAAGATGTAGGACAATGTTCTGTACACCTAAATACAGATCACGTGATGCACAGAGACTATACCACGACAATTGCCTTGAAGTGCAGGCAACTGTATGTCTTACATAAATCAAAAGAATTAATCTGCTGCTTACCTAGGCAAGCTACCACTACCACCTGTTAACCCGTATTGCCAACCTCCTCCACCTCTGTTTTCTTAATATACCTTCTCAGACAATTCAGACTCTACATCTTTGCCATCATGAGGATTAAAGGCAAGCTGAGAATCTGTAAACAGCACGATAAGTCTTTTGACAAAGTGCACAAGCAGACAATCTACATGCATCTTACTGATGCTTCTATTTATTCCTTTAGCATTTAAGCACGTGGCACAACTTACAAGAGGCAGTTTTCAAATGCAGTTGAAGCACAGTGCATCATATTAGCTCAAACAAGTGAAGTTGCACCTCTAATAGCATGTCCAATTTGGCTGATGGTATAAAAACTTCACTGGAAGATGTATATCACCATAGTGTGACTGTGCATACTAAGGTCTGATCACTGAACAAGTGAAAGAGCTCTTACTTAAACACAAGAAGACAGACAGGGAGCTCTAGGAAGGAAATTCTTCTTTGTCCCTTTACTGTCACCTACAGTTGGTAGGAGTTAGTCTTCTTCACACTATTCTTTCTAATGGTAGCTTGTGATTTCCATAAATTCATTTGCAAAATCTTGAATACAAGGCATTTGGTTATTTGAACTATTAATTAGCTTGTTTATTTGAATATACTTTACCTTCAAACTGTTACAACATTCTCAATTTTGAAAACTGGCCTTCATGAAGAGCCACTGGTGACCTACAGGAAGAAGGCTGAAGCTTCAAGCTGTAAGAAATCGTATCAATGATCGATTGTAACGGAACGTCTTTAAAGGTCATCTTTCTTCAGAAGCTAAACATCAACTCCTCTGAACGCATGACTAGGTCAACATAATTTCTTTCATTAGTTACTCCATACATGTGTGTCCACACTTGCTACCTCTTTCTACATAAGCACACATAGAAACATTGTATAAATTTAAATGTCTGAATAACCATTCTAGAAGAACTAACACAAACTGAAGGTTAATTTAAAGCAAAAATTGAATCCATTTATTGCAAGGAGAAATCTGGATGGGAATTTCCAAACATCAGAGAAACAAACCCCATTAAAAATCAAAATAGATTGTGCACTGACCTTTCCAAAACTCCTTTAAAATTAAGTGTAATGGCATTGACTAAGTTAACTTCTTTAAGCAAAGGTTGCATGAAAACATTATCCCCCACTGGAAAAAAAAATCAACCATCAAAAATATCCTCCAAGTATTGTGTACTCCCTCCATACTAAATAGATATCCCTTAAATAATGGGCGCAGCATACAATCTGAAAAGTAGGAACTTTTTTGTACAAAAATGGTATACACATACACTGACTGATGAAAAAAATGAACATGGAATTTCAAGTGTGAAATTTATACAAACACTTAAAAATATAATATAGAAACATATTCTAAAACCAGATTTAATTAAAAATACAGAAAAATGGAGAAAGATTTACCATCTTTTTAGTTTACTGTTATGAAGCTGGAGACACCTAATCATGCAGCACACTTTTTACTTACTTCACAAACCCCTTCCCAAGATTAGGGACAAAGCATAGCAATGGAAATAGTAAAGTCATTTTTACACATAATTGTAGAATCATAGAATAGCTTGGGTTTGCAGGGACCTTCAAAGCTCATCCAGTCTACCCCCTGGTATGAGCAGGGGCATCTTCATCCAGCTCAGGTTGCTCAGAACCCTGTCCAGCCTGGCCTGGGATGTCTCCAGGGATGGGGCATCCACCACCTCTCTGGTCAACGTGGGCCAGTGTTTCACCACCCTCAATGTCAAAAATTTCTTCCTCATGTCCAGCCTGAGTCTTCCTTCTTTAGTTTAAAAACCATCACCCCTTGTTCTGTCACAACAGCCCCTGCTAAAAAGTCTGTCCCATCTTTCTTATCGGCCCCTTCTAAGTACTGAAAGGCTGCAATAAGGTCTCCCTGGAGCCTTCTCCAGGCTTAACACCCCAAATCTCTCAGCCTGTCCTCCCAGCAGAGCTGTTTCAGCCTCTCATCATTTCTGTGGCTCCTCTGGCCCCTCTCCAACAGGTCCATGTGTGTCCTGTAATGAGGAACCCAGAGCTGGACACAGGACTCCAGGTGGGGTCTCACCAGAGGGAGTAGAGGGGCAGAATCACCTCCCTCCACCTGCTGGACATGAACCTTTTAGTGCAGCCCAAGATACAACTGATCTTCTGGCCTGAAAGTGCACATTGCCAGCTCATGTCCAACCTCTCATCCCCCAGGACTACCAAGTCCTTCTTGGCAGGGCTGCTCTCAATCCCTTCATCCTCAGCCTGGACTGATACCTGAGTTGCCCTGACTCAGGTGCAGGACTTTGCACTTGGCCTTGTTGAACCTCATGAGGTTCATATGAACCTACTTCTTGAGCTTGTCCAGGTCTCTCTGAATTGCATTGTCAACTGCACCACTCAGCTTGGTGTCATCTGCAAACTTGTTGAGGGTGCACCCAGTCTCACTGTCTGTGTCATTGATGAAGATACCAAACAGTACTGGTTGCAGTACGGACCCCTGAGGGACACCACTTGTCACTAGTGTCCATTCAGACACTGAATGGACATAAGTAATTATTTGGGAGAGTCCATAGGAGCACTCAGAGCTACTTCCTAAAGAAGTAAATAACACAACCAGGATATCATAGGAAATTAGTCTCTCCTCCCTCCCCCAGCAAGTTTTGTATTTACAGACTTGTAACAGCACATCATCTGGGCTTAGGGGCATTACAGAGTAGAAGATTCTCTCCCTTTCCCCCTCTTTAGGATCAAATTATCAACACTACTCTGAAAGGTTTGGACTAGTCTTAGCACTATATTATGTCTATACAGCCAATAACGAAGATGAATAATTCTTATTTTCACTGTACCTGTAAAGCAATAAAATTCCTTTTGCATCTTTAAAAATGCTTAACATGATGCAGTATTTAAAGTCAATTCAGAGAAGCTATAATACACAAATACTAAATATATCTGAAGGAATAACCATAGTAGCAACCCTTCAATTTCCATGGAAACCCTACTTAGAACACAAGATACAAATCCTAGATGAATGTTAATCTCTTAAACCTATATAAATTCACACTTCGAAGATGCAGTCTACAAACAAAAAAGAGACTGCAGTATAAAGCACCAACACTAAAAAAATTCAGCAAATAGTAGAACTGTTGGTGCTCCTGATGCACAGAACTCCTCATAGAGTCAGCCTGTAAAGCATCGCTCACAGCAGGGTGCTACGCTAATAGCAGCATCTAGAAAACAACACACCATGGCAGTAATGAAAATAACTTGGAAGCTGACATCTTGCCATGGAATGTTTTTAAAAGATTAAAATATACCAAAGCTATCAAGAAACAAATCCCATTTTCCAGCAGGACACTTGTGGCCTGGGGTGGCTCAGTAGAAAAGAGGCTTGCATAGCTGTTATCCTATTTAAAAAAAACAAGAGCAAACAAACAACCCCACAAACAAACAAAAAACATGTTAAAACCCCAACACGCCAACTACACAAGAGCAACCCCCAAAACAAAACACAGAAGAAGAAACCAAACAAAAAAAGCAAAATGGGGGTGAGTGAAGAAAAAAATCTGATATCTTCAAACTCATTCCCTGCCAGAGGAGAGTCCTTGGCAAAGACTGAGGCTTTAGAAATGTATCTTCAGGCAGACAAGAGCATTAAAGAAACACTGTGGGATATAACATGTGGCAGCTGAATTGACTGTTTCTCTTCACCAACCAGGCACTTAGAACTATTACAAGGAAAACTTCCGAGGGCGAAAAAATACCCTGATATAACACATTAACCTGGCCTGACAGACTTTTCATACTTTAAGACCTTTCCCAGATCCCTGGGAAAACAAAACAGAACAACAACAACAAAACGAACAATCCAAAACAACCAAACAAACCAATACAGTGGTGCCTACTCTCTGGACAGTCTCTGCACAGCTTGTGACTCCAAGCTGCAAAATCTGATCAGTAACTCCTTTTCTCAATGGGTAAAGTTCATAATTTGGAGAAGGTGAAAATGAAGCAAGAGTTACCCAAAGACCAGAGTGGGCACTGAAGACCATTTTTGTGATCACCGACACGCAAATACAGTGGGATGGAAAAGACCACTGACAACTCACCTGCTTGGGAGCTCAGATGTCATTAGTTGGACATGTAGAGCAAGGAAAGCCTCCTACACCACAGGCTGAGGCAAAATCATGATGCAAGTGTTCTAAATGTTTATAATGGAAGGAAAGCTACAACTGGGTCAAGATCTAATACCTTGAAGCACATCGCAAATGGGTGATGTCTGTCCCAACAGCACAATCAGTTCCCTCAAATTACGCTATGCAGAAGAGAGAAGTTTAAACAGATGCACAAACAAGCAGTTTCACTGATAATCTTTTACAAGTGGAAGTGTTCACCCTGGATTTCTGAAATAATGCAACAGACTCAGCTTTTCTGCTTCCTGTTAACCTTCTAACTAATCCATGAGTATGCCTATGTCAAGAATATATTTTCAATTTCTTCTTGATTAATATTGAATCAATGCAACAACAAGAACTTAAGGAATTCCTTAGTATATTCACCTGGTGTTTGACATAGTTCACATTAAATGAACAATAGCATATCCAGCTGAGCTTCCAAAGCTAATTTAGACAGGAAAAAAAAAAGTCAATCCCCTCTGTTAGAGGGGCTCCAAATTAAATGGTCTGAAACCTCACAGCCAGTAACACACTCTACGTGTGCTTGGCTTGAAATCTAAAAGCATAAGTTTTACCTTCAACCACACTAACATATGAGAACAGATGTGAAAAAATACCTGTAATGTAGGGAAAAGCTATGGAATCAGAGAAATGCACTGGGGAGCAGGTGGAACTCGGATATGTTCAATTCAAGGTTTTCACACTGTAAAGGACAATGACCAATTTGTTCACTTTCCAGTGGCCACAAAATGACACTTCCAGGGACTGTGTCACATTTCCTAATTTTTCTACAGAAATAATCCTGTTGCAATGACACTCAAATAAAAGTAAAGGGACACTAAGCCTAAGAGTAATAGACATATGCATATATAGTTAGAAATTAAGCCAGTGTGAGCACAAGTACTGTAAGTTCACCTACAAAACACAGAGGAAGACAAAAATAATCTTAGAATTGTTATTAACATCATATTTTTTTTTCTGTGAGGTAAATCAGTTCTTGTGTATCTCCATGTCCCCTCAAGAAATGCTCATCCCAGCAACTAGTCAATTACTTTCAACACAAGGCAGGGAAAAAGGTAACCACTTTGAATTATCAGCTCCATTTAATTTTTGAAAGATAATACAAAATGTTTTCTAATTTGTTCAACTGCTGAGCACTGAAGTGCATCAAAGCACGATTTCGTTCCTTTTTGTCATGACACTGTGAGGTATAATACAACATCTTTATACCATGAAGCAATCCCAGACAGCAGTATCTCAGATTCTCTTTAAAATTTAATGCTGAAGTGCACTCCGCTATCACAGAACTAGAATTTCAGGAAAGATAATTCTACTACAGATACATAATTGCTGTGAAACGTATAACCTTAAATTATCCATCTCAAATACCATCAGTAACACAGAATTTTTGCTGTTTAAAAAATAGATTAAAGAAAAAGGGGAAAAATTGCTGGATAATCCTTGGAAATACTACATTGTAAAATAGAAAAAGTTTTGACTGTACTGATAATCTTTTAAAATTACTCAGCACTATCTTAAAAATGAGACTGAGTGAAATGAACTGCCACTATTCATTCTTTCAAAGACATCAAGACTCGTAGTACAGGAGGGATAAGAAGCATACACTACAAGCAGTCCCAAATTCTCATTCTCAAATATTCTGAGTATGTACAATGGTGCTGCACAGCAGAAAGTGTGACACAAGTTTCAGAGGTGACAGTATTTATTTTAGGGGAAGCATAATCTGGCTGTCACCCAGCACAATAAATTTGGATGAGATGTCCATTTAGGCAGATGAAGTTAGATATCTGGATCTTAATCAAGACAGACACATTAACATTCTTACCCTTTAAAGATTCAAAGATTCCAAAACAAGTACTACAGCTACCAGAAAACCAGAATCAAAACCTAACAACCAATGCATGTATTTAAAATGAAAAAATGAAATATCAAGTATAAATTCTAAATTTCTAAAAGAAAAATGAAATTATAATTTGATATACACACATATGCATCCTGCCACAATAACATTTTCATAAACATACAGCAAGTTTTGAAAGATTACCTGGTAAAAATACCATCCACAACACCAATTGTCGACTCCTCTGCGGGAACATAAGAACCAATCTGGGCCATGACCGTGATCAATGCAACTTGCTTTATATAGGAACTCTTTCCTCCCATGTTGGGTCCAGTTATTATCATGACCCTTTCACCATCTCCCTGTAATGATAAAACATAAATCAAATATATTGTCCTGCACATAGTGCTTTTATAAGAAATTCTGGTGGTATGTATGTGCTTAGAGGCACACAGGAAAGCCCTCAGGATTAAACATTCTGTTTGTATATGAACAGCTTCCTTCAAGTTCATTGCATACACTTTTCAAAATATTATGATGTCTCAGATGGATAAATCTTCCTAAGACCTCTCCAGGCTGGTGAGAAGCAAGCATCACAATGAACTTTCATTATGCTTGAGCAAAATGGACAGAGTGAGAGGAAACCTTCCTTTTGTCCATGAAATAGCTAAGAAAGCACTCCAATAACTTTCTGTGCAATTTTCTTTGGAAAAAGAGTTAAACTCAACAGCTTGGAGCACAGCCAGTGCTGTGCTAATTTGCCTGTGCTCTGGATTCCTCTCCGCTTAGAGTTCTCATTGCTAAATGGGGAAAAGACCTGGCAGAAAAGGCTCTGACCTAGATTTTACACCCATTCATAACTTGCCTTGTTACAACATAAGCAAATTCAGACTGGCTACAAGAAATCAGAAAACTGCCGAGTTTGGCAATAGTTGACTGCAACACAGATACTGTAAGCAGACTGCATCCAATCTCTGATTGATCAGTGTATCCAAACACCGAAATACTACAGAAAATTAAATCAGATGCAAGAGCCTGTCTCAGCTGTAAGACTCCCTACGGTGCTGTGACATGCCTACAGCTCCAGAATAAAGCTGTCTTTCTCTGCTGCAAGACAATTGCTAATGCAAAATTAAAACTCATCAGTGAATCCATAAAGCTTTCTCATAGCCTGAATCACGACTAGAAAATTAAGTTATGCAAGGACTTCAGACAACTACACTTTTCCCTTCCACTGGGTACGTACAATGAAATCCAGCAACTGGTGAACTAGGCAAAAGTCAGTATATTGCATTGTCCCGTGGGAGAGGCATGCAAAGAAAGGACCAGATGTGCAAAATGAACATTAGCCATGGTACTCAGGAAACTTGAAACTTATCAGGCACTGTGACAAGAACAAAAAACTCTCCACAGAATAAACCTCACAATCTTTACAGATTTGGTTTTTTAATCAGGCTTTCATTTGGTTAATAAGGAGGCAAATAATCTTAAGATAGGACTGTCACATCACAATCCAGATCACACGGAAGACACATGCAATCAGTATTTATTACACATAAATATCTGTTTAGTTTTTGTGGAAAAAAATCCATGCATCATAAAGTAAAAAGCCAGAAAATGCCATTATGAGGTATAAATGATAGAGGTAATAAAATGCATATGACTATATGGGAGCAAAATTCATAACCATTTGGCTTAACACAAGAGAATTTACAGATACTTAAAACCAGAGAGAGCTCATCTGTTAAAATCCACAAATTTCTTGCATGTGTCTGGTATCCCTCCAGGGTCCCTCCAACCATGCTGTGAGTCTGGTGGCTGGTTTGCAAAGCCAGCTTTCGGAAAGAACATCTGCTGTAGCATCATACCAGAAAACCCATCTGCCCTTACAACTGCATGCAACTATAATCTAACATCTTGTTGGTATTTATGGCTGAAGTTAAAAGTACTAAAAGAATCCATGAATATTTTGGGAGGAGAGGGGGAATGGAAAAGCAAGATATTTATTTCAGGGCACTGCAAGAAAGCTTTTCCTAAAGTTTGATATTTGACAACATTTCAACTGAAAACATGACAGGAGATGCATTTTCCTGCTGATTCAAATACATCAGTTTAACACTAGAGGCTTTTTAATAAACTGAGTTCCCACCCACCTTTCTCAAAAAAGAGAGAAGTCAAACCAACAGCAGAGCTAAATGTGACTGTACCACCATCACTCAACTTTGTAATATTCAATATTTAGAAAGACAACATAAAAATGAGACTAACAGAGGAAAGTGCATGACGATTACTGAATGAAATGCTGAATTTTCTGTAAGTGACATCTGTCACTTGTTGACAAATAAGTCTGAAAATATTACATGAACTACTGCACAATATCATTATCACTGTTCAATATAGAACAGCATTTAAAAATATTTTCTGATAAATACATACAAATTTGAATGGTGTTCATCACAGAATGCTCCACATGGACATGTACCTTTTCTATATTTACTACACAAAAAGGCAGTTACATATTCAGAGTTAAGTAGTAAGCATACTTTATATATTAATTAAGAACAGATGTGTAGTATTTAAAAAAGATAAAGAAAGGTAGATATTTTACAAAAAAACGTCAAAAGACTGTTTAATTTAAAAGATTTTAGTTTCTCAGGGAAAGAAGAAATACAAAACTAAAATATGTTTATCAAAAGCAAATGTGTGAAATATGATACGCTGTCTCCTACCTATGTTAATTGCATATACATAGCAACTTTAGGTAATTTAGGTCATACAACTTAGGTAGCATTGCATAGAAAATGCTAAGAAGTAGCACTGCCACTTTTTTTGACCTACTGACAGCAATATCCAGAAAGTCATAGTCTTATCATTTCCCAGCATCATTCTTTACAGCAGAAAACAACAGCTAGGGGGATACTTACAAGTAACATACAGCTTGCAATCTACACCTTGCAGAGTGGGATCTTTATTATATGTGGATATGAAAAACTTCGTACAACTAATGAGCAGCACACGCGGTGTGTACTCGATACTATGTAGTGAAGACTCAGAGCTACAAGTCTCCTTTGTCAGATTAAGAAATGCTATATAAAAATAATATTTTACTTCCAGAAAGAATAGAAAACACATAGTACAGAAATGCCTAAAAAAAATGTGATCTTTTTAGGATTAATTTGGAAAAGTGAGCCTGTTACATGTTACAGAGGAACTTAAGCAGTTGCTATTTTGTATATTTAAAAACTCCACAAATTTGAGATAAAGTTAGGACGAAACACAGACACCTTCTGATGACACTTAAAAAAACTGTAATTATTCACTTGTTTTTCAAAAACAACTATTTAAAGTTTTCTATTCCTAATTTTGAGACCATGTTTCTTTATGTCATTAAGACTGAACGAGGTTGTAAAGAGAGTGTCTGGCTGCAAGATATCAGAAAACGGACAAAACAGATGTGATCATGTCTATCAATATCGCTCTGAAATGCAACCAAGCAGACAGTTGTATAATTAATTTATTTTAACTTACTGGCTGATAAGGTAATCTCAGATTCCTTTCCTTGAATGTTTTTGAAGCTCAAGCACTATCTCAGTACTTACTGAAAGGTTAGTGGTATTTGGAACATACTGATCCTGCTCTTCCAGTAGTACATCAATCACAGGGTGCCTCCCATTTTTTATAATTATTTCTTGTCGATTATCTTGCACAGTTGGTCTGCAAAAAGGAAGAGACATTAATTTGTAACTGATTATTTACAACTACCGTAACTAAAGGCTGCAGGACAGTCATCTATGATGCAGATTTTCATGAAAATTACAAATGACAAAAATTAATTATTGCTACCAAATATTTCTGAAGACTTCATCAGTTTCATTCATTTATTAAAAAAATATTAGCAGATTGAATAAAGAAATTTTAGAATATTTTCTTCATTTTTTCATTACCTAGGGAGTGTTTGAGTCATTTGTGTATATTCTAGAAAACTAATAAGAGCTAAAAAATTAACAAGCAGTAGCAAAACCCCCAAACTGGAGTACGATCTGCTTTCTTCTCACTGCTGCACCAATTTCTGCAAAGTGCCACCTTCTGCAGATACATTTTATGATCTTGCTGGTGAATTGGTCCAGGCTGTTACCACGTTAAGTCCTAAATGGAGCGTGAGCAGTAAAGGAAATTGTCCAACTATGTATATTATGACTGATAACACATTAAATGATACAAACCAAAGACTACAGTATGACAGAGTTGTAACTCTCCTACAAAAATCAACAGCTCTCATAACCTGACAGCAACTCCCAAACACGTGTAAGTCGTCAAACAATAACTGTCTATAGAAAGAGCATACTATCTAAGTTGAAATGGTGAAATGACAATACCTCTTCAGAAATTAATATGCAAACCAGATCGATACTACTTACTTTTTCTCTAGTGTCTGAACCATGTAAAAGGTTTTGTCTCAAATGTTTCCACCTTAGCTATAACACAAGTTTGTCTACATGTCTAGTAATACGTCTAATTCTACGTTACATATCTCCATGTTTGAAAAGCTCCAAGAACTGTGCATTTTTCACAGAACAAAAAATGCAAAAGAAGCCTGTTCCAAGTGAGTTATGACTATGATTCCTTTTTATTATCTGCAATCTAGATGTACTTTTTCATCGTAAACTGAAGTACAGCATTCAGTGGAGCGGTAAATGTGGTTTCATGTCTCAGTAACATTTTTGTACACTAGACGTACAATCACTTTGATATAAGAGCAGTAACTTAGGAAATGTGGCAGCAGCTGAGAAAAAGAGAATACTGGAACAAAGCCAGAGAATTGTTTGACTGGAAATTAACTAACACTTTGAGTAGACTTTAGATGAAAGTCAAGATGTGAGGAGTGTGATTTATCTTAGGTTAAAGAATGATGACACAATTTGAAAGGAAAACAGAGGTAAGATCGATAGCATATTAAGAACACAAAGCCCTGTGGAATGAGGTGCAAACTGATAATAGTGTGGTTTTTTTAGCATAAAGATATTTCCAGCAGTTGTATAGCTGAGATGAAACCAATACATACAGACTTCTAGGCTGTGGGACAAAGAAAGGAAATGCCACCCTCCGCTTGCTGGGTAGGTGAGTTGTTTGCAGCTGTAATGTGATAGTCCTAAAGGGAGGAGCACGTACCTACAAGTGCTTCCTCCCGTACCTCTCCACTTCGCATTCAAGAGAGGGAGATGATGGCTAAACAATCCATTTATCATTTTATAATTCTGCCCTCATATTGGGAAATAATTCCCTTTTTTAAACTGCTTGAACCTCCTCCTATGTAACTGTAAGACAGGATGTGGTTTCAGGATGTCATGAGCCTTGTTGACTACCTCTTCTGGATTCATACAATGGGGCATGCAAAAGTAGGGCCTTGGTCACAGTAATTCAAAAGGTCTTCTCTGCCCCGTGTTACCACAATCAGACAATGATGTGTCAAGCAGTAAGAGAGGAAAAAAAAATAGTAAATTCAGCAGCATTCCTTAAACAAATTCACAGTCTGCAGAGTGGATACTCAAACATCAGATGATTACCTCTGGGCCACCAACATCATCATCTTCAGGTATCTCAGTTGGCTGCCCTAGTGTTGTACATCATTGACTGTGTAAAGGAGGAGTCTCCCAGCAGAGGGGTCCTGACGCACCCTGAAGCAGAGAGAGGTGCCTGTCCCCCTCCAACAACTGCGTGGAGCATCTGTGCTCCTGACTTCACTCATTTACATGCCTCAGGTAGGGCGATATGAAACAATCCTCGATCAAAAAACATTCCTCTGAAATACTTCAAACAGTTAATATGAAAGTCACATCTTTCCTTCAGTAGCCCTCCAAAATTAATTATTGACGCTTTCCCTGCAGCTGAAATTTCACTGAAAAGTCTCTGTCCTGCCAGTTTATAAGCTCTAAGCCACTCTTTAAAATTCAGTGAATTATTTAAACTCTGCACAGTGAATTAATCAGTTTTCAGTTTGTTTTCTAAGTATACAGAAGTAAGTGAGCAATTACTTTCAAAGAGATTTTGATAGAAACACGCAAGATCCCAAGAGTCCAGAAGTGATCAATATTATCTTTAATGCTGTGTAAAAGCAGAGGCACACATAAGTTGACTTCCCTTCATCCACATACATTTACTACATGGTATGCTGCATTTCCACAGGTCTCAAATGTAACTAATTCATACGTTTATTTCTAAGCAACTGCCCGAGCACTTGCAGCACAGCCCTGGAATCACAAGATTTTAAAAGATACACAGAGTACTTTTCAAAAGAGAGCATGTGGTCTGTCTGGCAGAGGGAATGGCTGACGACTGTAAAACAACAAGCCCTTGCAGGGGTGTCTACAGTAAATCTCACAAACTTAAGCTTTGGACACCAGGAGAGCACCCAGCAAGCTGCAGTTCAGTGAGTGCCCAGCACCTCTGGTGACAGAGGGAGAATGGGAGAAGGAAGCCCAGTGAGACCATCTCTGTCTGGGTCCAAGAGATGTGGGCTTGTGACAGGGACAATACCCAATTTTCAGGGTGTACACACAGAGCAGCCAGCTCTGGACCAGCCTCTAGGGACGCAGGACTAGAGGGTAGGGGGAACACCCCCAGCACCAGCAGAGTCTCAGGCTGCGGTGCCTGCTGCGCATATGTGGGTCTGGGGCAGAGGGAGGTGCACATCAGATATAACACGTGATCCCAGGTGAGGCATCATCACTGCTCTGGAAACTGGCACTAATATTCACTGATTATCTGCCTGAAATTACATCTTTGAAACTTGTCTCATACACCTTAGAATCTCTGGTATGAAAAAGACATTATAAACTCAGAGCTTGCTAAGAAAAAAAAAAAAAAAAAGGAACATAGGAGAAAAAAAATTCCATGCAAAGACCAACATATATTAATACATATGAGAGATACTACCTACTAGACCCAGGTCAAACAACAGACAGACAAACATAAGACATCAAATTTGAACTGCAATATTTACAGATTTGCATTATGCCCAGAAGTGTTGCTTTGCAAAATCAGAGTAAGTTGAAACTACTGTAAACAATTTTAATAATGCATTTTATCGTAGTATACATATTAAAATAAATTTATTTTAAACACTTTAATTCTCTATGAAATCCTAAATAAAAATTAAAAATGGATTACCTGCAGTAGTCTCCTTGTTTAGCCACCTGGGCCAATGAGAATAGACAGTCAATAGTTGCTAGGTGACCAACTGCTTTAGACACAGGGTGATAATGTTCACTAAAATGGCTATACCAAAACAGGGGAAAATAACAGGAGGAAGAAAAGAGAAAAAAAATCATTTCATACAGACACAAATGTACTGTCAAAATATACCCCCATGCATACTTCTCACAGCACTCCTGTGGTCTTCAAATTACTCTGAATTCAAATTTCCCAGCAGCGTATTAGCTTACAATATGAGGACACAATCAAGACGGACTCCATGCTCCATTGTAACAGTGAATTATTTTTAAGCACAAAAAAGCAGGCAAAATGAAATTCATTAGATAGCATATAAAGGTCTGCAGTTGATCCCTGCTGCCTAAATGAGGTCTATAAAAATGCCACTGTTTATCACAGTGGCAATCAAATCCCAACTGCCAATTTATTTCAACCATAATTTACAGTAAAAAAACCCGACCAACTCAAAGTGCCTGAACAAAGAAGTTGTCTACAATTTCAATAAAACATGGTATCTAAAACAGAAAACTCAAGATTTCGTTTTCCGTTTATGGTATGGCTTACCCCAGTACAATAATGGCACTACCAGGACAACACATTTTTCAGTAGAGTTCATTCTTAGTCCTCCAGAATTTATTTTTTTCCCCCCTCAAGCATTTATTTTTTCCCTCTCCTAGTCTCAAAGATAGAACACAGAGTAAAAAATCAGAAGGGGAGTGAAATTTAATAAATAAATAAATGGAGGGGTGGGGAAGAAGAGCACTTTCCTATACGCAGGTCTTTCCTTGTTATATGCTGCTATTGGACAATACTATTAAAAACAGGAAAGTGAATATTAAATGCAGAAAATCTAAGTGAAGTAAGGTTAAAATAGGTCTGTTCAAACTTACGTGGCTAATAGAGTGACAAAAATTATTTAACAGAACTATTTTTTTGGTACTGCAAAGGGAACACATCAGGAGAAGAGCGAATTGGAATGTTTTTCTAGTTTCTACCAAATTTACAGAATTGCTGAGTACCTATTAGGAGGTAAACCTTGGCATCAGTTATATCCAGTGAGACAACTTCAGAAGGAACTCATTAGGACTTTGCAGCAATGAAAAAAGCACAAGTGAAAATAAGCCAATTATAACTGCATGGCATAAGAAACAATTTCAGTGGCTCTGTAATTCATTGAAGTAAAAAAATTATTCATAACCAGACACTGGTACAACCAAAGGTATCCAGAAGTTTGAGAAATATATTTTAAACTCCATATTAAATAACCTCTGGCTAAATAGTCAAATAACTTCATTCAAAACCCTGATCTGAGACAAACATCTTCTGTGGCAGTTGTGAGGGAAAATAACTCTCCCTTTACTTTCTAGCAAACAGACTCAAAGTCAGTCGCAGGGTTAGCAGACAAAATGCACAGCTATGGAGAATCACAGTCACCCCACTGACTGTCTAAACACTGGACATTCCTAACTCAAAAACTGTAAGTAACACTGCAATTGTAGTTAGTTTTTATCATTATTCTTTTTAGTTAATGGCACACATAACAGTGAAGCCATACACTATTTCAATTAATATGAAAAGTGAATTTGGTTAACTTGTATAATACATTATTTTTTCATCTCACATACTTCAATAATAAAACTAACAGATTCAGTTTCGCTCCTTAATTTTTAAATTTTGAGAACCACTTATATCTTTAATAGTGTAAAATTTCAAATGCTAGATATATCACTGCTTGTCTCAGGACTCAGTCTGCAAAGGTCTTGCTTTAAAATGCTTTAAAGCGAAGAACTATCTTTTAATTGACTATCTTGAAAGTTCTTGTGGTCAACATAATTGCATTACCAACTTTTTTCTTTTCTTTTAAGATAAACATCTTTATTTTTCTGTGTTATAGCAAAAATAAAATAAAATAAAATAAAATACAATGATAAAACCTGACTCTATTTTGTAAACTCACTCTAAAAAATTTAACCATTCAGCATTGCAGTCAAGGACTAGTTGCTCCCGGAGCTGATTCAGATGTCTGTAATTTTCTATAACAAAAGGAGAGTGGAAACGGCTGACAGCTTTTGTGCTGGAAGACAGAGAAAAGCCAAATAGGAAATCAAGGTTACAAGCAATCAGTTACACCATCTACATGCAAAATTAGACTAGTTTTCTTACTCTATGTAAGCTTTCAAAATGGATGTTAAAAATCATTGAACCACAGAATAGTTTGGGTTGGAAGGGACCTTAAAGCTCATCTATGAGCGGGGACATCTTCACCCAGATCAGGTTGCTCAGAGCCCCGTCCAGCCTGGCCTGGGATGTCTCCAGGGATGGGGCATCCACCACCTCTCTGGACAACCTGTTCCAGTCCCTCACCACCCTCATGATGAAGAATTTCTTCCTTATATCTAATCAAAACTATTCTCTTTCCGTTTAAAGCCATCATCCCTAGCCCTATCACTACAGGCCTTGGTAAAACGTCCCTTTCCAGCTTTCTTATAAGTCCCTCTAGGTACTGGAAGGCTGCTGTAAGGTCTGCCTGGAGCCTTCTCTTCTCCAGCTGAACACCCCAACTCTCTCAGCCTGTCCTCCCAGCAGAGCTGTTCCAGCCTCTGATCATTTCTGTAGCTCATCTGGCCCCTCTCCAACAGGTCCATGTGTGTCCTGTGCTGAGGAACCAGAGCTGGATACAGGACTCCAGGTGGGGTCTCACCAGAGCGGAGCAGAGAGGCAGAATCACCTCCCTTGATCCGGTGTTTTCACTCTGTTTGATGCAGCCCAGGATATGGTTGTCTTTCTGGGCTGCAAGCACACATTGCCAGCTCATGTCGAGCTTCTCACCAACCAACGCTCCCAAGCATTTCACACCCAAGGGGCAGGTGCTGATCTCTTCTTGCTGGTAACCAATTATAGAATCCAATGGAATGGCAGGAAGATGTGCTAGAGAAGGTTCAGGTTGGAAAAGGTTCTTCATCCAAAGGGTGCTGGACACTGGAACAGGCTCCCCACGGAGGTGTCACAGCCCCAAGCCTGACAGTGTTCAAGAAGAGACTGGACAATGTACTCAGACACACGATGTGAAGTGTGGGGTTGTCCTGTGCAGGGACAGGAGTTGGACTCAATGGTCCTTGTGGGTCCCTTCCAACTCAGCACATTCTATGACTCTGTGATTTTAAGTTCTTTCTCTTTTATTGTGGTACCACATGCTATTGATTTCAATGATCTTTGTTGTGAATAAAGTGATAGTTATTGCACCACTGCCCATTTAGAAGGTTTTTAAAATGTCTTTCACAACATAGCATACATGACTAAAGTTTATATATTTCACAGAATTCTGTTCAGCAATATGCTTCATAGGTGGATGACTTTTCTGTGACTGATTGCAAAGAACTCAAAGAAAAAAATTTCACTTAAAAGAGGAAAACTCCACTGTAAGTCTGAAATAACTTAGTAAATACAGACTGTCTTGCATGGATACTAGTTTCCATTTGGGGCACTTGCTGCGTATTTACGTGTTTTCATTAAGGTTCACTTTGGCATTCCTGGGCATTCTTTTACAAAATCCAGGTTAGCTATAATTTCTTCATCATCTTAATTCTGTCTGTGAACTTTTAATACTGAATTTTGGATAAGTAAATAGAACATCACTCTGGAGTTCACATTCATTATGCCTATTTCTGGTGGTAAACATCTGTGCTCACACATTATAACATTCCTGTAACTAACCTGTTTAAATAACAAAACAAATGACTGAAAAGAAAAAAGCCAAGTACATAATTCAGTTCGTATCTGTTTCACCTACTGGAAAAAGTATTCAAAACTACCTAAAACCATGCTTACAATAACACTAAGTACCAAACAAGCAAAGGTTGTCTGTACAAATAAGTAAAATGACATTTTAAATATACTAAATTTTTGAGATACACGGATATTTGCACAGCTACCTTTACCTTTCTGAATAAAATAAGAACAATCAAAGTTTTATGAAAGATTTATATCTACAAACTACAAGCACAACTGAATCAAGAGGACAGTTTTGACACCAATACACGTACTTTGAAAGATTAAGCATGTAATGCAGTGCACTAAGGATCTACCATGTATAAACAGATGTTTTAAGAACACTAGCTTTTCAATTTGGTTTTGTTTGCTTTTAAACAAAACTTATTATGGCAATAAATTAATATAACAATTTTGGTTGGTTGGTTTTCACTTCAAAAAAACCCAAAAGAAAACACAAACTCATGGAGCAATGAGAATGTACACATAACTAATTGTAATACCAAAATACCACTGTTTTTTTCTCATATATTGAAAGAGAACAAACTTCAAAGACATTTTACATACCTACTGACCATAACCCAGTCAGATGGCACAGACGATTTATGGGAATTCCTCACTTCTACCATAAACTAAAAGAAACAAAAAGTGGAATATTACCCATCATGGGAAGTTAGGAAGACTACATAACCATAACCATCATATACCATGAAATCTGCATTCATTAGAGGAAAACCACATTCAGCGTGAAGAGACTGAGCGGACCAGAGGCTCATGTTCTCTTTCCCTGAGAAGTGAGGGTTATGACAGCACTATATCTACAGTACCTTGCTTTAAGTTTGTATCAACTTGAGGTCAGAAAGGGAGGGAATGGGCGAAACAGCAGTAATGGCAAGAGGTTTCAGTGCAGTGAAATGTACACAATGTGTTCATTACAGTATTTCACATTATTCATGTTGGTTATCTTTGCAACACCAGCCTGAGGTCCTGGATGTCAAAGAATTGAGGCATTCTCAAATAGAAGAATTCAGCTGGAAAATGAATTTCTAGCAGAGATTAGATTAACCCAGAATCTGATCACCTTTGCAGAAAACCACAAGACTCTCATCTGACAAAGCTTTTCCATTACAGTTAGTATGATTTAGATAAAACCTTCCACACCTCACCAGAAGAGCCAGCAATTGCCTTCAAGTACAAACAAGAAGAATAATCCTAACATGAGCACAAGACTCCAGCAAGGACATAGTGCACTAGTTCTTAATTTACCTAAGACACCTTGAAAATATTTGGTACTGTAGAAACCCTGAAATTGCATAACACATACAAGACAAAAAGACTGAAAATGGGTAGAAGCAGAGAGCTGCAAAGATCTGAAAACAAAACTACTGCTGCCACTAATGGTGGTGTTGATGTGCTGGTGTTAGATTTTTTTCTTCTGAGTTTCACCTCAAAACAATTAAATATGCTGTGTTTACAAAAGGGAGACAGAAAATAATATCTCATTTGTGTCTAACCTGGATGATTAACCAAACGCAAAACAGTCTGAATTAACACAGCCAACTCAACTGCCTGGTTTGTTTGTGTGGTTAGTGAGAAACAAAGTGGTTGCAGTCTTCTTCAAAACAATAAATGTGTTTGCTTTTTCATCCTTTAATTCTTAGCCCTATTAGATAAATAATTGTGGTATTAGATAAATAATTGCTGTATTAAATAAACAGGGCCCAAAGCACTGCTTAGACCATGCAGGAAGTATGTAGCCAAATGTAGTAATTTCTCTCTAAATCCTGCTCAAAATTTTTTCCTGTTCAGTGTACACTACAAATTACACTGGAGATTTCGAAACAACAGATAAGATAGACAGGGGTGGAGCCTCACATTTTGGAAAAGGTATGTGTCAACTGGATCTGCATAAGAACTCCAACAGAAACTTAACCAATATAAGTTAACAAACTGTAGGCTGACTGAAAATCTAACCACATGTTCATAATCATGGGTTTGGGGACACACATGAGGGGCAAATAGTCCGATTTTTCTTTTCCCTCTTCAAGAAGGTCTATTCCCTGAACAGATGTTTAGAGTGGTGTGATACACAGAAAAAGCTTCTGTCAGCTTCCCTCTCTCCAGAACTAGGAAACCATAAACCTGCTTCTGTCCAGGTTTGTTGCAAAGAAGTGTTTGAATACTACATCTATCAGACTGCTGCAATGACATAAGAAGAGTATGCCACACAGATCTGAGTAAGAAAGAGGTCAATGCAAGGAGACTCTTATTATGTCTATGCTCTGTTCCTCCCATGCAATTCCCTTTCCATTACTTCCAATGACCATCTTCTCTAACTCTACTGCCTCTTTTGATGTCTCTGAAGCACTCATACCAGATACAATTAAATAACCGACATCCATGACCTCTGCAGCTCCTTTCATGAATTCACCAAGAAAGATCTCTGCCTGCATGGTTTCTCAGTCATCCTCAGCTACAAAGGCCTTGTCTCTTAGAAGTGTGTGTAATGACTAGTGGTTTCTGAAACTCTCTGTACAGTTCACTTCTGAATATTTTCTCAGATGCGCTCCTCTCTTTGATCAACTCTTCTCTTCTTTCCTTCACACACATGTCATCATCCACCTCTTAAACCAGCCTCTCTGAGAGAAACCTTTCAAGTCCTGACTCTTCCCTTCCTCACACAATACATTTACATTTCCTCTTGGACTTCAGCATCCATGCTGACAGCCCACCCAGCTCTTCAGCCACTTGTTTCCTTTTCTCAAGCTCACCATGAAAAGAAATACCCACCCAAGGTCTTTATCAAACACTGCTCTAATTCATCCCTTCTCACATCCCCTCGCGCTTTCAGCACTGCGTGTCTGCTCCCTGCTGTGTCTCTTGGGTCTTTCTCATCTTCCAAGGTCCTCAATGCGACAGTCAGCTGCTTCCAGCTCCTTCCCTCCTGGTTCTCACCGATTCATCTCTTTTACACCCAATTCATTTGGTTTCCTAACTCTTTTCCCAGTTTTCTGGGGAGTTTTCACCAGCCTTCCTACTCTCAGTTCCCAAAGGACAATGCTGCACAACGCTATTCCTTGCTCCTTTCAGTTTTGCCACAAATTTGGCAGAATCTGTGGTCTCTTTTTCTTTTTTTTTCTTCGTTGAACTTCTCAGCTCACGTGAGTATGGTCTGCCCACACTTGCACAGCATTCACCAAACAAAAGCTCCAGTCCACAACCACCATTTCAAAGAATTAAAATAAAATAACATTTATCATTCTTTAATACTGCTCCTCTTCTCTCCCATCTTTCAAATTACAGTCTTAATCAGTACATACAAATCATTTTACCATTCTTCAAATTATCCTAATGCTGTGCTTCCTGGATCTCTGAAGATATTTCAGCACTTAATAGCCACATCATTAACCTTGGAAGAATGAAAGTGTTTCTACACATACAGAAAAGCAAAGCATTAGTGAACAAAATTTAACTGCACTAATGTGTGTTTATTATTTAAATCACTAAAGCAATTGACTTAACAAATAAAAAAGTGACACTGTCACAAAACTGTTCTTTAAAATTGCACAATATAGTCTCACACTAAATGAAGAGAGTTCTAGTTAAGCCTAACTTTTAAGCTGTTTTCTAGACAAGCAAGGGTACAGTCATACATAGTAGATACCATATTACCTCTTGACCAGAAACTGTAACATACTCTGCAGAAGGATTCTTAATCTGTTTACGGATGTCTCGCAGATGCAATTGGATTTTAGAAAGCACATCCTGGATCTCCTCCTTTTTCTTTCTGATGACAGGGAAGTCTGTAAGGTCCTTGAACAATTGGGTTTTATCTCCAGTCCTGTCCATAAGAGACATAAGATAAAATAATGGTAAAACCAAAGATATGTTCTGCAATTCTACTGGCTGCACCCTTATTTTCGTTTTTCTCATTTAACACTAGCTTTATTCCCTTGTAAATACAGCTTTTGTGTTACTTGATCTCAGTAAAGCACATTTATCAAAAGCTGCATTTTGTATACAAGCTCTAAGAGGCTACACCAAGATACGTTACCCCCGCCCCTCCAGTGTATTTAAAACCAATATATTCCTGTTCCTTTTTGCTCTGTCACATGATGCTCGTTCTTCTGTACCAAACTCTGCTGACTTTTTTTTTTTGGTCATCTCTGAATGTGCATTCTGCAGCTTTTTATTTGTTCTCCCTTGGTCAAGAAGAGCAAGACAAGGAAACACAAGAAAGCTCATTTTCTTCTGTCTCAATCCCTAATTCTGGAATGCAACTGCTGCGCTAATCTGGAGCATCCTAAATGCCAACAATATCTTTATCATTATTAAATGTGAAGCTCTATGTAATGTCTGCATAACATGAACAAAGATTTTTGACATATTTAGAATTTGGGCAACTTTGGCCAGACTTTCATAAGGATTGCAAAGAAAAATCCCTCCAATAAGGCCTTGATCAAAGCAGAATGACATCTGGAGTTTCTCAGAGTTGTTTCTTTAATTTCTCAAGAAATGATTAACCATAGCATTTTTTAATACATGCAAAACAATGCTCTTTTCTAGTCTCAACGTCAGAAAATGACAGAGTTGTTCTGGCTGCAGTACATCAGCTCAGGCTGAAACGTGAAACAGACAATGCCATTCAAATGTTTAAAATTGGGAAGCGGAGTAAGCTATTAAAAATATGGTTGTCATCAAAAATAACAAAAATTTAACTTATCCTAATAAGTATCAGGCAAGCAATAAAAAGTATTGCAATCAGCCCTAAGTTAATTGGAATATACATTTGTGTTTCAGAGCAAATAAAAAACTGTACCAGTTAATTACATAATTATCCTGAAATCTAATATTTGGAGAGCAAGTAATTAGCAAACTCAAAGTAATAAAACCTGGAAGTAATAAGAATTCTAATATTCTACCTACTCCAATACTCGTTTGCCTGAGAATGAAACTACAACTGGAGACAGTGAACAGACAGGTAACACAAAGCTGTGCTTTGGTTCTGCACTACATGGATGTTGTTATTATATAAGTCACAGTAATGATGCCATTTTAAAATACAATACTAATTTTTAGAAATGATTTTGTGTTAATTAGATCTGTTTCCATGGGAATGCTAGGAAAGAAGATCACCACTAGCCAGCAGCTGACAGTGAGGACTGTCACTGCTATGTGATGGCTATCAAAAATTTAAAAGTTGACAGTTTAAAAAACCCCAACAAACCCCAAAAATCTTGAATCTTCTGAAAAACTCTACAGGATTTTATCCAGACCACATAATAAAAGTAACGCATGATGCAGTATACATGTCTATGCAAATGTGTGCGTGCAACTATGTAGAGCAGTCATTGTGATTTTGATGAAAGATTACTGAGTACAAATAATACTGACATACAAGTTTGAGATATATAAAGGGTAAAAGATAAGTTTAGTCATCTTGACTAAATGCAAATTAAATATATGCATTCTGCAGATTAATTATGATACCGTCCCATTATAATATTGTATCTTATTTTTGTATACTGTTCTAGCCATCATCCACAGTGACAGAAAAAGTCCATATTTTAAATTTACCTACAGTAAATTGGATAATCAAGATACAGTCTGTTTTGTCATAACCTGCCACAACTATAATTGGATACCATGCATCAGCAGAAATCTCATAATCCTGTCCAATGGGCATAGCAAATATCCTACCCTTCACAGCTTCTAAATTTATACACCTTGCATCTGTCTCTAATTCAGAAGCAAATAAATAAGTTCTTGGCTTTACTTTTTAGATTTCTTTAATTTTACATCTCAGTTGGAGAAAAATAAAAAATATTTTCAAAATAAATTGGATGTTTATTTTCAGTCTGTTTTTAAAATAGAAGACCAAGTCTATGCTACCCCAATATAACTACACATTAAACTATGTATCACATCTTTCGTCAAAGAATCTCTAGGTATATCACAGTCAATTATATCTCATAATATTACACATGAGGAAATGTCCAAAGTTAAATGAAACTTTCTTGTAGCAGGGAAGTTTGGGATGATCTGGCTACAAAGCTGGATAATACTCCTTTTGTGTCCAGAATGTCCTCTCAATGCATTGTGTAAACAAGAACTACACTGAAAGGAGACCAAAACCCTCTGAGGTCAACTGCTCGGAAAGGCTGGCTGTGCAAGCCGGACAGACTGCCTCTGTGCCTAGCACCATGAGTGAACCTTTTTCAGAAGATTTTATACTGCCCCCCTTTTATTTTTTCTGAAAGACAGTGACTTTTACTGGCCATAAGGTATTCCTCCTAAATCCTGTCTCCTGAGAGGTTTTTACACATCCCGCCCACACCGAACTCATGCTCTTGCTTTACTGTTCTGCATTTAAGCCTCCTGGTGTCTTCCTGTGGTTAAAACTAGGATGTAGGGGTAACAATGGAGGCAGCAGTTCTTCAGAAGAAAGAATACACAAGAAATTATTTAAAGACACTTTCCTTTATAATGCATATTCATTCCACCTTAGCATCATCTTCTTTTGTCTACCATTTTTTCCCTTGGGTCAACGAAGGGCAGAATTAAGACAAAAAAGGGTAGATGGCGCCCATACTTTACGCTCACCTCTCCAAGACTGCAGGGAGGCAATTGCAGGGAAAAGTCTGATCACCCAGAGCCTGCGGCCACTGCTCATTTAGTCACTTTCTACAGAGAGTCCATAAACAGGGCACTAACCCCAGAAATGCTCTCAGGGGTACAAATCACACAGGCTACAGGGAATCTTCAGCGGTACCAAACTTCATATTCTCTGTCATTAGCACGTAAAGACACTATTAAAAAAAAGGTGTGGGATGTTCAAAGCTTTGATGAATTTTCACAATAAATAGTACAAGGCACATTCATGACAGCAGAGCAGCCACTCTGCTAAAGGTCAAGTCTCTCTTCAAAAGGAATAGCTTCTCTATTAAAAAAAAATAATTAAAAGTTTGTTAAACAAATTAACCTAAGCAAAAGATATTTCACTCTAAATTCATTCCCCAAAACAACTGCAAAACTTTAAAAAAAAAAATGCAGCCTGAGGCAGACACTCACTAGGCAAAATACTTGGATGCCTTGTTTAGTTTTTTAGAAAGCATATAAGCTGTAGAAAACAACCTCTGCTTTAAGTGTAAGTAACACGTACATACATAAATATAAACAAACAAACAAAGGTGTAGTAAAACAATACTCATAATTCACATAACTGAATACATTCAGGCAGAAAGCATAAAAGGCATGGAAGATCAATCTGTTTTCTCTACTTACTTGGCTGCTTCTTCATTAAGGATCTTTAAATAATGTTTTACTGGGGAGAGAAGTTCTGGGATTTCCAACAGTGTATTTTGTAACAGAGGACTTTTCACATCAGAATGTATGACTGGAACAAGAGACAGAATTTCCAAGTCCAGACGAGACAGGGTGCTGACTATCAGGAAGAACTCTTGTGTTGAGCACTGAGAAGGGAAGCAATGTCTAAATCATTACAAAGTACTATATTTTCATTAAATCCTACAGGTTCTTTTGTGGGATTTTTTTTTTTAAATTGGACCAAAATACAATTAAATTTATGGACTGTAACACAACTGCAACTGTGTACTAACTGTTTCAGCGCTGTTAGGATTCAGTCAAGAGCTGATCTCCATTATTTCTGTTGCTGAATGGAGAAGAGTAACACACATGCAGTAGACAAGTAGGAGAAAGAAAGGGCCCATAATGGGCAATGAGCAAAAAAAACAGGTTGAGTAATTTTAGGAGTACCACAACTTGTCCGCATGGGCTTGTGCATCTATGTGCTGTTATCTGAATTCCCAGGTCGCTGTTTTGGCAAAAGAGGGTTTGGAAAGACAAGGTCAGGTACAGAGAGGGAGAATCTTGGGAGGACACAGCAAAGAAAAAAACAAAAACATAAAGAGAAAACCCGCAGTCACTGTTTGAAGTGCTTGTAGCCATTGACAGCTTCAACCACTGGCTGGTTACTCCCAGGTCCATGTGATGAGGAGATGAAGGAGAACAGCCTAACCTGATCTTCGTGTTTCATCCTCGCTCACCAGCGTTATGAAAGACATTTTTCTATCTTTTTCAGGCAGTTAGGCAGGGTATCAAAAGGGAATCTCCCAGATTGGAGCCAATAGCACACATCACTTTCAGAGCTTGCTTCACGATGTCCACAGAGTAGGAGCATATCGGTCCCCCAAAGCAGCTTCTCACCAAAAGCAACGGCTTGTAAAAGAGAAAAACCTCTCTCTCTTTAACCATTGATATTACTTCTGATGCAGCTCCAGTATTTTACTGTTAGATTCTAGACACTCTTCAGTGTCAGCATAGTTTACTACCTTTAGCTGATTTTCAAGAATTATCAGTCAGGGTCTAGATTTTGCAAGCCGTTAAGAACTGTAACAAAACAATCCACCTTCTGTCACACTCCTAATGCCCCCACTCCCGTGTCCCATTCACCTTTCAGTTACCTAAAGTACTCATGCCCAACCTATAAATTAGGTAATACCGATGCTGAAATGGTCTTTACAGAAGTAAGTTTGCATTTGTACTATATCATATTTGCATACCAAATGGAAACCCAGTCCTATGAGACACTTCATGCCTTCAAACCCTGCTGAATTCAGTGGCACTCCAGCACATTTCCATATCAGAAGGTTTGAAAAAAGTTGTCCATAAATGATTATGCTGATATTTTTTCATAGTTTACTCATCTGTAGAAACATTCTTCAGCATTCTGGACTTCTCCCATCGGTCAACTGACAACACTGAAAAAAAAGGTTTCTTTTCATCACCTGAGAATGCCAGGAAGGGAACAGAATATATTGAATGCTTCTGTTGCTATATTCTTTGTATGCCACATCCTTCTCTTCCTACATTTTTTTCTCTCTCCTACCCAAGCAACATGCAGTCCAGAATTTAATTTCCAGTCAGTACTTTGTGGTGATCAGTACAACACTGATTACAGCACATGTAGGCTTCAGTGAATCACTATTTCATAAAACACATCTACACTTTTATTTAGTTATCCCTTCTCTTTCAGTTTCTCCCCAGAGGTAAATTTTTCTTTCTCTTTCCATCCTACACTCACAGACAAGAACTAAGACAATTCTCTCATCTATTACACTCTAGTTGTTTCTTCCAAATAACTTCTGTATCCAAACACAGAAGCAAGTATTAACAAAAATGCTGGGCTGGGAAGGAACATTTTCTCTCCCTCCCCACATATGTAAACCCTAAAATAAGCTTTTTATGTAATGTCTACTAGCCTTTCCGAACCTGAAGACCATCTCAATGCAACCTTCTGAAAACCATTAAAAAATTACATTAAGGTCACAGCCTTAGTCCTCTTCTCATTAAATACATATTGCTACTGTCACCAGTGATGGAAGAGTGGCCTCCATGCTGCATAAACACAGAATAAAGGCTAATTGCTGTGTTCGCTGGTTTGCTCTGTCATAAAGGCTATCACACAAAAACAAAAGAAAAATAATTCCTAGACATTTAAGATTTATTGAATCACATATGTAAATGTAACTGAAGTTATCATAAAGCCGGCAGCCAGTATCCATTAGATACCCTCCAACTAACCTGAAGCGTGGCTGTGTGCTGAAGAACTGAACTACAGGCAAGGTTGGTAGATACTGGACTCAAGGAATACACAATTCAACCATGATATTTCATAACATCCAGGAAGGCCAGAGAGATTAGATTCTGAATGTTTCTGGAGAATCTCAGCTTATCTTTGTTTCAGATCCACAGAAGTTACAGACAGAAGGGACTCATTAGGTGGTTTTCCTGAAACTGCTCAATTTTTCTGTGTGAGTTTTCTTTTTTTTCCCTGTTCTCAGGCCCTTTTATTCCAAGAAACTACGTGCTTACCAATTCCCTCCAGAAACTAATCCATAAAGCAGTAAGTATCATCATGTAAAAGTTTTACCTGATAGCCTAAATTTCCCTTCCATTAATCCCAGTATCTCTAGTTTTACTCTTTTGTATCACACTAACTCAACTCCCTCTTTGCTGTTAACACCCTTCAAAAAAATCTCTAAACCCTCTGTTCTCCTTTAATCATCAATTTAACCAAACTACAATCTTTTAATCTTTCTTCCTAAGCAATCTAGTATTCAGCCTCATGAAAACTTTGGTTCTCCCCTGCACTCGCTGCAATTTATCAACATCTTTCTGACAATCTGGAACTTACTTCTTCTACCTTGTGAAAGCTCTGACAACAAAATAAAACAAAATAAAGCAGTAAATCTGTCAATAGCATTTTGAGACAAAGCACAAAAGAAAGGCCTGAAAGACTAAACAAATGATGAATTCAGGCTTAGACTCAAAGTAAAATACAGTATGACTGACTCCATCATCACCATCAACCTTGATGCAGATAAAGGATAAAATTCTGCAAGACTTCCCTTGACTACATAATGCACTCAAAGAGGCAAAGGCTGAAGCCCTGCCATGCGAAATTGCAAAGTAGGTCCCTGACAGACAGCATTATGGGATTCATAGGAAAACAATGTCCAGAAAAGAGGAATGAGCAAATACGGACAGTAAGAAATACATCAGTTGAACAGGTGATGTTTGTTTGGGTTGTTTTGGTTAAACTGTTCTTTAAAAAAAGAAACCAAATAGGGACTTAGTTAGAACACTATCTATATGGGGGGGAGGGAAGGAAAAGATTTTAAGAAAACATAAGAACACCCATCTGAGGTGTTCTTCATTAAGGGTTGTGAGGCCGGTAAAGGTGTGGCTTCAATAAGGGGAGGAAAGTAGATTTCAAGGCAGTGTCACCTAGAAAAGAATCAGCAGGATTAAAAAACAAACCAAACCAAACCAACCAACCAAACAAAAACACAAACAAAAACAAACAACAAAAACAAACAAACAAACAAAACAAAACCAAAAAACAACAAACCAAACCCAAACCACACACCAAAAAATCCCTGAAACTTGGACATGTACAAAAGAAACCATCAACAATCCTGAAGGTTATAATGAGACTGCTCAAAGGATGCTTAATGAACACGCTGAAGCTTCTCAAAGCAAGTCTGATAGCCTATATACCATAACAGTAATCTAATGAGCTATAGTACCTTTGGAGAATGGGAAATGCAACACGCTTTACTGCAAACAACTCTGTTAAACACAACATTTCCAAGAAAGAGGGTGAACATAACCCTTTTGTACTTATTCAGAGTATTACGGTTTCCCCTGGCTTGATTTTAGTAACGCTGCAGGACTTTGCATCTAAAAATTTAATGGCTCTGTTGCAGAAATGATTTACTAAGCAAACAGGTAACTTGGAACAGATGCATTAAAATAACTCCAAAAAGCTGGACTCCGTTTAAGTAGGACTGATTCCATTTAAATCCTAAGTAACCTTACAAAATACATATAACTGATATAAATTAGAAGCTTTTAAAATACAGTAAAAAAGGTTTACATAAAGCAGTATTAATAGCCTTGCATTCACGGAAGATTCTCATGAGCTTGTTCAATGCTATTTTGGAAGTTTGATTTTGAAATGCTGTCAATCATGGCTAAAGCTTCTCTGGCACTAGAAAAATAACCTGAGTTGACAGGGATGACAAACAATAGTTTCAACCAGCAGTTTATCAAACTACTAAAAATGGTATGGCTGCCATTGAGAAGGATGCATGAAAGATGCATAGCAGTATGCCAGCTCTAACATCCTTTCAACAACAACACTGAAAGCAATTCAGTCTTGTTTGCACTAGTGAAATTGTTTCCAACAGATATAAAAGGAAGCCACAGAGACCCACAGCTGACAGCCATTGACTGATCCAAGTTAAAAGCATTTCAAATAATGAAAAAAATTGAATTGAAATACACCATACATTTATCACTCCTCTAAAACTGTAATAGCTACCTTCATGTTTTTAGCATAGTGAGCACACTATTTTTGGTTTAAGAAAAATGAGGTATTTTCATTTAAAGGTTACTATGTCCCCTTGTTACAACACTATTTATATAAATCAGCTTAACAGGGAACAATTTGCCCAAATCAGTACTTAGTATTTCAATTCTAAAAATATCTGTGATGCGCACTGTCTAAAAGATTAAAAGTATAGTATATGCAAAATGTGCATACTTCTATCATACAGGAAAAAATGTATAAAAAATGGAGATATGTGGTAGATAAAAGTCAATAATATATTATGCTATGGTAGAATTTATTTTAAACATTCCATACAAACATTAACTAATTTCTTGAGCATATATAGCAGGTATTGATTTCACAAGAGAACAAAAATCAGAAATACAACATTTTTCTCTGAATCCTCTGAAGATCACGCCATCTTCAAGGAAGTATCGAACATACCTTCCAGGGAAGGGCACATTTTCAGCATCATTCTGATGGACAAGTTTATGTGAAAGATTTTAAAGACTGAGCTGAGCAGCACCCTTCTCGTCTGACGAGTCTGAGCGTGACAGTGAAGCAGTGAAGTATTCACTGGAAAACTGAAAGGCAAATCCCACCACAAGGCTGTAGGCAGCCAGGCAGCGAGTACCCCCCTTGTAGCAACTGCCTGCTTTATTTCACACAGGTGAGCAGCCTGGGGAGTGGGAAGCAAAGTTTTAGAGACCGATTCAGAACTGAACAGGTTTTGCCAACTGCTGCAACTGGTGAGGAACTCCGAAGGAGGAAGAGCGTATGGCTGAAGTTAGGAGCATAACAAACTGAAATGACATTTTACTATTTCACATGCCCTGGTGAGGTTTGATTATTGACCTCACTCCTTATGTAGGAGTTCAGTGAAACAGTTTCAGTTTAATGTGCTCTGTAAATTCAATGACCATTTGTTATGATGACTACTGTCCACTTTGGTGACCGAGCATTAGTTAAAAAATAATGTTTACTGAGCAAAGGGTACAAATAAGATAAACATTAATGGATCAAGCCTGTATAAATATTTATCTTCTGAAACACACGATGTGAAACCAGGCACGAAACTGGCAAGCAATATCAGGATGGCCCAGTAGGACACACTCTGAAAGTACTGATGGCATATTTACTCTGTAGTGGTTTTTAGACCTACTCAACCATAGGTCTCTGATTGTTCCCTTGCCATTCTGTGTACTCCAAGGCAAGGCTAAGCAGTCACCAGTTTAACTGAGACAAAAAAATTAGGGTCCTGCCATTCTTATCTCCCTGTCCTGAGATGCAGATTACAGATGCATGTGGTCTAAATTTTGGTGGGTCTCTCCGGGGCTAGAGGGCATGGCAAAACTGGTTTTGAACAACACTGAGCAGTGTGTCTTCCAGAAAGATCTAATTCTGCGACAGGTCCAGGCACTATTTAGACAAAGCTCTTGACAATTCCCTGTCTCTCAGTTTCCTTTTGAACTCAGCTTCTGAATGCTACCAAGAAGTCTTCAAACAGTTCATCTCCAGACATCCTCCTCTTGCCACAGAGAAGGGTGAGGCCATTCTGTTGTTGACAGCGTTTCTGCCTGGCAAAATCTCAGGTGCTGGAGCTGAAGGAACTGAGAAGAACAACCAGTCCTTCTGTTAATTCAACTCTCCATAGCAACAGTGCCATTGCTCTTGTCCCCTTAACCATCCCATAGCCCTTTTCCAGGCTGGGACAAACTCGAAGATGGTAATGTGACATCCAAGGTAATAGCCAGCTCCCATCACAAGAATGCTGTTCTAAAGCCAGATTGCTCATACCTGGGAGTAGATCAGCAATGGCTTTTTGTAGTTCGGGGTAATGGGAACTTGTGGAGGGTCAGATGATGCTACACTATTAGGAGAATTATTAAAAAAAAAAAAAAAAAAAAAAAGACCAGAAAAAGATATAATGATGCTATTTACTAGAGGAGCTCCCATAAGGATGCTTTCCCTTGCAATTCAGTTCCAAATAATAGCTTTGTTTTGCTGCATTTTTTTTGTCAGTGTCCTCTGGAGGTTACTGGTGCAAAGTAATAAAAATAGAAGTTCTTCAATAGCTGATCTGAATGAAAGATGTTTGGAATGACTGAGACAATCCAGCCACCTCTGTACACTTCAGGGGTCTCCCTTTGTGAAACATACATCCTAAAATACTAATGCCACTGAAGCCTAAAGGGTCTAAAGCATGAAACACTTGTCACATTCACCTATTGTTCCTGCAGTTGACACTGAATTAACAAGCCTGCATTGCAGCATATTCCTTTAGCTGGGCCACCAGTGTGCTCCACTCAGCATTTTGGAACCCTTGGCAGGAATGAAATTGCAGGGAATCTCATTTTGAACACATGGGAGCTGGATATCTGGCATTAACAGAACTGGAAAGGCTCGTAGAGGGAACTGAAATCACAGCACTTACTGGATATTCTGAAAAAAAATTAAAAAAAAAAAAATCAAGAAAACCAGTTGATGTTCTTGAAAATGTAGCTGCTTTGCAGAGACCTTTCTTCAGGCTCCACACTCACTGCCTGTCTAGACTGTGGGATCTGTTTCCCAGAGTCCGCTTTTGATTCTTTATTCAAAACAGACTCTGTCTTTCGGGGACACTGTCATCTCCTGAAGATCTTCAGTGCTTTGGGCACTCTCCACAGTGTTCTGCTTGGATGACACTAGGTTTTTACCAAGGGAAATTCATCAAAGGGAAAGTGTGTGCTTGGCGATTTCCCCCCCTCCATTTACCCTTCTTAAGGATTCTCCCAGAGCATTTCTCCTCTCTGGCAAATTCTTTCCAACATCTGATCCACTAAACATACATCTACACACTACAGTAGCTGTTTTTGTTAGGACAAAATACATTGTCACCTCATTCCAAAAAATACATGAAAAAACAGGGCCTCTGAAAGGTTCCATATAAACATTGGCTTTAAATGCTGAAAAGGCTAAGCAGCCCTATAACAGGAAGGAAAACCTGAAGAAACAGATATAGGCTAGTACCAAAAAAAAAAAAAAAAAAAAAATTGAGTAATTGCCAGGATGTTGTGAAATACAGATGTATACGTACAAACCTTATTACATATCATTCAGCTTCAAATGAGTCAAACTATTAAAAAGTGAATTATCTAATTCCAGAGAGTTTTGTAAAAGAAGAGTTTTATCATGCGGATTCCATACATTTTAGAGGATGTTCTCCATCATGCTGCACACTCCCTCTTTTCATAAACTTAATTATGGCTGGACCTCTGTATTTGTTCATGGAAATATGCAAGTCCTTCCAGGTGCCTGACACTGCAACACGTCATGACTTTAAAAATAATACAAGAATTGAGTTTCATATTTCCAGAGAGAGGAAACCTTTGTGATGTATCATCCAAAGAAATTACAACTTTGCTCCCCTACCCACCTATTCCTTCATCTAAAACAAACTGTCAAAACCTCTAAATATAACAGTGAAATAAAAGAATATGAGTTACTGCATAGGTGCTATTAGCACATTAATCTGCTTCAACTTAGAATTGTCAGTGTCTTATTACAAGTAATTCTTATTAAAATGTGCAACTGAGATCCAAATTACAGAATTTATAAACAAATTAACAGTAATTTGAAAACATCTAACTACAGCCAAGTGGTTTCACTTGCAAGTGTGATTTTAGATAAGCATACAGAATGCAATGCATTGTTTTAAAGGGAAATAACTTACGGCACAAGGACCTATTGCACCATCCCTTCTCACAGAATCCAGCCACTAAACGAGTACTGTAAATGTTTATACTCTCAGCATTAGCTATACAGTATATGTATTCTAGAATTCAGACATTTCTTTTATCATTGTATCACTGATAACAAATAAGATTGTACTATAGGGCAAAAATATTTTTTATAAAGCTGCATCCCTTTATTACGTCAGACTCAATCTTGCTAAGACAAACATATTTTTAAACAAAGATGCAAAAACTATATAAGTACATTAAGACAGAATGACGCCATTTAGAAAATAATAAATTAGGGTAATTATGGGTATACCTTTTTGTGAAAAACACTGCAGAGGCCTCTCTCTAAATCTGGCAGCTTACAAAGAAGATTTCGAATACGATCAAAGACAGTGGATTCTGACATCAGAATTTCAGACACAGCATCAAGTCGGGTATTTATTTCACTGTAAAAGAATAATCAGAAGATCAATAATAAAACTTGTGCTTCTGTTTTGTTTTTTAAACTTTGACTAAGGCCATATTCTCATGAACAGGTAAGTAGAACAATTAAGAAATGCAGAGAATCTTATGCTTTCGTTCAGGATGCAAGCAAGATCCTGGATATAAGCTCATTATTCCCTCTCTATGTTTGAAACTGCCAAATATACACTTCAGTGCCCACGTCTACATGTTCTTCTAATGGTACATAACAAGAGCAACACTGAATATCCAACTCTAAATTTGCAGGCATGTAGCTGGGGGAAGGGCAGGAGGAGTTTACATTTGAACTCTGTGTAGCATACTTTATTCCAACGGGTTATAAATATTGGTTAGCATTTCACCCCTCTACTTCTGATCCAGACCAACAATTGGTAATTAAATGAATCAGAATCACATTGGGTTTTGGCTTTTTTTTTTTTTTTCAAAACACACAACATTAATCTCCATATTTCAGGGCTGACACCAGTCAATGAGGAAGTATTTTTAATGTGAAGAAACAATTCTGTAGTTATTTGCACCTTCTCTACGATGATATTCTTACAGCCACTGTCAGAAAAGAGCTTTAAAATAGCCAGCCTACTGTCAAGGTTTACCTTCATTTACACTACTGCTAATGGAACAGCTACAACTTCCAATAGATCCATGAACTGGTTGCAGATTGCAGAGCTGAAGTAAACTCTGTTTCTGCTTTTTGTGCAACCAGATTGCCCCAGTGCTGCTTTCTAGGAAAAGACTGAGATTAGAGGTATATGGGTGCACCAAAAAACACACAGGTTAGGAGCTTATCTTCAGGAGCTATCACTGCCAGTGCACGCAGCCCAAGGGAAACCGTGAAAGGCAGTGAATCTGCTCTAAGACAGCAGTGAAAGACACGTGTCAAAGCCGAATAGTACAGTTCCTCTGAATGTAGCTTTTTCATGTTCACGCTTTATCTCGAGGTAACTGTATGCACTACAAGACACAGACATCTAGGTGAACGCTGTGCTAAGATTTGTTGAGGTTTCACAACAAAAACATCTGCTCCGGATCACGTGTTTCCCTAGAGTCCCCCACCAAGGGTGCCAGTGTGTTGGAAAGCTTTATCCAGCATTTGGCAAGTTTCCAGCAAGTAAGGCTGAATCTGAAACATAACATTCCAAGAAACTTTAAAAATCCTCAAGACATCCCAGTGCTTATTTTAAAATCCTTGTGTTTTCTCCCAGAATGACAACTAAGCGTTTTCACAATGTTCCCCTCCTGAGACAAGGTGTCCAGAAATCCCCACGCTGCTGTGTGCATGTCCATCCACCCTTGCAGGTTAAGAAGAAACCAGTCTTTTGATACTGACACTGTGCATATTGGCCAAGCGTGTGCAAGGCAAATACAGCCTCTGTCCTCACAGACCAGCGAGATGCTTAAGGCTCTGCCAGTACGCAGGGACGAAAGGCAAAGTTGCAATTAAAATAGAAGATTTTGGGAAAGACTCCCTGCCTTGCCCAGGGCTTTTATTGAAGAATTGCTGTGCTATTTGCCACTGTAGCTGCTAACAAATGCTGTCCATGAGGAAATCAATGAAATTAGGTAGTTCCACAGGTTGCAGACATTACAACATACTGGCAGTTGCAGGTCTTTGGCCCTGAAGAGAGACGACTCTAAGAGTCCTTGAAATTTTATTACACTGCATGTGAAAGGGAGAACATAATGACTGGATGTGCACTCGGATACACATAAATCTAACGGCATTTAAGTGCCGGGATTTTTTCAGTGACATACTGCTTTATACTAAACCAGTAAAATCATCCCCTCATCTGTCACAAATGACACAGATTCATCCTCAGAGCATCCCTGCTGTGCAACACCACGATCTGCGGTGCCCCACATGCCACCATCTACCTGGATGCAAGTAGGTGAACTCCACAGCCACCATACAAACTGGGGACAGACTCGCTGCTGCCTTCTTGACCCCAGGCACCTCGGGAACTCCGTCAGCTACCTCTGAATGGGACAGAAGGCTATCCCATCACGCCACAGCACCCAAAATATTCCACTCCACTATCCTGTTGCAGGTCACAAGAATACCTTCTTCTTCCTCACCATCATTCCACTCCTCCAGCAATGCCAAATGCACAAAATTAAACATTTCTCACGTTCCTCTGGGCAGCCAGGCAACCTGCAAGCAACAGCAGCAGACAACAGCTACCACCAGTGCAACAGCTCAGGTCTATGGAGACCATTTTCAGCACAGAATGCACCCAAACTTTAAATCACTTCCTTAGGAGCCACCATCACGTATCTGGTGTAGACCGGCAGGGTTACTAAAAGTTACGCAACCAAATAACCAAAGAACAAGCTGTTGGCATCCACACAGTGTATTCAAGATAGCAGAGGTTTAAGCTTTATACATCAATTAGTGAGGCGCTCTGAACTACAGCTGGATAACGGAGAGGATATTGAGAAGTGTTATTATCAGCAACAAAGTAATAAAAACCCCTGAGTACGCAGCTTTGAAGGTAGTAAATAGTCACGTTGAAATTTTGAAAGGTCAGTGTCATCAGCCACAAACACATTGTCATGGAGAACTATTAAAATTTGCTATACTTGAGACCCTGGAACACTCCTCTGTGTGAAGGAATACTGAAATGTTAAATTAAAAACACGTGTATCCTAAAGAAAAAAAGAATTTGTATTTTTATAACAAAAACAACACACAAGCAGCAGAATTTTGTTCCAGAACACTGTCACTTAATTTAAACAGCATGATTATATCTCTGTGTCAAATTGAAAACATACAGTAATATGTAAAATAGATGCAGATATTAAAAAAACTCCTCCCTTCAAAGCTTAATCTGCACTTTAATCATCCTCACATATGGCTATGTTACTGTAGCTCCAGTAATCTAAAACTAAGCATCCATGCAGTTTTTCTGCTTTAATCCTACAAGTAAGAAAGGGTCAGGGAAACAGCATCCAGTAACAAATGACCCATTTTTCTACCTGTAAACAAAACATAGCGAGATTCCTATTTCAAAAGTCAGCAAGTACAGTCAGAAAGTAGGATAAAGAATTAGGTAAAATCCCACATGTACGAGGAAGAAAGGACAAGGAAGAGATATGATAAAACCAGCCTATTATGTATTTTGAAATATGATTTTAAACTTTAAATACTTGTACTTAAACTAATAAAGATTTTGTTGAAGACCAATTTATTATACTCATCAGTTATTAAAGCTTCTCAAAAGAAATTTGTTCTGCAGAGTTATTAAGCATATTTACTGTACAGTTTGGGGTTTCTAGTCTCTGCCTGATTAGGAAAACAACCTCACCACTAGAAAATTTGAATCTAGATTTATACAAAGAAATTCAACAGCTTATGCTGTCTCACATTTTATAAACAGGCTACTACTTTATTCTCTATTTAGATGCAACATTAGCCTATTCTTTCCCATCTGTATAAACATTGTTAGCATCGGAGGTCTATCCAATTTGCCAAATAATCTTCTGTGAAATAACGTAACATAAGTCAGTTGACTACAAGCAATATGCTTACTTCTGCCACACTCTCCATCTAAGAATAGCATCACTAGTACTTTGTAATGTATTTAAACATAACAAAATCTAACTGCAGAATTTTTTATTCTAGTCATTTACGAGAACTGCTTGAAATTAAATCTTGAGATACTCCCCTGTATTATTCTGCTTCCAGATACATGAACATCACAGAAAATTAGCAAATACGAAAATATTTAAATCCCGAACTAAAAATTATCTTGACAAAGGAGAAGGCTGCAAGTACAGATGCACTGCACTAACATCTGAACATCTTAGCAATCTAAATAGCATGGCTGGTTGCTAGTGTGCTAACAGATCTGCTGATCTCTCACAAACCTAACATTTCTAGATGCGGTAATATATCATTACATTTAAAGCAGAGTGAAATTTATAATGTAACTGCTATGTAAGAACTGCAGAAAATTTTCAGTCATAGAGTCACAGAATAGTTTGGATTGGAAGGGACCTTCAAAGCTCCCCCAGTGCCACCCCTGCCATGAGCAGGGACATCTTCACCAGTTCAGGTTGCTCAGAGCCCCGTCCAGCCTGGCCTGGGATGTCTGCAGGGATGGGGCATCCACCACCTCTCTGGCCAACCTGGGACAGGCTCTCACCACCCTCAGGGTGAAGAATTTCTTCCTAATACCTAATCTCAATCTACTCTCTTTCAGTTTAAAGCCATTACCCCTTGTCCTATCACTACACACTCTTGTGAAAAGTATATAAGGTTTTATTTGTATGCAAAGTAAATAAATACAAATTTATCAGAAATCTATTAACTTTCTTAAACTTCGGATAAGTGCAAAACATATGAGTTCATCCATAATGGTAAGGACATAGCTAAAGTGCCATGAATGTATAAAATTGAAATTACTTTTATTAAATCTGTTTAAAGACAACAGCAATATGTAAAACTACCAGTCACAAGAATTCAACACCTGAAAAAAACATAATGAAGGGTGTGAAACAACAAACATTGCTTCCCATGAACTATATTAACGAGAACAAAGCTTGGCAGTCTCCTGCCTAACTACAGCATTTCAGAGAAGAAAATGTATCACTTAAACATTGGGAAAATGCAAGATACACACGGATATCAATTGTGCCTGAGGAACTGCTTGAACTGGAAATTGCTGGAAGCCGAGTGCTCCAGGGAGGTGACATTACTCGGGTGCCCTGTTCTCACATGATTTTCAAACACAGGGCAAGGTGAAGGCCACTCTGACTTATGTTGCTTCATATTTTGTCTCACACATTTTGCTTTTTTCCTGACCTTCCTCCAGAACACAGGTTACAAATGAAAACTTTATATGAGTTGATTAAGTTAAAGACCATGTTGAGTAGTACAGAGTGCCCTCTGCTTTAGATCACTCTCTTTCGTAACAAGCAATTAATGTCATCAAAACCAAAAGCTGGGATAGAATTACTACTGTGCAATGAATAAACTGTCTACGTTCTTTTTAAAGAACAAGCAAACTAACAAAAAAACCCTATAGTATACCTCTGGCTTTTCTACTTAACTGGCTAAGTTAGAATCTGGCTCACTTCATGGGAGAAATTCCAAATTGTTAAATTGCGCTATGCCCGCTGTAATTTTTTGCATTAGCAACAACAAAGAAGTACAAGCAAGGGTAATTATATAATAATTACTACAGTGAAATTTAAGCGAAACCTAAAAAAATTTGACAGCCTTCTGGCTCTGTTCACTTCTTCCTTCTATATGCAGGAAAAAGAGTTATATACTCCCAAAACTCCTAATGTTTCATCCCCCTCCAGAGAGGTCCAACATTCCCCTAAATAAACATGCAGCTATGAGAAGACAATATTCCTGAATGGATCACAAATACTTACCAGCAATATACAAGTAAACTTTGTCTCCACATCTGTTAAAAGAATGTATAAAGTATGCAAATGGTAATCAAACACTTTTGTTTATGTTCACACACAATGTATTTCAGCTATTTGCCAAAAAAGGGAACCGTTGGCTACTTCAGCCAACATGAATGAATGCCTGATTACTACATTTACAAGGAGTTAGACACAGCATTCTTTGGTAGCAAAACACAGCTAGCAAAAGTGAATGAATGCATGTGATGATGCTGCAAGCCTTTTCTTTACTACAACAATTTTGAGATCTCAGGCATATGCTGTATGTAACCTGCATTTGTGCATTTTATATTGGCACTGATGCTATAAAATCTTTATTCTTAGGAGCAAAATTTAGCCCATGAAATTCTACTGTAGGATGAATGGATTTTTTTTCCTAAAATCACTGCTGCAAAAGAAGATTCTAATCCAGCTCTGGATGACAATCGTATCAAACAGCAACCAGTTTAACTCTGAATTAAGATGTGTTTATTTAAAGACCTTTAGGTAGTTTGTTTTACTGCCCAGATATCTTAATTGTGGGAACAAGGACAAAGTAAAACTTGGAAGACTTTTCCTTAGGATGGTATTTTGTGTATAGAAGTATGAATAAACCAGCACTCAATACATTCAAAGAGAGAGGATTTAGAACAAGCTATTTTTATAGGAGGAAAAACATGTAGTTGCCAACATCACTATAAAGAGCTCCTCTTCTTCCCAGTTCTACAATATATATCTTCCAAATAAAAGTCACGTAGCATTAGTAATACCAATTTACACTCTTTCTTTAGTGGCAGATTAGGAACTATCTGCAGTTCTGAATTGTGTATTTCTGAATTTGCTAAAGCTACAGTTATTCTATGCTTTTGTAGGCAAAGTATATTAAAACTAATAGTAATCACTAATGCTATCCTACAAGGTTTCAGTAAAAGCATAATCTCATACAGAACTGGGAGGAATGGGGCACAAAGGTTACTAGACTCGCAGAAAAAAACCCTTATTTTTGAGGGGTGATTATTATTTTGGTTTCTCTAGCCTGCAAAGTACAGGTTAAAATGTTTTTCGCAACTCTCTAAATACATGCAATTTTTCTCCTTCCCTGTGATTTAAACAGCAGCTTTAACTCAAATGTATCAGAAGTAGTATGGCCAGCAGGACTAGGGAAGTGATTGTGCCACTGTACTTGGCACTGGTGAGGCCCCACCTTGAATCCTGTGTTCAGTTTTGGGCCCCTCATCATAAGAAGGACATTGAGGTACTAGAAAGAGTGCAGAGGAGGTAACGAAGCTGATGAGGGGCCTGGAGCACAAGTGTGATGAGGAGCAGCTGAGGGAACTGGGGCTGTTCAGCCTGGAGAAAAGGAGGCTGAGGGGAGACCTTATCACTGTCTACAACTACCTGGAAGGAGGTTGTAGCATGGAGGGGGTTGGTCCCTTCTCCCCAGTAGTAAGTGATAGGATGACAGGAAATGGCTTCAAGTTGTGCCGTGGGAGGTTTATTTTGGATATTAGGGAAATTTTTTTCATGGAAAGGGTTGTGAAGCACTGGAACAGGCTGCCCAGGGCAGTGGTGGAGTCACCATCCCTGGAGAGGTTTAAAAGACGTGTAGATGAGGTTCTTAGGGACATGCTTTAGGGGTGGTCTTGGCTGTGCTGAGCTAATGGTTTGCCTCAATGATCTTAAAGGTCTTTTCCAACCAAAATGATTCTATGATTCTAAATTGACTGCAAATAAATGCAGGCAAGAAACTACACAGATAGTTCCAGCCACTGAAGTGCCATATTCACTTGTGGCAGTGTGCCTTGCAGACAAGAACATGAAATGTACCACATTAAAGCTGAAATTTGTGAACAGGTTGGGGTGAACCTGGGCCAAAAGGGTGAGCTCATCTTAAATGGGGTTTAAGTGTTTGATTCGCTGATACCTCTTGCGGCAGCCAAGAAACGGCTTTGTCACCATCTATTTGATGTGGTCCGGAATATTTAACTAATTATTTCCACCATGTATTTGATGTGGTCTGGAAGAATTTAGGGTGACTTCTCCATCCCTTCTCTTGCTGTGACACCAGCACCAGTAATACCAGCAGGGTGCTGGTCGCAGCATTGAACTGGGATCGTTGAGAACACTGAGGCCTGTGCTGGCTACAGCTTCCCACCGGCTCAGGGTCTGCACAGAGAGCAGGGAGAGGGACCATCACCCTCCAGGCAGGGTGGGCAATGCCTGCCTTTATCTCAGAAGTTCTCTGTTACAGCAGAGACCCAACATGTTGATGAAACCTTTGATCACCATTCCCTTCGCCTGGCACACTACATTATGATAGAGGCTTTTAATTTTTCACTCTACATTTACTCCAGTGCATTAAGCACATTCTGTGGCTTGTAATACAGCAGAACTGAGACATGTATCCCCAAAACATAGATGTGAAATTGTCTGTGTGGGCGACAGGGTTTGTTTGTTTGTTTGTTTTTCTATTTCAACACAAGCTGATAAGGACAAAGCCTGTTCACCCCAAAGCCCTGAGCAAGCTCTCCATGCTGGAAGATGCATGACTTCTGAACTCGATGTTTAGGGCATTCTGCTCTCCAAAATCTTATCATTCAACTCATTACATTACCTTCTGCACATCATACATGACATATTAAAAAACTAACAAAGTCACCAGAATATTAAAGAAATCCAATTTAGGTGCTTGTGGATCACTCTCAATCTGTTTAAGCCACTGCAAAGCACGAGTATCCCCAAAAAACAGCAGATACCACCCCAAAGAGAGAGAAAGCATTGTGCAAATTAGTATGTTAAAGTAACACAACAAAACAATCATTTTATCACTTCCAGTGATCCACTCCCCACACCTAAGATTTCAAAATTTTGCACTAGATACTTTTCTAACTCACCAAGCACTTTTGCAACCAAGGCAAACACCAGCATTTCAAGATTATCTTCCACTCAGAGAGTAAAATCTCTACCTTCTCCCTGGCTACAGTACTAGAAATGACACTTGGTGATGTCCACCCACTGATATTTAAAACATATTCTACCTCTCCAGGAATAGACCAGGGATGAAAAAAAAATATATCTCTCTCTTATGCAATGCTTTCTATACATACAGGCCACAGTGTTCTCTGCATAGGAATGGAATTCTACACATATTCCCCTACAGTGGCTATAAATTGCTCTGTATGATACATCCATCATTTATCTCTAGTTCTACTTTAAGCATCTAGTCACAGCTTCATTAGCTTTATACCCTGATCTAATATGAAAATAATAAACCTCTATATAATTGTGCTACTCATCTACCTTTTTCAGTTTTTAAATCTCTGTTCAACTCCAGCCTACACTGACAAGGTTGAGGGAAGAGTTTGTTTGATCTCAATGAAACAAATTTCCTACAAAATGTGCAACAATCAACAGCTGAGCAAGGCACAGACACAGATTAATAATCAATGAGGAAAAGGATGCAATATTTTTTTACACAGTTGTCTAATCTGTTTGGACTCCAGACCACACAAGCAGCATTGCTATAGCTTGGAGCCAGTCATAACACTTAGAGAACAGGAAAGGGAGATGCAAAGATGACGGTGGGAAGGAGTAATTATGGATATAACAGAGAGTCAAGGAAAGACAAATTTGGCAGACATGAGCCTTCAGATCATTCGTGTCCAGGTCAGCAACTTCCTTGCACTTTCTTTTGCACTACCACCATAGGACAACACATGCATGGGATTCAATAATAGAACAAGAAAGATGCAAACCATATCCAGGTTTCCTTAACCAGGCCTATGTTAAACCTATCTTTCTCTTCTTCCTGTAGCTGTTCAAAAGGCAATGATTGTTTCACATAAACTTCAGAAGCTCTGAGATTAACTTTGCATTAGGAAAGAAATTATTTTTAAATGTTACACATGTACAAAGATATAAAGATCACACTTCGTTACCAGACGTATCCTGTGACCCATCCTTAACCCTTTTGCTGTTGAGTACGACAATACACAGCTCTAGTCCTTCTCCTGCTGAAATTCCATTGCCAACAGGGAAACAGCATGTTTCATTCAGTCAAAAATGTTTCAACCAACTCAGCTTTCTATTTCCTTTACTTTCCACTCCCCTCACAGAAGTCAGGTAAAATGGAACTTCCATTTCAAAGGCAAGACAGGCAATGGGAGATAAAGCCTCTGTAATCCACAAAGATACAACTCCTACAAAAATCAATGCCTTTCCTGATTCCTGCTAAAAGCTCAGTCCTCAATGACTCATACATTCTTATCATCTAGGTGAATAAGTGAGGAAAAGACATCATCCTTGGTTAAGCCTTTTTTTTTTTTTTCCCAAAGTCACACATTCCTAACACTTAAAACCTTTTCTTGGAAGTGTCTCTAAACGTATTACATCACAGATGACCTAATGGATATCTTCAAGTTTGCGCAAACGAGATATCTGTACACATTCTGCCTTTATTCAACCTAGTATATGGTTTCTCCCCTGGAAATTTAGTCATCATCCCAAGTGATTTTCAACTATAAGGCATAAAGCAGTAATTACACCCTCTCACTTTCTGATACACCAGGGGAAATGCACCTACCCACTGACTGGGAAAGATGCAGCACAGAAATCTTACTTCCCCTGAAAATGTCACCCCAGGAGGCACAGGTGAATTACAATTACAGAATGTTCTCTAAGTGTATTTGTGTGCATTACTGGAAACAATGCTGCCAAGTGTCTGATGCACTAAGTATGTGAAATTACAACTTAGAGTCAGAAACGGAAAACAGAAACAAAACAGATTTTCTAGCTTCAGCTGAGGAGTACTGTCAACTCCAAGTGTGGAACTCCATCCCATACCAAGAAAGAAGGCTGAAAAAAAGTAAGTATCAACATCTAGAAGTAGCTAAGAGCAAAGAGCAGATGGGAGAAACCAGAACTGCAGACTTGTAAAGCTGGTTCTGCACTGAGACAAGGGAGAATTTAAACTAAACTTATTGGTTAAGAAAGAAAGCCTTAAGTCTCCAGTCAAGCAGTTTTCTACCCGCTGTAACCAGGTAAGAAAGAACTCTGCCTATTTTACTGTTGAATGTTACTTCACCTGCTGCATTACACACGGGATCATTTGGGAGCAAAATGGTTAGAGGCACCTCTTCTGGTGTCCCCATCCCCAGTGCCACCACCACACCACACCAGCCTGTGCTCTGGCTCCCCCCGCTGACAACTTTACAAACATCCCCAACAGGTCATAAGGTGCCCCAAGGGCGGGAAGAGAAATAAACTAATTTATTTCCATTTATTCCCGCAAAGTGGCCCAGAAATTCTATCTACATGTTTTTAAGATGAACACCAGGCACATAATCAACTTCCATAAAGTCTAATACTACTTAGGACGGTTACATCAAAAGCCTCTTTGAAGTGGGTAAGATACATAAAACCTATTTTCACAAGAATTAAAAGAAGGCATACTGAAAACAACTTCTCGGATCCCTGTCCCACAAATGAAAAAGGTATCTAACATTCTAAATTTAAAAAAAACAGGAAAAAAAATATAGTTAAGAGTTTTTCTTACGCTAGTGAGAAAAGATCCTTACAAAAAGGCTAATGACAATTAAGTAGTGATGCTCTAGTATATTCAATCTGGTCAAGGCAAAAAAATGCTCCCACAGAAACATTTGTAAGTTACCAACAAGACGAAGATGCTAAAACATTGGTATACCTCACTATTTAAAACTGTTAAAATTAATAAAAAATAACATTTTAATACATTTTTTAAAAGTAAAACAGAGGGAAAAATTACTTTAGACAACCAAACCAAAAGAAATTTACGCATGCTATAGTCGAAGTGAACAAAGTGACAACTGAGTAAACTCTACATAGACAATGCCCAGGGGATGGACATTCAAAGGAATACATCCAAAGATGTAAAATGTAGGCAACAAACATTCCATGGACTCAAACCTGTTATTTACTACATATTTAAGCGCAGCACTCCAATAAAGCCTGTAAAGAGAAATTCGAAAAGATGGAGTCCATTTCAAGACAGACGCAAGTAAAACCAAGCTGATAGTACTAGAAAATAAAGCATTTTTAAAGCATTAATAAAACACAATTCAAAATACAAAATGACCCAACAATCTTTGCAGTTCAGAGCTAATGAAAAAATAAAAAACAAAACCAAAAACAAACAACAACAACAAAACACAAAAGACTTTCATATGCAACACACCTTATGCAGGTTAACAGAAACATCCAAACTTAATTTAGAAAAAATCAAGTACTTTAAGGATCTAAATACTTGTGAAGCAAGAAAGACAGCAAATATTAATTGGTAGGTTTAGGAATAAAACATCCTCTAACAGCAGGCAATCCTCATCCATTGTCTGAAAAACGACTCTGAGTTATCACAGAGTCATGGAATAGTTTGTGTTTGCAAGGACCTTCAAAGCTCACCCAGTGCCACCCCTGCCATGAGCAGGGACATCTTCACCAGCTCAGGTTGCTCAGAGCCCCGTCCAGCCTGGCCTGGGATGTCTCCAGGGATGGTTCATCCACCACCTTTCCGGGCAACCTGGGACAGGCTCTCACCACCCTCACTGGAAAAAATTTCTTCCTCATGTCCAGCCTGAATCTCCCTCCTTTAGTTTAAAACCATCATCACATGTCCTGTCATAGCACGGTCTGCTAAAAAGTCTGTCCCCATCTTCTCATAGGCCTTCATTAAGTACTGAACAGACACAATAAGGTCTCCCTGGAGCCTTCTCCAGGCTGAACACCCCAACTCTCTCAGCCTGTCCTCCCAGCAGAGCTGTTCCAGCCACTGATCATTTCTGTGGCTCCTCTGGCCCCTCTCCAACAGGTCCACGTCTGTCCTGTAATGAGGAACCCAGAGCTGGACACAGGACTCCAGGTGGGGTCTCACCAGAGCGGAGCAGAGGGGCAGAATCACCTCCCTCCACCTGCTGCCCACGCTCTTTTTGGTGCAGCCCAAGATACAATTGAACATCTGGACTGCAAGTGCACATCGCCAGCTCAGGTCCAACCTCTCACCCACAGGACTCCCAAGTCCTTCTTGGCAGGGCTGCTCTCAATCCCTTCATCCCCAGCCTGGATTGATATCGGGGGTTGCCCTGACCCAGGCGCAGGACCTTGCACTTGGCCTTGTTGAACTTCATGAGGTTCACATGGACCCACTTCTCAAGCTCATCCAGGTCTCTCTGGATGGTACCCTGTCCCTCAGGAGTGTCAACTGCACCACTCAGCTTGGTGTCATCTGCAAACTTGCTGACAGTGCACTGGTTCCTACTGTCCATGTCACTGATGATGATATTGAACAATACTACACCCGTATGGACCCCTGAGGGACATCACTTGTCACTAGTGTCCATCCAGTCATTGTGCCACTGACCACCACTCTCTGCTGTGACCACCCAGCTAGTTCCTCATCCACCAAACAGTTCACCCATCAAATCCATGGCTCTCCAATTCAGAGAGAAGTACATTGTGGCGGACCGTGTCCAAGGCTTAACAGAAGTCCAGACAGACAACATCCACAGCCCTTCCTTTGTCCACTGATGTAGTTACTCCATCGTAGAAGGCCACTAGGACATGACTTGCTCTTGGTGAAGCCATGCTATCTGTTCTGAATCACCTCTCTGTCCTCCATGTGCCCTAACACAGTTTCTAGGAGGATCTGTTCCATGATCCTCCCAGGCAGAGGGGTGAGACTGACAAGACAGTAGTTCCTGGGATCCTCCTTTCTATCCTTTTTAAAAGTGGGTGTGATGTTTCCCTTTTTCCAGTCACCAGGGACTTCACCTGACTGCCATGACTTCTCAGGTATTATGGAGAGTGGCTTGGCAACTCCACCAGCCAGTTCTCTCAGGACTCTGGGATGCACCTCATAAGATCCCATAGATTTATGTATATTCAGGTTCCTCAAGTGCTCACAAACCAGATCCTCACTTACAGTGGTAGGGACTTTGTTCCCTATGTCCTTGTTTTGCAGTTCATGCATTCAAGAGGTGTAGGAAGAGAGCCTGTCAGTGAAGACTGAGGCAAAGAAGGTGTTGAGTACCTGAGCCTTCAGGGTCCTGACTTTACTCCTCACCTGTCCCACATCCCTCAGGCCTGCAAACTCCACAAGCGCATGATCACTGCAGCCCAGGCTGCCTCCAGTCTTGATATCACTGATTAGTCCTCTTACACTGGTGACCACAGGGTCCAGTATTGCGTCTCTCCTGGTAGGGCTGTCTGTTACCTTGCTTAGGAAGTTATCCTCAATGCACTCCAGGCATCTGCTGGATTGCCTACAGCTCACCATGCTACTTGTCTAGTGGTTGTCAGGGTGGTTGAAGTCCCCCAGCAGGACAGGAGCCTGCGAGCGTGATGCATCTCATAGCTCGAGTAAGAAGCTTCATCAAGCTTCCCATGATTGGGTGGCCTGGAGTAGACACCAACCACAAGGTTTTTCTTGCCTTGGTCTCTGATTCTTACCTATGAGCTTTTAACCTGCTCTTGGCCATTCTTCAGAGACAGCTCTTCACACCCTATCCCTCTCTTGATATAGAGGGCAACCCCTCCACCTTTCCTTCCTTGCCTGTTACTTCTGAACAGCCTGTAGCCATCAATTTGCCACATGGATTGGTCACAGGATCCATTCCACCACATTTCAGTAATGGTCATTATGCTGTAGCTTTCCAGCAGCACTGTGGCTTCCGACTCTTCTGTTTGTTGCCCATGCTGCGTGCATTGGTACAGGGGTACTTCAGCTGGGCTGTTGTCTGTGTCACCTTCTCAGAGGAACACCTCTAAAATCCTCTGAAGTGTATCACTGGCTCCAATTGGCCTCTATTAACTCAGGAGCCCCTGGCTCATCTCCACAAGACTTCAATTAGAATGGCACCCAGTCTGATTTCTGAACAGGAATTTCTAATTTGCTCCAAACCTACTACTCTGAACTACTTAATGTTCTGTGCCCAAACAGAGCAGTCTAACACATTTGAACCTATATATCATGTCCATATCTTCTATCGTATCATTTCCTTCGTAAACTGTACCATGGACCTCAGGTCCTCAGGAAAAATAAATACACAGTGCATACTTAACACCATAATTGTAAAATACAGATAAAGCCCATAAAGAAATATCTCACCTGGATTTCATGAGGGGCTGGGTAACCCATTTCTTCAATTTTCGACGTCCAAAGGAAGTTTTAGTATGATCCAAGACCCAAAGTAGGCTTCCTTTTGTTTTCATATCTGTCTAAAATAATAAAACCAGCACAATTATTTTTAACTGAATGATCAATGATGTATTGATAGGATCTTAACATACACCTTGAACATTTTATTTAGAATTGAAGATACGGCAATGACATGTTCATTTATCAATCTTGTTCACCAACAATGCCCTACTTAAAGTACCTCCAACAGTCACAAGATACTTAAATATGTATTTCCTTTTTCCATAAAATCTTTTTAGAAAATTATTGGAATAAATTAAACAAATTAAATTAAGTCTGTGCATAAAGGTCTACGTGGTATCACAAAAGAACAAACAAACCCTACTGCAGTTGTATCACAACTATAGTTGCTCAAGAACTCACTAGTTGAAGTGCAATAAGGTTCCTAAATCATACTAAACACCAGCACAGATTAACTCCTATTTATGCCTCTGAAAAAGTAATCCTCCTTCAGTTTGATCCCATTTAAAATAATTTAAACATTCTGGGAAAGATTTGCAAACTAACTAACTTCATTGAGAACAGTATGTCAAACAGCTGTGAAAATCTCAGCATTTATTAAAAAAAAAAATCTATATATTTGTCCTTACCTGATTCTGTAAAATTTCGAGATTTTTCATTGTTGTCCCATTTATTGTCATGTATTCAGTTTCACTTGACAACTGTTTGAAATTGCTAGGGAGAGGAATTTCATATGTTATATTTTAAATTTTGGCACAAACATAATGGTGAAATGCTGTGAACTCTCTCACATTAGAGTATTCCTTAGGTATGCAAAATTAAAAAAAAAACAAGTAAGAAATTAAAATCTATTTACATCGATAAAAGAACATTAATAAGTTCTTCTAATTTACTGCTTGGGAAAACAAGATTTATGACTGACTTCCCAGTTTCCTACAATGGCTCTCACACATTTCAGGATAAAATCCACCTCTGCTGTTATCTAATCCTGATCCACTAAATGGTTAAGGAAGTAACCCCTCTTCAGTCTATGAAGAAATTGAAAAAGTGTTTTTGTTAGTGTTCCATTATGATCACTGTAGGATTAGGTACAGGGATAGGACTACGAATTAATACTTCGAGAGTGGAAGAGATGTTTAACACAACTCAGCATCAAAACAGCATATCAAAATACATATTCTCATTTTTTACTACCGCTACTAATTTAAACAGTCTGTTAGTGCAATTATTTAGGAAAATAAAATTTGCATATATTTAAACTATTTGATTTTAGTTTTAATATGAAATAACTAAAGCAATCAAAATTACTTGACTTTTTGATACTCCCTAGCGGAACTAAATGAGACCAATGCAGAGTTTGTGTTAGCTTAGAATCAAGGTTAATAAAACAATTGTACTACATGTATTGAGTACAAAAATTACTCCAGTCTCAGACACACACATGTGGTAGTTAGGACCACAAAGTGAAGTGCAAGATCCTCACTAAATGCTTCTGACAAATCAAGTCATGATTGTCTAGGTTAATCATACTGCTGACTGCCCTTTGCAAAAAATCTAGGGCACTCTTCATTGTCTTAGACCAAACAGAATTACTTGCTGGGTAGGATTTAAAACTGTTTTCTTGATTTTTCACCGTTTTTTTTTTTCATGCATTCGATATTAAGCTCTTTGGGTAACACTAAAATGCTCCACCTTTTCTGCTAGGCACATGCAGCTGCATTATTGCTATATTAAAAACAGAAACACCACAAGAACTTTCAGAAACATGAAATATTCAAAGAATAATGTTGTATATTTATGTTGTATGCAGGTGTTTGGGCCTGGTAGCAAATTTGTTCCCAAATAATGGGTCAAATTAGAAGTATTCTCCACAGATTTTTTATTTTTTTAAAAGTAGATCGAACTAAGTGCCCTCAAAAAGTTCAATGAGAGTTTGGGAGCACAGCCAAGTCAGAATGGTACCCACAGTCATAATTATTCTGCCCTAGTGTGCTATCCCAGCAAATAAAGTTGACCAGCAAAACAAAACCTTGGAGGCAAAAGCAGCAGCACATTCCAAAGTACACAGTATTATAAGCGACAAAACAACACTTCCTTTTATCATCTTCAGTCACAACTGCTGATGCTGGCAAAAAAATAAATAGGGATGATTTCTGCTTGGCTGTCAATCCCTACGATCAACAACAAAACCCACCCACTCTTCCAAAAGCACCTTTTCTGTGTTTAGGAGTTACCTAAACTGCAGTTTCCCCATTTGTTGCATTTCCATTTACCACTACTCAAGCCTGTGATCTCTGAAGCTCAGGTCGGTAAGAACCATGCCTTTCTACTTCTTCCCTAAAGCAAAAAGGATGCTTTTGGTTGTTTCTATCAACCCTCAGTCACCCATACATGAGTTTCAAGGTTGTGGATTTATTGATTCTAGTGTTTCCCTACTCAACCTGGCTCCAGAGATTGTAACACAGACTGTATTCTGTTTATAGCAAGCTTGCTCTCCAGTAGTATTAAAAGACAACTAACTGCTCTACTGCAGACTATATTTACTATTCTTTCAGAATCTATACTGAAGTTGTTCTCATAGAATAAATTATGTGTGTTTTATATTATCCAGGTGTTTGCTTCATCTGAGTTATTCCACCCTGCCATTAACCCTGTAATCAAGAGCTTAGAGCGTATGAATAACTGCCAAGATCAGCTGCAGTATATGCCCAACCAACAATTCCAGATGTCACAGCACAGAGCATGTTTTGCTTCCACCCCCTCATCTTCCTTCAGCTTGGGATCAGAACTTGATAAAAACATGAACAAAGACAGACAATTTGTAGGGAATTTAGGGGCCTAATGGCATGAGAAGACACTGTAAACAAACATAGTTAGGAATGGCTTTTGCAGCAAGGGTGTCAACACATCCCTTGTGAGAAACTCTAATGTGCTTCTGTCAGCCACCTCCTGCATCAGTAAAAATGACTCTTCAAAAACACTTCAAGTGGATAAGGGTGCCATAATTACTCCTGGTGACAGTGTGACCTGGGTTTCAAAGAACAGACTTGTAACTGTTTCAAACACTCAGACAGCACAAAACAGAGGTGATGGCAATGGTTGGCAATTCCGCTACTGAGAAGCAAGGCAAGGTAGGATCATGCCATCTGGACCAAGAAAAACAAAGAGAGGGAACAAAAAGAAACAAGAGCTTCTAGTAAGATTTAGGAAACTTTTGGGGAGTACTCATAAGAAAGGGGTTGCTACTCATAAAGTAACTTTTCAGTCTAAATCCACACCTGACGATGAGTACTAAACAACATCCTCAGATTTCTTATGTGTTACCTGTGAAATTGGATCTTTTTGGTCATTCTACCTTATGAGAAGCTTACAGTGACGGGCCCTTTTTACACTTTATTCGTTATTCTCTCCACAAGAGGTATTATATGTAATGTTGTACTCGGTAACCCAGGCTAAGTGAATGCATGTTATTCAGATCAGTAGTTTTCAGCCACCTTAATTTTGCAAATCTGTAAAAAATTTCCAGTGAAGCTGCAAGACAGCGTATTGAAAGCCTACTCAGGAGCAGATTATCTTTGCTCAATTACCTTTTACACACCTCTAGAGTCCATGTCTTTGAGATTTCTAAGGGTGAATAAACCATAGAACAAACCGATGCATTTAGACAAGAGTTCCAGAAATCCCTATTCAGCTTTAAGGAGTAAAACCACCATTTCTCAGAAGCATTAGCTTTCTTTAGGTATGAAAAACATTTACCCCAGTCTAAGTAGCAAAAGACATCAAGCCAAGACTGCGTTTCATATTTAATTAACCAGTTTTAATTTCATTAGCGAGTATTGCCACAGGGCTACAACTTTTGATCTGGATCCCTGACGTGACAGGAGTCCAGAAAATTCAATTTAAACCAGTAACAAAATAAAACATGCACACACAAAATGGAGAAACACAAAACCAAGAACAGAAATTAGAGGACCTGGGAAATTTTAAGAGATATAAAAATAAACTCCACTATTTTTATCCCACATTAGTCTTCTTTTCTTCTGTTGACCTCACCCCCAGCAGTGGGCCTGCAACCTTGCTCTCCCCTGATGTCTGCACTCTGTCAGTCCGCTTTCCCTGCACACAGACCCAGCACAGCTACAAGCTCCAAATGTCCCAAGTGAAAGAGGTCCCACCGTGGTCTCAAAAGATTGCAAATCCTTTGCTAAGCATCTCTTGTTAGTGTCTGAAAACATACCTTTCCTTTTTCAGTCCCGCATGCTCCCGAGCTGACTTAGAAACCTCACAAAATCACTTCAGTACTCTGAGAGTGGGTAAAAAGCCTATGCATTGTGCTGTTTGCATCATTAGCACCCAATAGATACAAAAGCCTTATGAACATCATTCCCTCAATTTCTATGACATTTCCCTTGAAAATTCCAGGATGTACATCATTTTAAGCTGAAGAACTTATATTTTTACTTAATTTCTTAATTTCATCTTGACAACTCCCTGCCACTCCTGTTATGTAGTACAATCAAACATTTCTCCTTTGATTCTTTCTCTCTTTCTTCTCCCTCAAGGTGACTTAAACCTGCCCTCTCCTCTTGCACTTCTGCCTCTTTTCTGTCTTCGCTGTCGGAAGTTCTCCAATCCCAAAACTACTCGCCTCCTTCAGAAAGACACCTAGCTCTTCCATGCCCTGCATTTCTTGAAGTTCACCTATCACTGTTCGAAATCGAAGCACTAGAGTCTTCTTGTCCATCTCTAGTACCTCAATGTCCTTATGATGAGGGCCTGAAAACTGAACACAGGATTCAAGGTGGGGCCAATAAAGGCCTCTCAGTATGCAGAGGTATTGGAACACATTATTTCAAAAAGTTTATATCATTGTCTGTTAAATCAATCTTTACTTGCTACTAGAGCCAAAATGTAGTCTAGCCATATCCCAGAGTTCTGCTGTGGCAGAAAATCATTTCTCTTTTTAATATTTTGCTTTATTTAGGATCTTAAAAGTGGATTTAAAAGCTTCATCTAAACATTCAAACAAAAGTTGTTTCTCCAGTAATGAGGATCCCTCATCACTTACATGATGTTTCATGACTCTTAGTATTAAATTGAGATGGAATTTTGTTCAGCTAGGAGAAGAGTGTTAATCCAAAGAAGGTACAGAGGTGTAAGGAATCTTTTTGTCACTGCTCCTATCAAATAGGTCTTTTTCATCCAGATTTGTGTCACTTACATGAATAAACTGAAAACTATCTCACAACTCTGACTTCATGCTCACTGACTCATCAGTATATGCTCACTGACCTGAATTCTCCTAGGAATTTTAAGTTGCTTGACAGTGCAATGGAAGTATTTCCCTTCTCTCTCCTGCAGAACCAGAGAAGATCCATGAGCCTGATGGCCCTTTGCTTAAAAGGTCTTCTCTTTTCAGTATTTAGATAATATTTCGCTGGCATTGGGAAAAATACTGAAGTTGAGTTTGCCCCAATATTTGGCTACAGCAGGTAGAATTCAGTATCAGGTATTCAAAGCAGTAAGGGCTTTAGAAATAAATACAGCAGAATTCACGCTCCTGAGCACATTCTGAAAGAATGTATAGTATTTCTCCAAAGCACATCACCAAGATATCACCAAGATATGCCTTTCCACTCGCATGAAGTCTATTAAAGCAATCTTCAGCAGGCAAATGTCAATTCTTAAGATTTAGTGCTTTTCCTTCCCAGTCTGTAATTATACCTGATTTTAAGATGCAGCTATTACAAATGTGACTGACTGCTGCTAGATAAGGCTTCCCATAATGACGTTTCTCCTCTGCTACTGAATTTTGTATTTCCCTCATTGAAAGAACATTCACCTTATATTGTATATAAGGCACTGTGACAGTAGTGATCTACAAGTGTGACCATGGAACGCCATTTCCTTGGAGTTCACTTTCTTCTTCATAAACTCCATTTTTTCTCCAAAAATCCAGTGAAAGAGGACAAGCAAGAACACCACAGTGCTGTAACACCACAGATCAAAGCGCTCCTTGATGGATGAGGCAGGGGAGACAGCTTAGAAAAAGCCACAAGAATTTTTTTTTATAACATTTTAATACTACTTGGGTGGGGAAAGGGCAATTTAAGAAAGAAAATCCATTCCAAAATCCAGAAACCTCAGGCATATATAATTTCCAAATATTTTTGTAGATATTTCTGAGAAATGTTTGAAGCTGGCATCTGCAGTCAATCTTTTTAAATAGAGCTGCATTTGAAAAAAAAACAAAACAACTGGTAATGTAGGGAGCCCTTCAAAATGAGGCTTGAAACTTTAAGAATCTCATACAATGTGTGAATGATCTACAACTGACATAATTCTAAGTTTCCAGTTTGTAGCTAGACTTACTTTGTTAAATCCTGCCTAATTACAGGACTGAGGAATACTGAGACAACCAAGGGAGTATTTTGCACAGGACACAATCACAGATAAAGCTGTTTTAAAGCATTTAACAAGCTTCAATGACATTATAATTTTTCAAACCTAAACCTGGTAAGACAGCTGTCTTTTATATTTGCAAAAGACAGGAGAGAAAGATGCTTCAGTGGCAATATCTTTCAATTTTCATTTGATTCCACCTGCATAATCCTGTTAGGAATTTCAAGTACTCATCTGAGCATATCTAATAAAACTAAGTGTTGGGACTGCTTAAGGGAAGACAAGATTATTTCCATGTGTGTATTTTTGTAGCAACTTTGCACAAATGCTGTCAGTCTAGTACTTTCTGCATTATTGTTACCCCACTCCTAGTTACTGCTGACCAACCCAAGGACTTTTTCAGAAAGCCAAGATATGTTGAACGTCTGTTTTCTTTATAATTGATACTTAAGATTCACAAACCTGAACAGATCTGCTGACCACTGTCTAAACACTACAACACATTAGGAACTGTACCTGATTCCACAGCTATAAAAAGAGAAAATTCTACACCTCTGGCAAAATAAAACGTCACCTGCAAAACTAACAGCATTTTTTTTTTTTTTTTAAAGCTAGCAAAAAAGTGCCAAATTCTGTTCACAAAGTAAAACTGAGGTTGAGATATGATGGCTGATAACTTCAAAATTTCCCCCCAGTATCTACCAGTTTTTGCACCTTGTTTGTTTTCAGTAACACTTGATAGCAGTACGTGCTCATATACATTACTTATAGTAATGTTTAGACAAACATACTTCATAAAGATTTTCCAGAAACACCATTTAAAAGGTTCTTTCTGTTCTGATTAGGAGCTTAAATGTGAGGTATAATTTTTACAAAGGCTGTGTTTATCACTTTAGCAGGTGTGTTCATTACATTTAAAGGACGTCTGCTAAAGCTTACAAGATAACACTGGCACTGAATTGGAAGTCTGCATAAGGCAACTTACCTTGGGTCGTAAAGCATCTTTTCCAAATTAAATTCTTTGAGGTATGCAATTACTGCTGACAGAGAGCAAATAACAGGTTTATCCAAGCTTAGTATTACAGATAGTTTTTGAGGACCTAAAAAAACCAAGTTATTTTCCTGTTAATTCACTGTTTCCTACTTATGCATTTTAGAAAAAGCATAATATATTTTTCAGTTTAATCAAATAGAAATCTATAATCCATGTACAGTGTTCTGTGATATCTACAAATTGACATAGAGTGAGGTTCCAAAATAACACGTTTCCAAAGAATGTAGAATATACATTATAATAATGTAAACACTTTATGAAACATAAAATATTTGACTCCACTGGTTTTTCTTCATGAAAATGACTGTTGGCATAAGAAATTTCTAAACATATAAACTAACAATTGAATTCTGCAATGTCCATTACGGCAGGGAACATACGTGCAAGTTAAAAGCAATGTACAGGTCTTGCCACACGTGATGATTTATCTGCCTTGGCCAATATGCAGAATACGTTTCCATCTTTGTGGGACGGCTATTTGTATTTGACAGTGTTTCTAAACAGTGCTCTACTACTGTCCCTGTTCTGGTTGCAGGAAAATTCACTCTATGACATCTCAGCATAAAATGGTATTTTTTAAAACCCTATTTAGTTAAGTTTTTTTTCAGATATTTTTTTAAAGCTGTTCTCTTCTTATAGCGTTAACACACATGAGAAATTTAAGGAACATTTCAGATGTTGAACAATTTCTGTCAGTTGCTATATATGTTTAAATTTAAATCTGTCTAAACACACATCTTCAAGCTACTAAAAAAATAAAAGGATGCTAGCCCTGTATTCATTTCTGTTTAAGTAAGTTTCACTTCCAAGTTTCACCTCTTTCAAGCTCAAAAAATATCCCAGTGTACAGAAAATTAGGCAAAGGTGGCCGAAGGACTGCATGGATGAACAAGATGCTCCTGATTAAATCAAACATTAACAAGGCGGAGTATGAGGGGTGGAAGCATGGACAGATGACTCAGGAAGAATATAGAAACGTTGTTCGGGCTTGCAGGGATGGGGTCAGGAAAACCCGAGCCCACCTGGAGCAGAGAACAAGGTACATGAAGGGCAACAAGAAGTTTCTGCATCAGCAGCAAAAGTAAGACAGGGAAAAGTGGGCCCACTGCTGAATGGGGCAGCAGATCCGGTAACAAAGGATATGGAACAGGGTGAGGAACTCAATGGTTTCTTTGTCTTGGTCTTTACTGGTAAGATGTGCATTGGGGAATCTGAGGCCTCTCAGACAAGGGGAATTTTGGAGCAATGAAGATTCCTCCTTAACAGAGGATGGTCAACTTAGGGAACACACACATTGGACACGGACAAATCCATAAGACCTAGTGGGATACACCCACGTGTATTCCTTGTTTATGTAAAAACTAACAGGATCCACACTTCAAAGGCATTCCGAACAACCAACCTGTAACTGACCAGGCACTTTTTTGCATAAAAATGTGAATGACATACCTGTAGTATCAGGCACTTTTTTCACATAAAAATCAGTAATCAGCTGGAAAGCATGGCTGTATTCAAAATGGAGGTTTTCCATTCTTTCTATCCTAATTCTGTCATCCCGTAACCTGTAAAGCAAAAAATAATTTACTTTCAGTATTTATGCTTCCTTCAGGAAGAACACTTAAGTAGGTTAAAAAGGTGTACTTTCCTTTATCTTTCCTTGTTAAAAACAAAATGGTTAAAGAACGAGGAGATGAGCTACTCGGGTGGGTTGAAAACATTTCTAAGCGAGTGGTGGGGTTTCTTTTAAACCTTTCTTCTTTCCATTGTACACATGCAAACAAACCCAAAGAGCAACAGCAAGCAAGACCTAAACAGTCTACAAGAGGTCTTCTAGTATACCTGCAAGGTAGGTGGTATGATCAATGAAAACTTATTTACAACTATTTGCCTTATCTGTTCTTAAAGACTTATGATGATTAAACAATGAAGCAATTCTCCTAACCTATTACCATATTTAATTATTCTTTATCTTTAAAGGTTTTGTTCTGTGCTGTACAACTTGTTGCAACATTAAGCTACTGCATCTTTTCCTAGACGCAATCAAAGTAAAGTACTCCTCTCTTCTGTCTCATAACTGTTTGAAGACTTTTCCTTGTGCTAAAAGATTTTTTTCTTTCAGTCTGTTTACAGCCCAGGTTGTCAAGGATGTTATTATTGATAACCCAGTCCTCCCAACATGCCAGCAGTTCCTCCCTGTTTAACAGTACCAGAAAATGTAGTAAACTTACTCTGTTCTACCATTAAGTCGAATCAGACCTTTTTTCATGAATCCTTCCCTCCTGTCAGCAAGTAATTGAGGATTACAGCAGTGCAGTGCTTCAGCCAGTTTTGCAACTCATGAGAAAATCATCTAGCCTGTTTTCTGTGATTCCTGCTTCCATAGTCAGCTTAAGTAAAACAGTGGCAAAAAACTGCATTCCTCGCAATGTGTATGAGATCAAAGTTGTACAGTACCTGAGATACCAAAATCCGACTCAAAGTATGTGTGTGGTGGTTACGAGATACAACCTTTCTACACAAGTTGCTTTTCCTAGCTGTTCCCTGAAATTAAAACTGGACGGTACATTATCAATTCAATTCACACAGCTGTTAATACAACACTAAGGAGATGTACTGGCTAAAAACAAATTTAAAAAATAAAATAAAATCACTCACGCTCCCCCTGCAACCTTTGAGCATAACACAGCAACAAAAAGAGCACTGAAAAAGCAGCCAGCAGAAAGCTGCCAGTAAAAGACCTATGTAAAACCCATTTGGCCTCAGAATATCCAGTCTCATACCACCACAGGACATGAATTAACCAGCTACTTCTAGGACGTTAGAATTATGCCAATGAGAGGGATTGCATAGGTTATTATAGGAAGGAAAATAAACAACACTATTTTTGCAGGGTTTTTCAACTTCACAGGAAAAAATAGACACGTTTTCTGCATTATATTGTACATATTCCCATCTGAAAGGATCAGTATGTCTCTGAGGCTCAACTCTTAAAGTGATTTTCCTAAAATATGTGTCAAACTCATGGAGTTCTAGAAGCCTAAATTTTCTCAGCACATCCTAGATGATCCCTTGCTTACTTCGAGTGCCTTACAACTGACTGACCCACTTAAGTTTTTAGTCTTCAGACCCTCTGGGATTCCCGTCTGCCCCAACCTTACTCAGAATGACCAAATATTTTCAAAACAAATGGATTTCTGTAAAAGAACATTAGTCTGTGCTCCTCAAACTCCAATCGCAATCAGCTGTTTTCTTCCTTGGATTTTGTACTGGCTCCAAACTTCATAATAACCTGCTCCATCCATTTTGCTAAATTAGCATGTATATTCACTACAGCCTTTTGCAAGAATACCACGTCAGCATTAAACTTTTCAAAATGTGTTGTATGATAGCACAAGGTTAGCAGAGTACAAGCCTTTGAATCAGGCCTGCAAGACAGCAGGGCTTTTCTGTTGAACATGTGTGAATAGGGACTCAGAGAAATCTTTTTAAAACAGGATTTTATTTTTAATTTCTACTTTTTATGTTTTCATAGCACCACCTTCAGAAAAGCAAGGCATAACAAGGACTGCAGAGCTAATTTTTAGAACCAAAGTCAAAACAGGAGGCTTTGGGAGGTAATTCATAGAATGTCCTGAGTTGGAAGGGATCCACAAGGATTATCAAGTCCAGCTCCTGTCCCTGCATATGACACCCCCACAGTTCACACCAGGTATCTGAGGACGTTGTCCAGTCTCTTCTTGAACACTGTCAGGCTTGGGGCTGTGACACCTCCCTGGGGAGGCTGTTCCAGTATCCAGCACCCTCTGGGTGAAGAACCTTTTCCTAATGTCCAACCTGAACGTCCCCCAGCACATCTTCCTGCCATTCCCTCAGGTTCTGTCATTGGTCACCAGAGAGAAGAGATCAACACCTTCCCAATCCTCCTCCCCTTGTGAGGAAGCTGTAGCCACCATGAGGTCTCCCCTCAGCCTCCTCTTCTCCAGGTTGGACAAACTAAGTGACTGTAGCCATTCCTCATACAGCTTCCCCTTCAAACACCTCACCAACTTCATGGCCTCCTCTGGACACTCTCCAGTAGCTTAATATCTTTTTTACCCTGTGCTGCCCAGCCCTGCACACAGTGAATGCTCCAGGTGAGGCCGCACCAGTGCAGAGCAGAGCGGGACCATCCCCTCCCTGCCCGGCTGGCGATGCTGTGCTGGATGCACCAGGACACGGGTCCCTCTTGGCTGAGAGGGACACTGTTGGCTCATGTTCAACCTACTGTTGACCTTCTGGTCAACCAACAGATCTCTCTCTGTGGGGCTGACTTCCAGCATCTCATCTCCCAGTCTGTCTGTACAGCCAGGGCTGCCATGTCCCAGGTGCAAAATCCAGCACTTGCCCTTGTTGAACTTCATGTGGTTGGTGAATGCCCAGTTTTCCACTTTGTCCAGATCCCTCTGCAGGGCCTCTCTGCCCTTGTGTCAACAGCTCCTCCCAATTCTGTGTCATCAGCAAACTTCCTAAGCAATCCCTCAAGTCCAGAGTCTAAGTCATGTATAAAGACATTGAAGAGCTCTGGCACTAAAACAGATCCCTGTGGAACCCGCTAGTGACTGGTCGCCCCACCAACATGACCCATTTACTAGAACCCTTTGGGCCTGGCCTGTCAGCCAATGGCTCCCCCACTGCATTGTGTGTTTACCCGGCTGTGTGCTGGACATCTTGTCCAGGAGAATACTGGAAGAGACAGTATCAAAGGCTTTGCTGAAATCCAAAAAAAATCACATCGTCAGGCTTCCCTTGGTCAATGAGGTGGGTAACCTTGTCATACAAAGAAACTAAGTTTGTTAAGCAAGACTTTCCCCTCACAAACCTGTGCTGGCGCGGACCAGTGACTGTGTTGTCATTCAGGTGCTTTTCAACAACTCCCAGAACAACCTTCTCCATGATTTTCCCAATCACAGAAGTGAGGCTGACAGGCCTGTAGTTGCCAGAGTCATCCCTGTTGCTGTTCTACATTCATCAAACGAATCATGACACACCTGCTTGTTTTTATAGTCAAAGATTAATTGTTTTCATTTTCTTTAATGTATTCATGATTTTCTTTCATTTTGTAAGTAAATTTATCCAAGTCCTTAGCATAGACTTTGGCAAATGGTAGCTACAATGAATATAACTTGAGTGATTTTTTTTTTTTATAGCAGTACTTTTGCTAAACAACTATATTGGTAGGAAATAGTTCAAATTATAATTAGACAACTCAGTTCTTTGTAAAGATCTTCGTATATTTTAATTTTATATTCTAGATATGGCATCAAATATCTGACACTTTGTCTATCTGAAAGTATGCATCTGATATTCTAGATAAAGTAAAAAAAATGAAAGGTCATAGGTATCTATTTAACATAGAGAAAAATCTCAATTCTTATCAAGATGTGTGAAAACAAAATTTGCTGCAGAAGGTTTTCATGTCTGTCCTTTGTTCAGTCAGATGATCAACAATAGGCCATTTTTCTGATTATAGCCAGAATTGTAAGTTGATGCTTATGTTCATGTTTTATCTCTCCAGCTACCAATGCCTACTTAAATCAAAAGTCAATTTGCCATCAACTGTTGTAAACATCATTCTTGTCAGAACAACTACAATGAACTGTTGTGCAACTCAGCCAGTATTTTACTTTTCAGTAAAATTCTCTCCAGTACTTCTGAAAACAAGCAATCCTGGTAAGTCCCATGACCCCAATACCCTGTTTCCCTGAAAATAAGACCTACCCCAAAATAAGCCCTAGCATGGTATTTCAGGATTTTTGAGGATGCTCAAAATATAAGCCCTACTCAAAAAATAAGGCCTAATTACAGTTTATTTAAGAAGTCAATTCAAATAGTGTCCAAGCAACTATACATGTAAAAAAGTAATACATTTTGGAGCAAAAATTAATATAAGATCCTGTCTTATTTTGGGGAAAACAGGGCAGGGTTAATCACTGATGAAACTAAACTTTTCAAAACTTTCTTACTTTTCTTGCACAAGTTCTGCTACTACCCTTAAGTGGATATTGAGGAGAGATTTTTCAGGTTTTGAACTGCCAACTGATGGTAAGAATGAACCTGCAGTGCCCCTTATTAACATTCCTTGCTCTCTAAACATACTGAGATTTAGTGCAGAACTCTTTTTCCTCACAAGATGAGTTACAGAAGTTGCTTGAAGAGGTGATCATCAGCCACAGCTGAGAATATGAAATCAATGTGTCCATAAATAGATGCATATTGATGAGATCCTAAAATACACACATTTACACAGACATACATTTTTATGTATATAATGTAATATATGAAGTGCATTCCAACCTACACTGTTCCATGATTCTGCTACTACAGGGACTAATTTACCTGTCACTGTACTGCAAAAATGAAAAATGATCAACATGGCTGGGTTTTATGCCTCTATTTATCTGACAATCCAGTGCATCCACTTAAGGAGTTATTGCTTACCAAATGCTGTAGGAAAAATATTTAAAAGAGATCCCTAAATTTGGGTGGAAAAAATCTAAGAAAAAGACTAAAAAGAAAATGCTAGAAGCTAGAAAAATGTTGAATAACAGAAATAAAATGAATTTATAGAAAATTACTAAAGATATTTTAAAAAATAATGAAAACTTTTATTGTAAGAATGAGCTTGCACATAAGCACAAGACCTCACTGCAGTGCGTTGAATAAAACAGAAGTCACTTAATCGCTGCTCTACAATTAACAGTAAAACAGGCATCAAGTGCATAAAGACTTCCTGAAAAACAAACACATCCAAAATAAGTTTTCTTAAAGCTCTGGAAGCCTTTCTAAGGAAAGCAAATAACTCTGAATTTTACCTTCCAACTTTTCTGCCCTGCTCATTCTCCTTTATGACTATTCAAATGCAGAGAGTGCAGGCATCAATACTTTACTGTTACCATTCATATATTGCAACACAAGTTCATACACAATACAGAATTTTGGAAATTTAGTAAGAAGTTTTCATTTCTAACGCTGAGCACAGATTTGCATTTCTCACAGTGCACTCTGCTAGGATGACCAGTCTGTCACTGGGGAAAAATCCCTATGCTACTCAGTAGGGCAAGCTAACCTGAATGTGTTAGTCCTTTCAGAAATCTAAATATACCATGTCACCTTCCCTTATTAACAAGCTTAGCAGAAACTGCATTTCCTTTATCTGTCATCATTGCTTTACCTTTGTTATACAATTACTTCTAGCTCAGGGGATCTAGGTTTGAACTTGTCCATCAGAATCGGAGAAGAATCATTCTTCCTTTTTTGGTAAATCCAGGCATAGAGCCCCAGTAGCTTCTCTGGCAATGTCTCAATGACATTTTCACGCAGCTGTTCTTCTGGCACTATATGCATACATTTTTGTAAGTACAGCTTTCTTCTCCTGCCAGAGTAAAGTACTTTACAACATTTGCTCTCAACAACCTTCAGATACCAGAGACGGAGACAATGTTATTGTATGGAAAACAGCAGCACAGTCACCTTCTCTGAGTATTTGCCCCTCTAGGAATAACATAAATCACTACAGCCTGTAATAACCAAACAAGAATTACCACACATATGCTATTAATATATTACACACAACACATACACAAGACCTCCAACTTTTCAAGTGTCCTGTCCCAAAACCCTCATTTAAGCTCAATAATGCTGAAAAGCCTAAAAGCAACTCTGACACACTTTAATATATATACACATATATATACACACATATGCGTATTTTGCACATATATATATATACACATATATGTGTGTGTATATATATACACACATATATATACACATACATACATATATGTATGTATGTATATATGTATGCATGTATACACACACACAGACTCACATACAGAAAAACTTGGGGAAAACCCCTTGCTTGTCTTTTACTATCCAAACTACCAACCTTTCTCAAGAGGTACATCCTGATTTCCTTCCAGTCACCTCAGCAGAACTAGAGTTGAAAAGAACTCCAACTGTATCTACACGCCAAGAGTCTGGACCCAAGACATTTGAAGAGAACACTCTTTTAGCTTTAGGAACTCAGAGAGACCGGAGCTGTCAAAGAAGCAGAGCTAAGAGGCTACTAGAAAAATCAAAGGGCAGAGGGCTGTGCAGGCACTGTGTGATAGTCGGTGCCTTCTGTGAGAACAGAATTAGGTACTACAGGACAAAACACAGACACAGTTGGGCTTCAGCAGCTACTGCACCCACAAATAGACACAAACAAATCTTTTTCAGGCTATTTCCAGCTGCCTACCTGAAGAATGGCATGAAACACACTACATTCTTTGCAAGGAAATCTAGTAGAAAATATCAAGAACTACTAGGAAATTATTTCTAAGCACATAGAAGAAAGCAAGGTGAGCATGGTTTTGTCAAGAAAAAAAAATCCCACCAAATCAATTTGATTTTCTTCAATGGCAGAGGAACAGATTCTGTGGACAGAGAGGAGGCAGATGATTTCCTACATGCTTTCAGTGAGGTTATTTTATAATGTTTCACACAACATTATCATAACTGATCTGCAGAAGCACAATGTACGTGAAAGTATTTATTACAGAATGGGTACTGAACAGGCTGGGGAACAATACTCAGAATGGTATCAGGGGATCACTGTCAAAATGAAATAACATACTTTGCAAACTTCCATAAAGCTCAATACTGCATCTGGTAGCACTCAATGCTTTAGTTATAATTTGGACAATGAAACAGAGGACAACTCCAGTCAACTTGGAAAGAGTATGAAGTAGAAGTGACTGCAAAGAACATTAAAACTCCAGATTTGAACTCAAAACATGGCAAAAGAATTACCTAAAAGAATACAACTTCTTTCCATCATGCATGGCTATGAATAAACAACACATGCACAAGTAGAATGGGTGACAAACAAGTAGAAGCTCTAACTTCTAATGTGGTAGTTGTTTCCAAACATCCAAAGCACATTAGTTTACTTGTGAAATAACAACACAGAACAGTTCATATCCCCAGAACAGCACTATTTAAAGTGATCTTCAGTGCCTTGTGCAGTTGTATATCAGCTCATACAATTGCTCTTTAGAAGTCAGCACAGTATTCTCCACGTTTCCAGGAATATTTCCCTCTGTGTTTTGCAGGTGCTGTGTATAACGTGACACTGGGAAGACACAGCTCACTCAATTTGGTCTCATCAGGAGACTGAGAGCTGCTTCTGGTGTTACACTTCAACCCTGACAGGGATGTGTTATAGACAGCTTTGTAAACCAGCTGCACAAGTTTGTCCCCAGAACCACCATGTGCACCACGATTCTTCCATTCAGGATTATACTAACCAGCAAAAACCTCCCTTCTTGCAGGGCTTCAAACAAATTAAATGAAAAACCCTCAAACAACACCACCCCCACAAAACAAAATATAGGAACATCCCACCTAATGCCTGCCACACGACATTAACACCAATGAAATAACACTCCCCCAGTTACACCCCACCATGGAAAATACCTCTTTCTGAAACAAAGTGAGCGAGAACAGAGTGAAGACATAGATCAGATCGTTAGCTTGGGATCACCCCTGAGACTTGCCTCTCTTTCCTGCACACCATGAAGTCCCCCACAGTAGGGCATATTTTGTGGCCCTGTTTAACTGATCTGTGGCAACTTCTGCCCTGACTTTCCTGACATCAGTTATACAAATTTAAGGTTGGACACTTTCAGCAGAATTAGTTTTTCGGTTTTGTTTTCTGAAAGATTATTTCCCTGTGATGCCTTTCTGTCAGAGAACAGTTCAACAAATTCCAGATGTGTGCTATCCTGCACTCCATGAAACACTCAGGGTTAAAGCACACGGCAGTATGCCAAAGAGTTTACTGGCTAATAGTCACCAGAAGTTTCTCTGAAAGGACACCACTAACATGACCCATTGACCTTGTAATATCTTTTTTCTTATGATACAGAAGTGATAAAACTGCTGCATCCTGCCAGAGCAACCCAGTGTGCCAGCACTAAGGATTCTGAAGAAACAGAGTGCTCTGATGCTTGCTACTTACCTTCAAGCCAATGTGAACTCTAACTAGGGGTGGGGAAGGAGGGACAGGTAAAGTAAAAGCAAATGCAAATATTAATATTTCTGAAACTCCAAACAGACAATACAAAGATGAAAAATGCACAGGCAAAATAAATGAATGAAACTCCACATTTATGCTATATATCCTAAAATCAGAAGAAGAGTGCTCTCTATATCTCTTTCTCAGCACCTTGCTGAGAGGCCATGAAAGACCTAAGCATCACATTGTGCTTTTGAGATAATATTCAAATTCTGAACTCTTCTCTCCTTTTTTACTCAAGAATGGATCATTTCTTCTCTCTGTATTGCCCAAGCTTTTGACAAGTATTAAATAAAATGTTAATTATCTGTGCTCTTCCCCATCAGACAGGGTAATTTTCTGTATTTTCTTCTCACACAGGGTCTTAAACTTCATCCAACAACATATAGCTGGACATGCATACTGTCTATGAACAGGAAAAACACTCATTTATGTCAACGCCAGCTCTTATTACCGTGTCTGGTCTCAATTACTCCACAGTTGCAGTTCTGTACATGTCTATATCAATGTACCTACTGACTGTCACAGTACCTCTCTCTCCACCCCTGTCCCTGGCTGCTTATTCCCACTGCTCTCTCTGCAGCGGCTGCAGAGCTTTTCTGACCATGCTGTGACAGAAAAATGCCATGGTGTGGCAAAGGAAAAAAAAATCCTTTTTGCCAGCTTAGCATGGTTAAATGGCTCAGCAACAACAAAGTGAAAAGATGGTGATGGTGACAGGACCTGAATTGCCAGCTCTGATCACTACTTCTAGGGGAAATTGTGGCAAAAGCTTGCCACCAGAAAGCTTTAGGAGCACTGGCTATTGTCTCAGGCTTGTATCACACTCCTCTTCCACACCTCCTCCCTAAGGCCAGAAGCTTTATTTCACTATTTGCGGTTGGTCAGCAAGAAGGCTCGCCCCTTAGAGACTTTGGCCGCCTGACCCTTCTGCCCCCTCCACCTCCAAGTTTTCCAGAGTTAGTTGCTTAACAACTTGATTTTGAATGTCAGCAACGATCACAGTGAGCAGAGTAGAACCACATATCCAACGTCTAAAACTGCAGAATTCGCTGAGGGTCCTCTGGAGGTCATGTTGTCCAGCCCTCCACTTGAAGCAGGACCATTGCCAACATCAGACAGATCCTTCCACTAAACTGTATAAGCGCCTGTCACTGCTGTTATGAAGGAGCTGACAGAAATGAGGAGCAGGTTCTAAGAGCAAGTCCAAGGCCAGACACCAAAGCGAACTTTAAAAAGTAGCACAGAAAAGACAGCTGTGAGATGGAGCAGCTGCAGGAGCTACACCCTGAACTCCCAGAGAGAACAGCACGGGATACGGGCACGTCGATCTGCTAATGCAGCCGCACGCTGAATGGAAACACTGCAGCATGAAAAGCAAAACAGTTGTAACTGTTCTTTACTGAAACCATGATGAGGAGCTGAGTGTCAAAATTTTCCAGTACGTGACATGCACAAGAAACAAGAACTGCTGTTCTCTGGAAAGTACAACAAAATGTTTAGGGAAAAGAGGTTTAACCTAGAGGAGCAATGTCAGAGTCAAAATGAAGAGTCGCATCTATACAACTATTTGGAAAAGAAAGCAGAAATATAATCCAGGAGTTATATCATCATTTTAATCTGCTTTTGATATATTTCCCCCAGAAGCCACTATGAAACGTTTATTCTTACAAAACTGGTGCCTTACTGCAAAACACTGTTGAATCTGCTCATATAAATAAATGCTTTTGATAATATCATACTTGACCATAAGAGCTACAGCAACTATATACTATTCCAAATTATCTTCTAACATAGCGATAGTTGACTCTTAAAACTCCTCCTAAATTACCAGGCTGTTTTACTAAAAGGGACTTGTAAAAGAATGTCTACACCACCAGACAACAGGGTGGCAGTCAGAAAAACTGAGTTCTGCATTACATATTGTAAAACTATCAATATTACAGCCTTACCTTGCACCATTAAAAAAAAAAAAAATCAACCTTCACATGCTTCATAAACATTAGCAATAAATTAAATAATTGGAAGATAGTGACTACAGCTAAAGGACACCAAAAAAATCTGGACAGCCAGGGTAAAAGAAAATATGATAGAACAACCTTGAAATAAAATAGTTTTGAAACTCTAATACAAATGTTTATGGCAAATTTTGGACCATCACCTTGTTCTAAATGCAGCTTTTCTACTATGCCCCTCTCAACCCCACACCTCCTTCATTGTATTACACGTCTTTCAAAAATGAACGTCCTGCTCTTTGCTTCACAAGGTCACATGTTGTCTGATCATACTTGTGTTGATTGACAGGAACATGTAACTTTTCCATTTTGAACAGCAAGCACTATTCTTTGTTTTTCTTCTAAGCTCTTTTGGAAAGGCTTCCCACCTACCAGATCTTGCAGTGAAGTCATAACCATTGTGCCTCTGTCAAATCACTGCCTACTGTCACTAGAACTCGCCATTACAACCCCATTCTAGGATCAAGCTGATGGAGAAAAGTTTAGCAGTGTACACCTTATTTAAAGACACATCTTCCCTACCAGCAGAAGTAATGGTCAAATTCAGTTTGAACAAAGTCAAGCTCAATGCTTAACCAGGTCTCCCACCCATTTTAATTATCTCCCTTTCCCATATGCTGTGCCTGAGCAAAAATGTCTCAGGCATTTTGAATTTAATACATTTGAGACATCACTGGCCCTCAAAACATTCAAAATTACCTGGAACCTAGACACACATATGCAAAACATTTCGTGCTTTGTCCAAGAAAGAAAGCATTTCCAATGGGAGGCTGTTAAAATAAGTAAAAAATAAAAGCAGATGGCTACAATACAACATACTTCTGGAAAAAAAAACAAAAAACAAACTGAAATTGGGTTAGTGACTTCTTCACAGGATCAGAGGGACCCCAAATTAAGGCTGAATATTGCAGAACATACCAGCCATAGAACATGCATGGTGGTTCTGAGGAGTGCTGCTGAAGCATGAACCACGCATATGCCCCAGGTGATGGATAAAAAGATATTCTACCAGCACAGAAAGACAGCATAAACAGGAAGTTGAATGGAAGTCATCATTGGCTTATGAAACATCATTTCCAATGATTATATAAGAAATAATGGAGATGGTGACAGAGCAAGTCCATCCCTGTACCTGTTACAAATCAATTTGAACCAGCCTCCCACGCTACTACCACAACTCTACCTGCCAAGAACTATCAAAAACATAAATTCTGCTCTTCAGTCAGCATGAGACTCACTGTGGAAATTTTCTAGGACTGCTGAACATCCAATACGGACCATGCTAAGAAAGTATATCGCTTCTGCAAGCAGGATGGTCATACCTGGGTTTTCCACCCATCACTACATTCAAACCATTTAACTTAATGGCTCTGAAGATCCTGTTCAGGCTCTTACACATCTTCCTGCAGTCTGAAAAGACACAGTATGCCCACTGCTTGGTTTCCAGCTTTGTGTAAGAGAAGCTCAGAACCTTTTATAATAAACAAACACATATACACTGACAATAGAGCAACAGGGAACTCGTATGAGAAGAAAGTCTAGTCTTTTTGCTGGGCTCGACTGTTGCACTAGAGGAAGAGAGAAAACGTAGAGGTCCCGCAGGGACAGCCTGAAGGAGGGAGAAGGCCAGAGGGCAGATGGTTGTACTTTCCACACAGATGTCATGTGGGAATGGAAGAGCTGAAAGGCCTCCAGGAATAATCCATCTATGCCTTTTCTGCATTAAAGAAAATAATATTCTGAGCCCTTTCTGGAAACTTATCGGCAGTCAAAATTAGCTACATGTAACTAATTCTGCCCTCTGATCCATAGATTTGTGTTCACAGCTGGAGAATGCCTGATACTCCAAATAAACTTGTGGAAACTGGAAATTTTCTTCTGTCGGTTTACTAGGAGTGCAGATCACAGTTTAGAGCAGAAACAATGGCCTAACATTTCTCCCATGCATTCCTCAGCCAAGTCATGTCAGAAGAAACTCCCTCCTTCTCAAAGTGACAGATGTCGACTCGCAACATATATCTGAAAAAAACCTCCCATTTAAACAAAACAAACCAAACCACACTGAATCCTCTCGAGAAATACTTCACATGGCCCCGTAGAATTACAGACCAACTAAAAAAAATGAAGTAAAAAAAAAATTAAAACCAAACTTCAGCCAATAACATCTCACTTTAATTTAAATTTGAAAAGTATACACATTACTGTGTTTTCAAACGACAATTACAGTTCATTACACCTGGCACTTAGGCAGAAAGCCTGCAATCATTCTTGAATTCTTTGCCTAAAACACCACATTATTCTAAGAAGTTACAATATAAAGGAGAAAAAAAACAAAATACATCTTCAGGATTTGGATAATTTGGATAAAATAATATGCAAATATATCTGGATAAGCTATATTTGCACAAGATTTTATATTCTTAGTTAATAATAAAAAATATTAAGAATATCTGCAAAATAAGTATCTGATCTATATCCAGACCTGAAACTTTTGGGTAGCTATTCCTCTGGGCATTACCCATCATAAAAAAGGGTGGGAAATATCTTCATCCAAGCTGCAGAGGAAAAGAAAACCAACGGTATGGTGTTTATACACCACACAACACTCCATAATCAGAGTAACATTAAATATGTCCACATGACCCACCTGGAGGAACAGTACATCTAGGCTACACTGTACTAATTGTTATTCAGCTGGCAGAGGTAAAATAATAATACAAAGCACAAAGCTTCGCAGCTGCTGGTATCAGTGCTAACAAACTGATGCTCATTTGCCTCTTTCTTTAGCATTCACACCTCAACTATTCTTGTCACTTAAACTTGATTTTTCCAGGTAGGTAAGACACTGAGGGATACTGGTATGAATGCTGCACAAAGAAAAAGCAGGGAAATATACCAGGATAAATTAATTTGAGTGCCATGAAGGCACATCATTCTTGTGGCAGTGAAGGCTTACCCACAGAATCATAGAATAGTTTGGATTGGAAGGGACCTTCAAAGCTCATCCAGTGCCACCCCTGCCATGAGCAGGGACATCTTCACCAGCTCAGGTTGCTCAGAGCCCCGTCCAGCCTGGCCTGGGATGTCTCCAGGGATGGTTCATCCACCACCTCTCTGGACAACCTGGGACAGGCTCTCACCACCCTCACTGGAAAAAATTTCTTCCTCATGTCTAACCTGAATCTCCTCTCTTTAAGTTTAAGCCCATCACCCCTTGTCATGTCACAACAGTCCCTGCTAAAAAGTCTGTCCCCATCTTTCTCATAAGCCTGGCCACAGTAGCACAAGGATGGTGAGACCAAGAGAAGTGATGATTCCACTCTCCTTGGTATTCATAAGACCCTGTCTGGAGTACTGAGGCCAGTTCAGGTCTCCAGTACAAGATACCTATCAACAAACCAGAGGAAATCCAGGAGGGCCTCTAAGACAATTAGGGGGCTAGAATATACAGCAGATGAGGACAGACTAAGGAAACAGAACTTATTTGGTATGGAGAAAGCTAAGGGGGCATCTTCTGCTACCCAAAGGGCATTTAAAAAAGCCTAGAGCAGATTCATGTCAGAGGTGCACAACAAAAGGACAAAACCAAGCAGTCGCAAGTTACAACTTGTTCAAAATTCTGCACAGATTTTAGGAAAAAAAGCCTTCCCCACAAGACCAATTACGCACATAAGCAGGTGGTACAAAGAGGTCGGGGACTTCCCTTCTTCAAGGATTTTCCAAATTGTGCAAAACTGCAAGAAACATGATCTAACAATGAAGACAGCCCCTCGATTTGAGCAAGACATTAAACAAAATGACCTCCAGAAATCCCATCCAAGGCAAATTTTTCCAAGATTCTGAGAAACAAATGATTCTAACAAACTGCAAAACTTTATTAAATACAATGTAAACCAGCTGTAGCTTAATTGCACCAATAAGAAAAAGAACATACAGGCTGGTTGCATAGCCTTTCTTTCTTGCCTTACAACACTATTGTACCAAGCAGTTTCTTCAGCGCTATAGAGATGAGCATATGACATTTAACTTACTGTTTACAACAATCTACTAATGAGATCAGAAATTGATCTAATGCTGGAATAACTATGGTTCCAGAGCTGGTGCGTCTCAGGTGATTGGCTTCCACTAAGTCTTTCTTACACATCTCAGAAACTGTGCTCTGAGCAGCGGATGCTCTTGGGAAAACTAAGGAATTTTCCATGCAGAAATTCTGTTAATATGTCTTCACACAGAGGACTTAACCATCCCATAGCTAGGAAATTAAGAGATATGCTCTTCCCTTTTCTATGGGCAAACTTCATATGCAACAGAAAAGACAGGACATACTATTTAAGCTGATTATCTAACCATATTTTTCAGCTGAAACTGTGGCACAAAGTCTCTTATTTTTGGATTTCTGGCATGCATAACTTGCTGTTCAGATTTCATTCTCCTCTCACACCACTGACAGCATCACTTGAACTGACTCCAGCTGAAAGGATATGATAGATTATGTAACTACTCAGTATACTAGGTTTTTCCCTTTTTTCCCCTCCATTTAGAGGATCAATGTTTGGAACACCTAACATGTTCACATCCCCTCTGCACTACAGAAATAAAAATATTAGGCCACAACAAGATCTAGCAGCTGTCGGTATTTGTAACTGCAGAAATAATTAGATACCACAAGAAAAATTATTAAGCACCTCTACCCCAAAAATCAAACCTACTCTGTTCTGAAGAAGCTTGAACAATCAGAATTTTCCTTTGCACATGGCCTATACCTCGCAAACATTTTAATCCTTTTTCAAGAAAGATCCAACTGTGTGTTACCACAATGCATTTTTTGTAATGATCCTACAACCTAGTACGGCTGTAAACCTGTATTATCTCTGATTTTCTTCCAAAAATGACTGAGCTCTCCAGCTATGACTAGAACAAAGCGACTCCAATTCCAAACTCACAAAGATATCCAGTGAGACACTACCTTCAAGTCTGCACACAATAAACAAAGTTCTGATCTATCCCCATTCCTATTTTCATTGCTGTTACTGGAGTTATTCTCCTTAGTTGCCATCAAGCCATGACAGCACCCTGGTTTCTGCTGCATTCTACCCAGTGTGACCACCACTTGTCCTGGACTCCAGAACAAAACTTTCCAACTTTGTCACCCGGTGAAAGCAGGATGACATTTAAGATGGAAGGGAAGGAGTTGACTAGAACAACAAATCCCAGTATGGAGTGAGCAAGAAGTCCCTGAGGAACTAATTTGAGGGAAAGCAAAAAAAAGAAGCAGGAAACTTAACTCTTACAAGTCTTAATTTGAGAATGAGCTTCACATTCAGTCTCCACACCAAAAACAAAAGAGGCTTCCGGGTTTTTTCACATGCACTAATGGCAAATGGGATTTTTATTTTTATTAGTTCTAACAGAAATTTTGCTATTATACATTTGAAAAAAAAACTGCAAATGGTGGACAAATGTTCAAAGAAGTTTTCAGACCTTGAGAGTTCTGTGCTAATCCCCAGGAAGCCCAAACTCTGGTTTCTGGAAAAAGACAGCTGCTGTGTTTGGTCATGATTTGTCTAGTGCTGGCCCAATGGAAAGTGTGGTATCAACACAAAAGGAGGTTATTTACACCCCTGCTGTTAACTGGGCACATCCAAAAGAGCAGCGGAGATTCCCCATGATAAGCAGATCTTCACAGTTTCCTACCATCTCACAAAAAGAAAACTGAAATATGGAATGGTTCCATGAGGCCCTTTTTGTACCTGGGAAGAATAATTTCTAAGCTTTGGAATGAACACTATAAACCTAAAGGACAAAACATATTCTATCCAAGCAAAAAATACTTGTCCAATTTACGCTGCTAAAGTATCCCAGTGCGGCAAGGCAGAGCTCATCTTCAGCACGTGCCTGTTTACTGCTCTCGATGTAAGAGCGCAGCCTGAGAACTGCACTGCTATTTGAGAATTCCTTGTGTGCACTGAGGAAGACACAGCCACACTTTCAGCTTTATCCACGCAGGGCTCCCCTCTGGGAACAAAGCATTCTGGTGTGCTAACCGTCCGTGTCATGTTTTAAAAGGGGTTTCTCTGCCAACTGGTAGCGTAGCCTGCCTCCATAGAAAGCGCTACTAGCAACAGATACCGGTCACCCAACGTGCACTCCACTAAGAAACTATCATTTAAATCTCATTGCTTGAGCAGAATTTGGCATGGGGAACTTCTCATCTCCCTCAGATAAAGAGCTTTACATGTTTTGTAATGTTTTTAATAGAGGCTGCTGGATAGAAAACAGGAAACAGCTGGCTATTCAATTACACTTTTAATTAGTGTTTCCTTTGATAAGTTGATACAGATTTAAGAATCCATTAAATGTGATGAAATGAACTTGTTAATTTTTTAACAAATTATTACAGGCTTTCCTGGGAGATGTAAAAAGATGCTTAGACACAGTGACATTTCTAACATAATAAACACAAAGAGTGTTAATAATTATGCCCTCTACATACACAACTTTCTTTTCACTGCCGTATTGCTGTAACTAAGAGTGGCACATTTTAACCACAAATGGCTAGTTACCTCAATTTCATGTTCTATGAAAAGTTAAAACACATGAAAATGCAAAGAAGTTATCTTTCCCATGGCTTAATTTTATATGTACCATAGAGATGCTGTACCCTATGCAGTTGTCTTACTACTGCTTTGCTAGAATTTATGATTAATGAGCCAACAGCAAAAAGCTAGTTAAATTATTTTACAAATGGAAAATACATTTGAAGGAAACAGATGAAGGCAGCGTAGGCTTAATTATATGCTTTTTAAGAAAAAAAAAAAAAAGCAAAAGCAGATCAGGATTCAAAATTGAAACTCAGTTTCTCTCATGTTTACACTTCAGAGGCTTTGATTTGAGTGAATGCTCTCCTGGCAATGGTTCAGCCCAAAGTATAATTTTCAATACCACAAGACTGCACACCATCTCTGTAGAACTGAACCAAAAACAAAAGTGGCGGAGTTTTGTTTTGTTTTTAAATAAGATGAAAATTGAAGGAAAAAAAATCCAGTATCATAATACTACTGACAACTGATATTTACTCTAACTTATTAGATTTTAGAAGACAAGACTTAAGGAAACTGAAGAATAAAACTTGTACTATTACCAACAAATGAAATGTTTACAATCTTTGAGGGAACAGAGGATAAAGCTAGTAAATCAAACTGTTTATTTTTGTCAGATAAAGGATTTTCACACACAAGACACACTGCTTTCATTTTGTTCAGTTCCTATATTTTAAAATACACAAACTTGCTGGCGTAACATATTGAAATCTGTCTATAAGGTATGTTTCCTAACAAGCCCACAAGACTTGCTTTCACTCAGATTAATATAAAAGGTACAAGGCACCAGTCTACATTCTACATACAGTAAATGATAAAGACAGAGGCACCTGAAAAGACATGCTTATTAAAATATATCAATTTCTTAATAGGATTTCCATCTTAAATACTGCATGTGTATGGACTGTAATAAAGGGACTTCAGTTCCATGCTAAGTCCTCTCTAAACAACCAGCCTGAAATTGTGCAACTGTCAACATGACCATGCTTCAAGACACATTTTCTTTTTTTGAAAAAATAATTATGTTAGAAGAGAGAGGGGTTTTGGTTTTGCTTGGTTTGTTTTGTTCTTTTTTCTTTTAATATACCACACTATTCTCTTACAATTACTTTTCTGCTCAGTCCTTCCCCTTCATTTTGGGGCATGACACCACTGGAAAGAACTGTTACACATTTTCTTTGCATCTACAATATGAGCAGGCTAAAACAATTCCAGAAATATAATATGCAGTGATATTAGAAATGTAATGATTAGTCCTTTCACATCAGAACTGAGGTGGTTTATCTCATCACAGTACTTCCCTATGATTTTTATGGCACTTTTGTGCTCAAGATGACCCATCACATTCTAAAGGCCCTATGCTCACAGTTACAGCACTCTTTTCTACCCATCTGCTGTATTACCACCAGAGTCACCACCAAACTCAGTACCTGTATGAAATTCAGGGCTCTGAGAGAGCGTAGATCCAGAACCCTGTGTTATGTGCATACTCAGGCACAGCATGCATGGAACAAATAAGAGATACAATTTATTCTACCTAGCCAGGAAACTTGCGCCATACAAGACAGCATAGAACCAGGGATCTTAACCAACAACCATCTCCACTCATTAAGTGTACAATTTTTTTTATCTGACAGTTGGTAGAATTATAGAATCATAGAATGTCCTGAGTTGGAGGGGACCAACAAGGATCATCAATTCCAACTCCTGGCCCTGCACAGGACACCCCCACAGTTCACACTGTGTGTCTGATGGTGTTGTCCAGTCTCTTCTTGAACACTGTCAGGCTTGGGGCCGTGACACCTCCCTGGGGAGCCTGTTCCAGTGTCCAGCACCCTCTGGGTGAAGAACCTTTCCCTAATGTCCAACCTCAACCTCCCCTGGCACATCTTCCTGCCATTCCCTCCGTTTCCATCATTGGTCATCAGAGTGAAGAGACCACTGCCTTCCCAATCCTCCTCCCCTTGTGAGGAAGCTGTAGACCACCATGAGGTCTCCCCTCAGTTTCCTCTTCTCCAGGCTGAACAAACCAAGTGACTTTAGCCATTCCTCAGTGGTGCAGTTGGGCTGAGTGGTGCAGTTGACACACCTGAGGGACAGGATGACATCCAGAGGGACAAACTCGAGAAGTGGGTCCATGTGAACTTCGTGAAGTTCAACAATGCCAAGTGCAGGGTCCTGCATCCGGGTAGGCGCAACCCTCGGTATCAATCCAGGGTGTGGGATGAAGAGATTGAGAGTAGACCTGCGAAAAGGACTTGGGGGTACTGGAGGATGAGAGACTGGACATGAGCCAACAATGAGAGCTCATAGCCCAGAAAGACAACCATATCCTGGGCTATATCTAAGTGTGTCCAGCAGGTGGAGGGAGGTGATTCTGCCCCTCTGCTCCACTCTGGTGAGACCCCACCTGGAGTCCTGTGTCCAGATCTGGGGTCCTCAGCACAGGACACACATGGACCTGTTGGAGAGGGGCCAGAGGAGCCACAGAAATGATCAGAGGCTGGAACAGCTCTGCTGGGAGGACAGGATGAGAGAGTTGGGGTGTTCAGCCTGGAGAAGAGAAGGCTCCAGGGAGACCTCATGACTGCCTTAAAGGGGCCTATAAAAAAGATGGGGACAGACTTTTTAGCAGGGCCTGTTATGACAGGACAAGGGTGATGGTTTTAAACTAGAAGAGGGAAGATTCAAGTTAGACATGAGTAAGAATTTTTTTATAATGAGGGTGGTGAGAGCCTGGTCCAGGTTGCCCAGAGAGGTGGTGAATGTCTCATCCCTGGAGACATCCCAGGCCAGGCAGGACTGGGCTCTGACCAATGTGATCTGGGTGAAGATGTCCCTGCTCATGGCAGGGGTGGCACTGGATGAGCTTTGAATGTGCCTTCCAACCCAAACTGTTCTGTGATTCTATGAATACCACCTTGTTCTTTGTAGCGTTCTCTTTGTTCTTCCTCAAGCCCTAACATGAGTTGTTAAGTAAAAACAGAAATGCATAGCCCGAAAGCAGTATAGGACATGCAGAGAGATGGTGTGAAGTACAAAAAACCTAGTAAATCTGTCTAGGAAAGTTATCCTTCCTTCTCAGAACCCCGAACTTCACCAGCATACATAAAAGATGAAGAAAGTTAGAAGGTTCTGACTTAAGTCCCCCCTAGGATGCTATCTGGGTAGCTGCTGCTTCTCTCCCCATCTTAAGGTCCCTGCCAGTCGTGACTTTGCCTAGAGGTATGTAGAGGAGAAGAACAGTACCAAGCAGCCTTGCAAGGAGTGTCTGAAATCTTACTGGAGATGGGGACAAGAGCGCTCTAGATACAGGAAACAAAAGGGCACAGACATGAAGAGGTGGGAAAGACTCAAGAAAGCAGGTAGCTTAGTTGTAAAAGAAGAGGTAGAAGGGATGGAGGGGAAGACAGTTATCTTCTGCTTGACAAGAAGCAAGAGAAGACAGGCACAACATAAAATAAGAAGAGTAATAGATTCAAGTCTATTTGCCATGAACTATTTTTAAATACATCCATCTGCCTCTGCAGGAAGATTCTTTCACGTAAATGGAAAGCAAATATACACACATGAAACCTTTTTACATTAAAAAAATACTGCATTACTAAGCTTTGTACTGGAAGAGCTAATTACTATAGCAATGAGTCCAAACGCTTTACTAATAACTCTGAAAATATCCACGCAATGTGAGAAGCAAACTTAAATGCATATTTCTAACAATATTTTTTACCATTCCAAATTCCCAGAGGAATAGTCCAGGCTTAAGTACATTCTTCACAACTCTGATTTACTGAAAGCCTCTTACCTATGCCATACATCAAAAGCAACAACTGTTGTAAGCCAGTCAAGCACAAAATTAAATTGTTAAAGATAGCTTGAAACATAAAGTTTGTTCCCTTTTGCAGTTCAGTAAATTGATAGCACAGAAAAACCCATTTCAGTTTCATTTGCTTCAAAGTTAAGAAAATTCATATATTCTGTTTTTATAAAAAATAAATATCTTCATGGCCTTTCTTCCCTCACTCACAAGGGGTTGGGAGTCACCATTACAAAAGCATTATTCTTCTCCTCACTCTAGTATTATTGCTATCTGCATGTCAAACATGTAGACAGTTTCAGTCTTTCTCCTTCCCATACTCATCTCACATCACTACATTGTTTTGATTAAAATTGCTGAATTCCTAACTCCTAACACCAACAATGAGGGCAGAAAATGTGGAAAGAAATAACATCTGAGAAATTAACACATTCAAGGTGTCCATGATGCCACTGTTTCACAGGGAATGATTGATGTCCCAACTCAACTTTAAAGCAGAATTGCAGAAAATAAGTCATTACTTTAAAAAAAGCTAGGACTTTAACAAATATGCCAACAAACACTTGTAGGCTGTTAAAAAAAAACCATAACATTTGCACAACTATTTTAAGAGCTTAAGAGTCCTCCTCTACTTGAACATGTGCACTCCAGCTGCAGGTTACTGCAGAGTTTTCCCTTGTACCTGGAACAACAGAAAATATGCAATTGATTTTCTGGTTATAAGAACAAGCTGGCATCAGATACGCATATGCTGCTTCACACTGTGTTAGCTCCTCTACAATAGATCAAGGAGTACACACGTATTTACCCTTACAAAGGTCCAGTTAGATTAGCTCTTGATGAAAACGCGACATGTTACCTTCACATTTAAACCACAGAACATGCACACAGGCAGTTACCACGGGCTACCCAATGTGGAGGACAGCCCAGAGTGTGTATGGAGTTACAACAGCAAAGTACTGATGTAACTGGATGCCTCAGAAAGGATTTTACTTTCATTCAAAACGCACTTTCGGTTGAAACAGAGATGCCAGTTACATTTGGGGTTTTGCTATTTTTAAGAAGAAAAGCTGCTTACCTTCTGTTCTGGTTACCTCAAGGCACATAAACAAGTGGCTGGTTTACTGTAAAGACCTGAGCACTGAGTTTCTGTACAGTCAGAGTAACTGGGACATTCAACACTTTTGCAAGTCATTTATATCTGTACTTTAAAATAGTTGAGACAATTTCCAATTTTAAGTGTGTGCATGTACTTTCCCTCCTCTCACTTCAGTACAGTATGCAGCTGCTACACTGACAATTATTATATAACCTGCCATTTACACAAGCCCATCAGATACAATCGCCTGCTCTATCATTAAATTCTCCAATACATATAACATATATACTAGCTTATAGCAAAGTAAACATCCATTAGTAAATGTTCACTTCTTTGAATGATAAATGCATTATCTGAAAACTGGAAATTAAATTACTAATACAAATGAGATAAAAATAACAATGCCATTTGAATTATTTCGGTTATTTGACAGGGCAATGACCTCTATCTTAAGTTAAAAAATTCCAAACGTAAGTGAGAATTGTTCCTTCAAATTAGGATTATTTAACTTGGGAATTTATTACCATTCTCTACCAATTCACCTAATGCACCACAGTTAATGTCCTCGCAGATATCTAGGGAAAATTAGTTATTATTAACTGGTTGCTTTCATCTTTTCCCTCCCTATGACCAGGACCAGGACCAGGACAAGCGGAGCTCCAGCATGGTGGTGCCACCTCCTGGAGGACAGAGGTGCAGAGCTCCAGGCTCCCATTTGGTTTCCTACCTGTGAGCTTCACCATTCTTCCCTAGCTGGAAAACTGACAGCTGTTGTGAAAAGCCAACAGTATATAAATATATACTGAGATAAAAAAGCAAGTAACATCATAACGACCAGAGAAGACAACAAAAAGTAGAATGACTTGGTCACCTTCTGGTCTATCATATAATAATAAATCAAATAGGTGCCAAAACTTGAGAATAAATGCTTTAATTTTCCTGCTTATTTCAATAATTAATTTATTTTCAAATTTAAAAGATAATTCTTTGACAGAAATTGCACAAACACCGAGATTAATTTAATTATTATTAATCTAATAATTTCTGGCTCAAACACCAGGGGAAAGGAATAAAAAAGCCGAACCCATGAATATCAGTGCAAAAATGCCACAAATACAGCTCCTGAAAAGAGCATGTTTTCCATGCTGCTCGCAATCATATGAAAAATAATGTACCTTTTAACCACGTATGAAGTGCTGGAGAAGCACATCAGAGCACAAATCTTCACTTTTGCTGGGAAGAATGTACAAAACACATGAGTTGGGCAAGGCATGGGAAGGCCAGCTGTTACTGTAACAAGCAATATTGACATTTTTTACCTAACATATGACCTAGATTAAGAGAAGTGCTCTGCACTGCATTCAGACACAGTGCTTTGCAACTGCCTTCCCATTTTTTTTTTCTAGTGACAACTCTGCACGCATAATAGAACAGTAATTTTACCTGAAGGATACCATATGCCCATGTTATGTCCCAGACTGTGAAGGGCACAAAGGTAGGCGATGATAAAGAAGTAAAATTTACACATAAGCAATTTGTCAAAACAGATTTAAGCCCCATGCTTCCCTCACCTGCAATGCCACAGAAGACAATAATAAAATACAATATTGAGAACAGCACGTTTCATGACTGCAACAAGATTAAAGCACAAAAAAAGATGTCCAACAATTCTTTCAGGTCATTACATGATTTGGTAATACTGTTGTGGATTTTTTTCCCCTGTCTATTCTAAACAAGTAAGCTATGACATGACCACAATTCTTCAAGCAGCTCTCCATGCAGCTGAGTTGCCCAGGCCATGAATTGGATTATTAGCAGTGCAAAAAGCCTCTTTAGTCAGTAAACATCTGTTCAGTGATGCATTTGGTTTTCGTATTTAGGGAAAATGGCTCACACGCTGTTTTTGTACTTTACTTGCTTTTTTCCTTCTGCAAATTCAAATGCTTCTAGCTTCCATTTATACAAAACATTCTCAAGATGTTTGTCACAGCTTGCCTTTCACTTAAAAATCCATGGGAAGATTACAAGCTATACAAACCACAAAACCACTATTTTTTATTATTACAAACCCTTTAGATCCTCATCGCTCCTCCATTCAGCAATTTCATTTGCAATACTGTTTACCCTAACAATAACCATTTGGTGTCTTGTTTTAGCCACCACAAGCCTTCTCATCCTTGCTCAACTACAAACCTTACGAGTTGAGCTATATATATATATATATATGCACATAACTGCTCCCTGTTTTAAAAAAAAAGTCTTCAAGATTAGCTATATGAAAGCATCCTCTGATCTGAGAAGCCATCAGTCGCATATAAAGAATGACAAAATTAGAAGTATTTTATATTCTTTTACAAGACTTCACTGAGTTCATTCCAAATGAGTTTCTACTCCTTGATAGATCACATAAATCCATAACTCTATCCATGAGAGCAATTAGCAATGAATAGCACTATTGACCAATGCATCTAATAAACTGGGTATTATTCACTCCTATACCCTTTACAAGTTAACTTACAAAGACAGTTGTACTCCCCATTTCAAGGAACCCAAAGCATTGCTGAATTCTACTACAGGACCACACTGAGAGAGAAAAAAATAAAGACATATCTTATTCTTGATTTCTGATGAACTACAATCAGAGAGCACAATGACAAGAAACAACCAACCAGCAGTCAAATACCACCACCACAGGTAATGCTTTGGGCTTAAGAGATCACAACAGGGCTGATACCAGAGAGTAACACACCTGGCAGGTGTCTGAGAGACCACAGTCAATACAAAGTTAAAGGCAGAAGTCACAGCTAAAACAGAGGGGGTACCAGCACTGCACTGACGTGGTGTAAGCAGAAAGAGCTCAAAATGTTATTTACAGAGGTCCTTAAAACACAAAGAAAGCAAGCCTGCATTGCATGTAATGATGGAGGATGAGCTGCTTGTGGGATTCAGCCCAGGAGTAATACAATCATACCAGTGAGCGGGGAGGATGATTTTAGTTCCCAATGAATTTGAAAGACAAGGGAATTCCAGGGAGCAAACTACCAATCCAAAAACAATACTGCAGTACTCAGGTGAAATAGAAACCCAAGTGTCATAATCAGAAATAAAAAATCTTAGCCACACTACAGGGAGCAAGTAGGAGACCTAGCTACAGTCTGAACAATGCAGCACATGATAGAGGTTGTGCCAGAACTGCCTCCGAGATTACAGGACCAAGCTAACAGGAGGAAACAGAATAAAGTGAAAAATCAACAGGCACAGACAGGAGGTTAATTATCTTATCATCCTGATTTTAGATTGTTGACCAGACATCAAAACCAAGACACACACACACAAAAAAAAAGCAGACTTGAGTGAAATGATGCTTTGGAGTCGAAAGTGAAGTAATTGTGATCGGTGTCTTTTTACATGATGCCAAAGAATGCTACAGAATAAAACATTGCCAGTGTTCACATAAAAAATGGCAAATGGAAAAAAATAGAAGGAGAAGCACTGGGGCACTCTTAACATGCACTCTATAGAAGTATCACATTTTTCAATGAAACAAAAAAAGGGCCACATGAGAGAACAATAACAACCAAAATGGAAAGAAGCCTCAAAAACAACTTCAGGAAGACCAGAGACCAGTACAGGCCAACTTTTAAAGCAGCCAATATGTTAAGGAGGATGAGTATTGACCCTTGACTAGGAAGAGCCTGAAGCACAAAACACAGTGTTCTCCTTTAAAAAGACATGTACTTTTTGAAGGCAATAATGTTTTCTTGGTTTTCTAGAAAGAAGGAAACTAAAAGTGTTAAAAGATTTTCCTCCAGCCAGGCCAGCACTTGCAAACAGATGTTACTATCAGTTCAGGAACAGAACACTACCCACCAGAACAGTTTGTTCTGAACCGGTTTCTGGAACCTACTTTTACTTTGCTTTTGAAGCAAGGCTCTCCCCCAAAACTGACCTCCAGTTCAGTATCCTTGAATAGTACTTTCTAGTCATTAAATCCGTTCTCGAATAGTACTTTCTAGTTACTAATTTTTATGGACAATGTCTGTCACAACATTGGTAATAGGAGCATTTCATTTACCACATGAAAGAGCAATATCCTAGGTTCAAATGGACATGAAACCATGTCACACATCTAAGCACATTTACCTTCATGAGTTTTAAATTACCAAAGGGGAAAGTTTGTAACTTGTAATGCAAGTCTACATCCCAAGTTAAACTATTCCTTAAAGCTTCCTCAGGTTGGCAAACACCAGAGCTTAATCCAAATGGTTAACGAAAATCTCCACAAAAAAATGGATGAGTCTAACGTCATTTAAATCAGTAGTAAAACACCCATTTATTCAGGCTAGGATTTCCCTAGTCTAAACAAGTACGCAATTTAACTAAACTAGCCTCCTACTAACTGAATTAAAACTCCATTGTATGAACAACTCCAACAAACAGATTAAGAATTCTTACTACAGTAGTGTCTACCTTCACTTACTGCTCGTTAATGTGCATGCCTACCTTACACGTGCAGAACTTCAAACCGGGACCAAATCTTACACTGCAAACGGCTTTCTTGGGCACAGCTCAAATTGCTGCTCTTAGACAGTTCTTTAAAAAGCTCTTCTGCTGCTTTGGTCATTTATTAACTTACTGTAAAATGTGATTCATTCTTCCTATTGTAAGACCCTGTTTACAGGCTGAAAGTGAAAGTATTTTCTCCACTGATGTGCAGGATAAGCAAACTTTTCACTTTCACTATACTGCATATAACTTAAAAAGTGAGAAGGCTTCTTTCCATTGTGTATTTTACTTGCACTTTCATATTTGACTCAAAACTCTTTACAGCTATTTTACATTAATGCACAGAAATAACTTATACCATTGCAAAGTACTCCTTAGGTTTGAGTATTAGCTCTTGGTGATTATCAACCAGATTAAAACACTAAAACCTTTCTGACGACTTGCCTCGTTTCTGATAAAATCAAATTTAGAACAGCAGCACCCTGCAACTCAGCTACTTTTTCCTTCTGTGATGTAAATTTGACTGTGAAAACGTGCACAACACCAAAACAGAAGCACCAATAAACAGTGTGAATGACATCGCTGAGCCTGGACATAGTTGTGGTGGCAACAAGAGAACAGGAAAAGGGAAACACAGCATTCCATAAGGAGGAAATACGTACACTTTATTTTTGTAGAATAAAGGCAGAGAGACACGTACACCAGTATTTAATATTCATATTTGATCTCTGTATATTTTTTAAAAATATATGTATAGAAATGGAAGGAAAGCACACAGATACTTTCAACTCTGCAAATATAACCAGCCATTGAACCAGATTATGACTGCTCTCTGCAGTGATTTATCTGGACTAAATGCTGTGGGTTTTCTAATAACCACCAGCACAGTCTCTGTGCTGGAGGACACCTTGGCCACACCACCTTGGTCACTCAGTGAGAAGTTCTAATATGCAACATCCAAAACCAAATCATCCCCTGAGTTACTCAGACAGCCCCTGGTACAGTTCTTACATGCCCTTAATGACTCCAATCTGTACACACCTCCTGGTACTATTTTTCTCTCCCATCTGTACCCTGTTTCTATAAATTCAGGGGTTTTCTGTGGAGAGTCTCTGGCTGTGTGCTGTGAACAAGCCAGGGCTTGATGCGGCTGTGCTACACGGAAGGATTTCCCTGAGACACCAGTGACAAAAGGAAAGTAAACAGAAGCCGCTCTGCTCTCGACCCAGGCTGCAGGAGGGGCGTTGCCGCTGCGCATGAACAGTCTGTGAACAGTGCCCTGCAGCCAATCACCATAGTGGGGGGGCATGAGTGACTGTGAGTGTAACCAATTGTAGCCTGCACTTGCCGCATGGCCTTTTGGTATAGAGTATATAAGGCTTGGAAAAACGTGGTCTCGGGGACATTGATATTCAGTGTTGTTTAAGAGTTCATTAAAGAGTACGGATGGTAAATTCACATTGAATTAGACTCCTTACTCTCGCCCGGCCCGCCCGTTCGATCAAAGAGCTTATGCCAGCGTCTGGATTCGTCGAATTTGCTACCGCCACATTTGGTAGCAGAGGATGGTTCGTTAGCAGAGCATAACGCTTCGGATCTACATATGGTAGCAGAAGGATGGATCGTTAGCAAAGCATATCGCTCCGGATCGAAATTACTGCGGTGAGCAGCGTTCATAAAAACGGAGCCAAGCCGGGGTGTGGGATAGTGTGCTTAGTCCGGTATCAAAAGACGGGCACCAGTCGAGCTGGCCACTCGCATCCTACGTTAAGACCGCGCTGATAAGATAATGGATATTGAAACAGCCGCGGCACTGCTGACGACTATTCTCTCTAAGAGAGGTATTGAATCGTCACAGGAAAAGCTAATCACATTGATTTTTTTAGCTCAGAAGTGGGGACACTTTGGGGAAGTTCCACTTTTGTTTTCCCCAACGGAATGGAGATCAGTGGGGGACACTATGTGGGACAAAACTATCAGAGGGGTAGAAGAGAAAGAAATTAAAGCTGTGAGAGAATTGTGGAAAACCGTATTAGAATCATTAGAAGTTTTGAAATCGGAACAACGTGCCGCCCTAAGAGCCGCGGAGGCGCTTGTCCCAGAACAAACCTGGACTGATAAAACTTGTCGTCCAAAAGAAAAGAGGGGCCTGTGGGCTACTCTGTGGGGTCTGCCTGCCGTTCGGGGTGGTCGCGGGGTCCCGGCTCAGCCAATACTTTCACAATCCGATCTGCAACGCGGATTAGAAACTGCGCGGCTCGTAAACAAAGAACCGGAAGTTTCCCCCTCCGAGTCTCTGGGGCAATGTGCCAAGAAGGCGGAAGTGCAACTAGTCGACTGTCCGGATGTGGGAGGCCCTGAGTGCCGCCCTCCTCCTACCGCTCCGCCTCTGCCCTGCCCCGAGCCGGACGCCCCCCCTGCCTCCGAGAAAAGCGTGGGGGCCGGGCCGCCGGCGCCGGCGCCGGGGCCGGGGCCGCCTCAAACTTTGCCTCCGCAAGCACCCGCGGAAGTTTTTTGTGAGCCTCCTCTTACATCATTGGGCTCACCCCAAGCAGTAGAGCAGTTACTGCAAGTCATTACCAACAAGCTTGAACAACTTAACTTAAGAGTGTCAAATGTAGAGAAAAATAAGGAACAAATTGAGTTTCAAAAACCAGCTTGCCCTTCACAAACAATGCAATCAAAGGTGCCTATAGACTCTACTGACCAGCCGCAGCCCCGACGTAGCAGATGGTCAGGGGTCATCAAAGATGCCATTCTAGAAGGTGATTGGTCTCCAGCAAAATTAGCCCTACCGGTAATTCAAAATATGAACACTCAGACAGCGGTATGGGAACCACACGATTGGAAAATTTTGCAGCAAGCAAAACAAACAATCACCAACTATGGTATACGTTCAGAAGCGACCAGACAAATACTGCATTGGATTTTTACCGCTGACTTATTGTGTCCCATGGACTGTCAAAATTTAATGCGCCTATTATTAACTCCAGCGCAATTCCTCCTGTGGGAATCAGCTTGGTATCAACGAGCGCAGCAAGAAACAGCAAAACACACCAGTCCAAATGACCCATTAACCAATGTGGTACCTGATGCCTATACAGGTCGTGGACAGTATGCTACCATAGAAGTTCAACTGCGATTTACAGCTGAAATTCACCGAAAAGCTGCACAACTTGCCCTAGATGCCTTCTTAACCTTACCGGGACCATTAGCTCCCTCATTCAGAGGAATACGCCAAGGCACCACAGAAGATTTCTCACATTTTATTGACCGGCTACATGAGGGAGTAATGCAAAATCCGGACTTATCAGAAGAAATGAAAAATCAAATGTTTCGGCTGTTAGCTTTTGATAATGCAAATTCAAAGACTAAACAAATATTAGCAACTCTGCCACCAGGATCATCAGTAGAACAAATGCTGACACGAGTAGCCAGATCAGAAGAACACCGAAGTGCAGAGGTGATGGCTGCCGCTTTCGAAGGGGTCATGCAGAGATCTCTCCGACAAGTTAGCCAGCAAGTCTCATCTACAATGCAACCAGTTGTAGCAGCAGTTCAGCGATCAACAAATAAATTCTGTAAATCATCATACAATTCCTGTCATCGCTGTGGAAGTAAAGAACACGTCCGAACGAACTGTACTGCAGCAGTTTGGTGTGACAGATGCCAGTCTAACACTCATGCTACAAAAATTTGCCGGAGATCGGGAAACGGTCAAGTGAGCGCGAACGGAGTGCGCGCGAGGACACAAAGAACATCTCCGAACCTGTATCCCAATCAGCGACCAACCGTGAACCAGGCTTCTTTCACCTCAACAAGCCAAGCACCGCAGGAAGCCTCGGAGTTGATGTGGAGACAGCAGTAGATATAACATTGACCAATACTGCAATTCATAGAATACCAACGAATGCTAAAGGACCTTTATTTAGACAAGATAGTCTCATTGGAGGCCTATTGATTGGCCGTTCTTCTGCTAGTATCAAAGGTATTATAGTAATACCAGGTATAATTGATGCAGATTTCACAGGAACTGTTCAAATCCTGGCCTACACTCTGCATCCGCCAATTTTTATTCCTTCTGGGAGTAGAATAGCTCAGGTAGTAGCACTGGAAAACTGCCTACCAATGCTTCCAGGAGTCCCTCCAGCATCCTCAACAGAAAGGCGTGATAAAGGATTTGGATCGACAGGTCCTGCAGTTTGCTTCACCTCATCAATGACTCAGCGTCCCATGTTACGTGTACAACTATTTCAATCTGATTCTACTGTTGTTGTAGAGGTAAATGCAATGCTTGATACTGGAGCTGATGTCTCCATCATTAGTCAATTCAAATGGCCACGAAATTGGAAACTTCAAAAATCAATCTCTTCCACTGTAGCTGGAGTAGGGGGTCAAACTACTCCAAATATAAGTGTTGATCCCATTTCCATTAGCTTCCCTGAAGGTCAATGTGTTACCCTTAGGGTGTATGTAATGGAATTGCCAAGCAGCCTTGAGGCGCTTATTGGCCGTGACGTCTTGGGGCAACTTGGTGCCGTGTTAACTACTTCACCTTTTCCTTAGTGGTCACTGGAAAGCAGTTGCCCAACCCTCCATTGACCTGGTTAACAGATAGCCCAGTTCGGGTTGACCAGTGGCCATTAACAGAAGAGCGACTGCAAAAGGCACGTGAATTAGTAGAAGAGCAATTAGTTGCAGGCCATATCAAGCCTTCTATTAGTCCATGGAATACCCCAATTTTTGTAATACCAAAAAAGAGTGGAAAGTGGCGATTATTACATGACTTGCGAAAGGTAAATGATCAAATGCAAGCCATGGGTGCTTTGCAGCCTGGATTACCATCACCTGTAATGTTACCAGAAAATTGGCATATTCTAATTATAGATTTAAAGGATTGTTTCTTTACCATTCCTTTACATGAACAAGATACACAGCGTTTTGCATTTACACTGCCTTCAGTAAACAAAGCGGAACCAGGTAAAAGGTATGAATGGGTAGTGCTACCGCAAGGTATGAAAAATTCTCCTACACTGTGTCAAATGTATGTTGCATGGGCACTTCAACCTATTCGTGCATCATGGAAACAAACAATTATTTATCATTATATATTCTGTTCTGTCAACACGCTGAGTTCACAGAAAGTTCCATAGTCCAAATTACGATCAAACTCAAAGAAAAGGGGTTGGTTATAGCTCCAGAGAAAGTTCAAAAGTCTGCACCTTGGAAATACCTTGGTTGGTCCATTTGTGATGCACAGATTCGTCCACAAAAAATTGAATTACATACTGATTTACAAACATTAAATGATGTCCAAAAATTGTTAGGGGACATACAATGGATTAGAAATTGCGTAGGCATTACTAACAATGATATAGCACCTCTTACTTCACTTCTAAAAGGAGGTGATCCAGCTAAGAAAATAAGCTTAGAGTCCGTGCATCTCAAATGTCTTTCTGATATTATACAAAAAGTACAGACAAATTGGTCTAGCCGAAGACTTTCTGATCGACCAATTTCCCTCCTTATTAGCAATCTAGAACATCCGTGTGCAATCATCTGCCAGTGGCAAAACAAAAACGGGGAATTCCCCATAGATGTTGCTACAGATTCTTCCTTCTGTGCCACTGTCAGATTGAAAACAGAAAATGATTTGCGATTATTAGAGTGGATTTTTCTCAGTGTCCAACCAAAATTCAGTATTCAAACGAGACCAGAAGCAATTGGAGAATTGATTCGAAAAGGAAGATCTCGAATATTAGAAATTAGCGGTCAGGAACCAGATGACATCAGTATTCCGATAAATGGAGCCGATTTAGAATGGTGGCTGAGACATTCGATGCCTATACAGAATGCATTATTAGGATTTATAGGCAAGGTACATTCACGACAACCAAAAGGTAAACTATGGCAATTCCTTAGAACAAATCAGTGGTTAGAGAGAAGCAAAGTAAAAGCAAAACCTGTTGAAGGCCTTACAGTATATACAGATGCAGGAAAACGAAGACACCAGGCAGCATGTGTCTGGCAAGAGAATAGTCAATGGAAACAGCATTTAATTGAAGGTTCAAAAGAGGATTCATTGCAGACTTTAGAGCTCACGGCAGTAATATGGGCCTTAAATAATTGGCTGAAATCTGCTTTAAATGTTGTCACAGATTCTTTGTATGTAGCAGGTGTAATACCCAGAATGGAAAATGCCCTGTTAAGACAATCGAATAATCCTCGATTAGGAAAATTGTTTGTACAATTGAGAGCTATTTTAAATCAAAGAAAAGAACCCTGCTGTGTGATTCACATCCGCAGTCATCAATGGAATCTTGGTCTAGGTGAAGGAAATCAAATTGCAGATAGTTTAGTAAGTTCAGTACAGCACATGCCTCCAACAGATAAATTCCAACAAGCGAGACAAAGTCATGAGAGCTTTCATCAGAATGCCAGAGGTCTCCAAAGACAATTCGATTTAACTTTAAATGAAGCAAGAAGTATTGTACAGGCATGTCCTCAGTGTGGAAGCCAGATGTTAGGTATAGGAATCGGTGTCAATCCTCGAGGTTTAAAAGCCTTAGAAGTATGGCAAATGGATGTGACACATGTGCCAGAATTTGGAAGACTTAAATATGTGCATGTCACAATTGATACTTTTTCAAAAATGATATGGGCTACTGCTTTACCAGGAGAAAAAGCACTACATGTATATAAACATCTTACAGCTTGTTTTGCTGTAATGGGTGTCCCAGAAAAGATTAAGACAGACAATGGGCGTGCCTATGTTAGCCAGAAAGTTAGAACTTTTCTAATGAAATGGGGAGTGAAACACGTTACAGGTATACCTCATTCCCCAACAGGCCAAGGAATCATCGAGAGAACACATCAAATGATTAAAGGGTATTTGAGCAAACAGAAGCAGGAAGAGTTAGATTGTCAACAGCGTTTAGCAAAGGTGTTGTTTACCTTGAATTATTTATGTCTAACTGGAGATCATGAGGAGCCTCCTGTGATCATTCATCATTATCAGATCAGACTAGGAAGGAAAAACACTTTACCGGAATTCATGGTGAGATATCGTGATCCCACCACTGGATTGTGGAAGGGACCAGTACCTGTTATTTTTAATGGTAGAGGGTATATGTGTCTCTCCACAGATCAAGGTCCATTGTGGGTTCCAAGCCGAGCAGTAAAGCCGGAGTTGAAACAAACTCAACCAAGTCAACTCCCTGCAGCAGAACCTTCGGAGGTCACAGAGTGAGGTGTAACCTTTGCATTGATTTAGCTGTGACATGTATGCGTACTATAGTTATATAAGTAGATCTTTAAACACCACTACCTCTTAAGTAAGTTTATCAACACCCAGCACATCGTTTGTTATAAGTTGAGTATCTTTAAACCAAAGTTCTTGGAATTTGTTTAATCAATCCATTGCGATATTTAAATGGCAATGGAATACCTCAGGTTTATTGCAAAGTGCACTGTTTACGTTGATTGTTGTTGTTATTTATATGTTATGTATAAGTTGGTTCTTATCACATATCAAAAAAGGATTAGAACACACAGCTAATCAATCCTGGCTTGTCCAAAAAGAAAAAAAAAAGGAGGAATTGTGGAGAGTCTCTGGCTGTGTGCTGTGAACAAGCCAGGGCTTGATGCGGCTGTGCTACACGGAAGGATTTCCCTGAGACACCAGTGACAAAAGGAAAGTAAACAGAAGCCGCTCTGCTCTCGACCCAGGCTGCAGGAGGGGCGTTGCCGCTGCGCATGAACAGTCTGTGAACAGTGCCCTGCAGCCAATCACCATAGTGGGGGGGCATGAGTGACTGTGAGTGTAACCAATTGTAGCCTGCACTTGCCGCATGGCCTTTTGGTATAGAGTATATAAGGCTTGGAAAAACGTGGTCTCGGGGACATTGATATTCAGTGTTGTTTAAGAGTTCATTAAAGAGTACGGATGGTAAATTCACATTGAATTAGACTCCTTACTCTCGCCCGGCCCGCCCGTTCGATCAAAGAGCTTATGCCGGCGTCTGGATTCGTCGAATTTGCTACCGCCACAGTTTTCCACTGCATTATAAATACACAAAGATATGAGAAACCTTCTTGAAACCCACGACCTGGTTCCCATGGGTTTAGTCAGAAGGGTCTTCAAAAAAAGTATATAATTGAAACCTTTTGCAGCTAACAGATGATTCTCACCAGGAGCTATTAAAAAAGAACAGACAAAGAATGAACTTACTGGGTAATGGACAATAACCCAAACTGAATACTACAGAACACTCAACATGCATTAAAATAAAATTACTGCCTGTATAAAAAAAATATATAAATATATATGAACACTGAAACCTAGTTAAAGGCACAAGAAAGCAACATACTGGAACCCCTTGAATAAATTTTAAATACTTCAGGGCCATCTAGTGGTCAAACCTTTGATACAAGAAAATCCAGGAAGAATTGGTTTTGAAATAACGCTGCTGAAGTGTATTGAAGTAACATGTTGGGGTTTTTTTACCACTTCCATGTAATTAAGGACATTTAGACTGGAGAGCTGCCTAGTAAATTACCAGAAAATGGAAAAAGCTACAAACTAATATCTGTTCACAAAACCAGATAATGGGTGCTATTTTTTGTTCTTAATAGAAACGAGAAGTTGTGCAGAACCGAAAGAAAAAGAATACAATCACCCTCTCCAACCTTCATCAGAATTATCTTAACATGACTAAACTACTATTTTCTAAAAAATGCACTTGCTTTGCCAGTTTATTACATTGTTTTACCTTCCTCTGGCTTCCACAAAACTGTCAGTGCGCAATACCAGCAACCAAAAAAAAGGGGCAAACAAAAATATGAACTGTTAGTCTTCATTATGATATATTTAGAAATATTTTGCGTGTAATCCTAGAGAACTGGTTTGCAAAAGAGAAAGTTATCAAAGGATCAGCAAGGCAAAAATGTACAACTGTTAGCAACTGGGAAATGTTTGTTACTTTCTAACTGGTAATTTGCTGAAGCCTTAACAAGCCATATTACTACAAGGCAATACATTGGTATTACTTGCTTAGTACATCTCAATGGAGTTGACCTTACTGCTTTGCAGTCCATACATGAGCTGAGGGAACTGAAGAGCCTAGTATGACAAGAGCACTCTTTGCTAGAAGTGCAAGCATGACAACACCGCTGAATGATGATGAATGTGTCACTTTCACAAGCCAGATTTTCTTAAGATGCCTCACACCAAATCAGACACTTCCAGTCCCTCCTTTAAGTCTTGCCTCTCACAAACACATGCCCTTGAAAGCTTGACAGCCAAGTACAGCAACACCTGTGCAAGTTCCTAGATGTGCCACAAAATTAGCTTTTCTGGATGACTGCCTACCCACTACTTCATGTCAGATTTCCTTTTTTTTTCCCCCATAAATAAACAAACAAACAAATAAATAAATAAAAACATTTTCGTTAATAAAAGGGGACGAAGAAGGATTACACTGGTGGTTGAGGAAAAGAATGCCTGTGGAGCACACTAATTAAGCAGCTCAGCCATCTGGAGCATTAGGGGAAGCTACAAGATGGTGACTTGGGCAGAGTTTAAGTGAGGTAGCCAAGGTACAGATTTGGCTGTCAGGTGGCTTCTCTTCATTTGACTGTGATGTATTTGTCTACTTTTACAATATGGGAGGGTGATGATATTCGTATCTTCACCCCAATACAAAACTTTGCCTATGTAATACATTCATTCTTATTTGACTTTCTTAGCTCCAGTGTTGTTGACACACAGAAGAACAATATCATCCTTTCTGACTAGTTCATTCAAAATGGAAATGCCAGGCTCTAAGCTACTCCTCTACAGCCCAGAGCTGCATGGTCAGAAAAATAAAAAAGTGAAAAACTGGTATTTTCTCACAAAAATTGCACCTGAAATATTTCACAAGTTCACCACATACATTCAGAGGATTGTTTTTTCCTTCCACAGTAGAACTGATAGAGAAAACATGTAACATTCACTTTTGAAATACACAGAGAACATAAAATATAAACAGATGATCAGTCACAATACTTCCAAGCCTACATCCAGGTTCAAGATAGAGTAATAGGGCAAACAGAATGAAATACCAGTTGCAAAGGTTTTCTATATCTACATTATTAGAAAAACTTCCATGCCTTTTACAGAGCGTAAGACTATGACAAACAAGAAAAGCAGCCACATAACACCATGTGCAGATCCTTAAGATAAGTGCATGAAATAAATCCAACAGATAACAATAAAATAAATAAATACATAAAAATAACTTCAACATCATCCAGAGTGTGGGAGCAAGGTGATCTAAATGAAAACAGCAAATGTTTAAGCACACAAATCTTTCATAGGCCTGAGACAGAAGCTATGAATTTCAGTCTAAATACAATTTAAGAATGAGTGCCCAAAACTCACTGGGATATGGGGAATTTTCAAGCAAGCAGCAAACTACAGGCATTCTGAAATGGGCCTTTAGAGAAATACGCATCCATGTTTCTTCTGGATCTAAACTTTACCAATGGCTATGCTGTAATTTAAAACAAAACCGAAAAAAAAACCGAACACACAACAAAATGCCCATGGAACATACCTCATAGAGGTTATACTCTTGATGAGTTTTTCAGACTGAGCTGACAAGCTAGATGGAAGTATTATTTCAACTGGCTGCAGGCGCAATATCCGACTCTCTAATTGTAGGCGAGATGCATTGTCCCAAAAACTGTCAAAAATTACTTCTCCAGTAGTTGGTTGGATTGCCTGTTAAATAAAAAAAAATGCATTGAATATTTACATTTTCAAGGAGTGCTTCAGTGACCCAAATTGTTAAACCAGAAAGAAAATTTATGCTACACAGCACAAAATTCTGTAGCACTCACATGCTTAGTGAAAGTAGCAGATCAATCTATGATACGATAATAACTTCAAAAGACTACCACAATTTTGTCTTGGTAAACAAGAACAACACCTTAAAAATGTAAATATGTTCCTGTTATCATCAGTCCATCACTGCTCAACTTTTATTGCTAGGCAAATCTACGCAACTGAAAGTCCATGGAAAGTACATGCAATTCAGCCTTGAAACTAATTGCCATCCCAGCACACGCTGTTGTTCTCTCCCACCTGCACTGTCACATTCAAATACGAGCACAATTGAGATGCTTTTAAATTAATGAATTACCATCAAACTGGGCTTTAGTTATCACTTTTTTTTTGCCAGCTAAATAATCCTGGTTTTAATCTTCACCATAAAAGAAAATACAAATCTGAAGTGTAAACAGTAAAAGTGTCACTTTCTTCCTCTGAAGAACAGTATTTATAGAAGAAAAAAAAGTGCTCACAAGCTTTAAAATATTGACCCTATAAATGTTTAAACTTTCATGACAGTAAAGCATCTGAACTAAAGACTTGTCTGTATTTGGTTAAACACAAATATGTTTTCAAGTGAAACAGCAGTAAAAACAGTATCAGGAGTATTCAACTATCAACCCCAGATCTGTTCTGTGGTTTTCAAATATAAAGCCATCAAAATTCACACATGGATGGTATCTTACCTAAACTGCACAGTGTTACAAAAAAAAAAAGAAAAAAAACAAAACCAAAACCAAAAACCAAAAAGACCCAAACAGTGAATGACAGGACAGAATAATAAATTTAATTAAGACTATAACCACCCGTCTCAAAAAAAAAAAAAAAAAACCCCAACATAACACCCACAGCAATGAAACAATCTCCCAAAAAAAGCCAACATGAATCCTAAAATACTGCTTCCCCTGTGAAACTAACTTACCATAATGCCTATTAGAACGTCACCTTTCTTCCTGTCTTTTAAGTTTTCTCCATTTTCACAGATACAGAGGAGGTAGTTATCAGGGACATCTGCTGTTACCTCTTCAACATCAACAGAATCATCTAGCTTCAGCAAAGGGTACACATGTAACAAATGTTAAAAAAAATAAAATAGTACACAGATTTTGGTGGATTTTTCATAGATCCTAGATCTAAGACCTTCTCGACTAGATTTTGTACTGGGCCTTCTAGACTGAAAGTCTGTTACATTTTTATTAGTTTGACTCCTACTATTTTAGTGACCCTTAGACGACTGTCAGCGTGAGGACTGAAGTCAACACAGGACAGGCAGTTACACGATGCACAGATTTCATCAGCTCATGTGAAGGCCGTCTTTGACTATGTCTGTGGATCTCCTCATTCAGGCAAGAGCAGCTGTGTCAAAAGTTAAACCAGCAGCTGATTCTGTACATGGGCTACTCGACTGGTCATTTTGATTTCACATCCTCAAAGCACAGGCACTAGAAAAAAAACTAAATGCACTAGGTATGCTGCAACTGAAAAGCAGGCAATACCCTGAGTTAAACAGAAGTCCACAGCTAAGGAAAAGATTAATTTAGTTGCATTAAACACTTCCTGCATATTTATCCATGGGGTTGGGTCATACTGCTGAGCCTGACTTCATGGAGTTTGCCAGCTATTACAGGAGAGTCTGTAAGTCCACTAGAAGTTTTCAAAAAAATATCTCACGACTGTGTTAACTACTTCCCTGATACACTCCTTAAGTGCAACTTCACGGGCATTAATCTAACAATGTTTTTAGCTCTTGCTATCTAGATAAAGAAATTAAAGAAAAAATCATGAGGTAGATAAGAAAACTGAAACTGGACGGAAAGTAATTAAGAAAATAACTTCAGTGGTTAAAAAGCTGTTTCTACCTCATTTTTGCATTTTCTTTTTTACAACAGTCAGGACTTAATTATGTAGCCAGATTTTTAACGGTCCATTGATTTTATTACCTTCTTGTCACTGCAAGCAAATTGTTGATACCAAACAGTCAATTCTTGTTTCTTCACACCCTCCTGAATAACTAATGCTATGCATTCTCAATCTGGTAAAACACCAAATTGAAGACAAGACCTACAGAACACTGGAGACTTGGGAAATCCACTCTCTGACTTCAGAAAGCAACTGCAGTAAACACAGCCTCTGCTGTTCCACAACAAGCCTAAAGCCTCGAGGAGATTAAATTCTTTATAAAGCCGGCATGATGCTTTATGACAACATAAAATTAAAGGAACTTTATTTCCTGCTGCCCCTCTCTGTCAGTCACTAGCTACTCCATGTTCCATCTAGGTCACTACACTACAATTATGGTCCCTCATACACCAAACATTAGAGAGTGAAACGAAATTTCTTGGAAAAGGATATCTTCTCCGATAAGCGTAGACTTTGTGTAGAGAGCAGTCAGTTTCCGGCTGAAGACAGAGCTTTTATTTTCTCCAGCTGCCTTCAGTGCTGCAGTTTCCATTTGTTTTATTACTCCAACCTACAGCCATACAGACAAGGAAAAGAGTCATCTTTGATAATAAAGGATTTTTTTTTTTATTTTATAAATAGGGTGATCTTTTAAGACATGCAAACAGCAAGTGCATCACTAAAGCTGAGCAGCAAGCACAGAAGCTAGCACCAATCCTACTAATGAGATTATAAAGCACTGCTTTTCCTTATACTCTGTCCACTTCTAACTGCCCCCTCAGCTACTGCCCCTGCGCTTCTTGTCCTGTTTTGAAACAATTTAGCTGGAGTCTGCCAGTGGCCAGAGAATGGTCACTGCCATCAATTTAAATTCAAAAAGTTATTTTCTTGTAAGCAGAAATGTATCAACAGAAAGCCATAGAATTACAGGGATCAACAACAGTAAGGAAAAGAGAAAAATAAAATGGGCTGGGAAAAGAAAAATAAGGATGTGAAGATAAATAAGAGAGAGACCAGATCTATAAATGTATTTTTATCTAGCACAAAGGCTTGATAAAAACTGAGAGAAAGAATTGTTCTAGAACTGTTCTACTAAACACAAACATACTTCTCTGTAAAAGAGAGGAAGACTGAATCTACTTAAATTTCATGAGACCAAAATAGTGAAACCGAAAGAAAGGAAAGTTATCCATTTTTAACTGCAAAAACAGATGATAATGAGTTTCCCACTTCTCAGTTCAAATAAGACCCTGGTACAAGTACATGTTATTTCAGTGCTATTCTGTACTTAACATCATTTAATAAAAGCCAGCAATAACCTTATATCCTTTTGCTACAAGTCGCCGCACATGGACAAACAGTCTGTGACTCGGTATACTGGCAGTCATAAAGTTATGATCCTGATGACAATAAATGTTCAGTTCTTTAGCTGCAATCTGCAAAGCAGAAGAAGAGTCAGCCGATATTTCAAAATACAATTCAGGAGCTCATCTCTGTGATACTACTGATGCACAACTACTTCACATCAGATTTTTACGTTGCACCTTGATCTTTATGACCATGAGATAAACCACCTACACAGAACACGTGGATACTGCAAAACAGCTCAACAGAGGGTCAAATAATTTTCAGAGCACCAAACATGCAAAAATAATGGATTTATTTCAGTTGTGGTTATAAGGATGGAATTAAGCTAGCTAATTAATTAAAAAAATGAAAAATCAGTATCAAACAGAAGTGGAAGCTAGATACAGGCCTGTCAGTCTCACTTCTGCGCCTGAAAAAATTATGGAGATTATTCTGGGCGTTTCTGAAAAGCACCTGAATGATAGCGCAGTCATTAGTCCCAGCCAGCACGGGTTCACGAGGGGAAAGTCCTGCTTCACAAACTTAATTTCTTTGTATGACAAGGTTACCCACCTCATTGACGAAGGGAAGCCCGACTATGTGATTTTTTTGGATTTCAGCAAGGTCTTTGATACTGTCTCTCACAGTATTCTACTGGACAAGATGTCCGGCACACAGCAGGGTAAACACACAATGCAGTGGGGAAGCAATTGGCTGACAGGTCGGGCCCAAAGGGTTCTAGTAAATGGGTCGTGTTGGGCTGGTGACCAGTCACTAGCGGGTTCCACAGGGCAGGCACTCTTCAGTGTCTTTATACACGACTTAGGCTCACGATTTGAAGGATTGAAGTTTACTGATGACACAAAATTGCGAGGAGCTGTTGACAGTTTTGAGGGCAAAGAGGCCCTGCAGGGTGATCTGGAAAAACTGGAGAACTGGGCAATCACCAACCACACGAAGTTCAACAAGGGCAAGTGCTGGATTTTGCACCTGGGACACGGCAGTCCTGGCTGTAAAGACAGCAAGTTGAACATGAGCCAACAGTGTCCCTGGCAGCCAAGAGGGACCTGTGTCCTGGTGCATCCAGCACAGCATCGCCAGCCAGGCAGGGAGGGGATGGTCCCGCTCTGCTCTGCACTGGTGCGGCCTCACCTGGAGCATTCACTGTGTGCAGGGCTGGGAACCACAGGGTAAAAAAGATATTAAGCTACTGGAGAGTGTCCAGAGGAGGCCATGAAGTTGGTGATGGGTTTAGAGGAGAAGCCGTATGAGGAACAGCTACAGTCACTTGGTTTCTTCAGCCCGGAGAAGAGGAGGCTGAGGGGAGACCTCATGGTGGCTACAGCTTCCTCCCAAGGGGAGGACGATTGGGAAGGTGTTGATCTCTTCTCTCTGGTGACCAATGACAGAATCCGAGGGAATGGCAGGAAGATGTGCTGGAGGACGTTGGGGTTGGACATTCGGAAAAGGTTCTTCACCCAGAGGGTGCTGGACACTGGAACAGGCTCCCCAGGGAGGTGTCACAGCCCCAAGCCTGACAGTGTTCAAGAAGAGACTGGACAACGTCCTCAGATACCTGGTGTGAACTGTGGGGTTGTCATATGCAGGGACAGGATGATGAGTTTTTTCTGTCCCAAAATCATTGCTACCAATTTAATTTTTGTTCTGTGCCATTTCCACACTGGAGACCAGTTAGAAACGTTGCTAAGTTACTATGAATTAATTTTCCTGATCTAATTTGTACTGTGTAATTTGTCTACTAGTTTGCTGGTGAACTCACAGTCCAGAAATATACTATCCATGTATAGAATTCAGTGCTTGACTGCAGTTCCTGTTTAAGACCATCTTCCCTGTCAGTGAACACCTACCTTTTTGTCAAGAGGCAGAAAAAAATTACAAATCATACATTATAATGTAACATTTTAACAAACGTTGCTACTCTTTTTCCATGAAGTAGAATCATAGACTCATAGAATGTCCCGGATTGGAAGGGACCCACAAGATCATCAAGTCCAACTCCTGTCCCTGCATAAGAAAACCCCACAGTTCACACCATGTGTCTGAGGGCATTGTCCATCACCTCTTGAATACTGTCAGGCTTGGAGCCGTGACACCTCCCTGGAATTACGAAAAATCTATGAACCATCAGTGTAAAATTATGCTTGTTGCAAAGTATGTCCATTTCCTACAGAGCTGGAACATGTAAGTGCCACATCTGAACATGTATCCAAGATGCTTTCAGAACCCAGGATACACCAGCTGTATTCCTTTACTTTTACATCACTTGTTCCACTGTCTTCCAAACTGAAATACTCCTAGTAGAGTTTTGGGCCATGATAGAGAATTCACACTTGAAAACGTTTCAGCTTTTACTCTGACATGTAATTATTCTAGGACCACATCTTAAGTTAACAAGCACTACCATATGGTTACATAATTATAAACACTATTTTGGTAAAAAAGTGTGTGCATCTTCAATTTAAGCATGCAGAGATTTTTTCATCTTAAGTATTTAAAAAAACCACAAAACTTAAGCCCCCCAAAATCCTTCCTTCTGGAAGTGGCTGTAGACCTAGTACAACACTAACATAATGCAAGCATCTTTCTGTAACCCTGGCAAAAATTACCTCTGCATCTTCTCCAAAGAAGCGATACTTGTAGCCACATTCCACACACAAAACAGCATCTTTATACTGTTTCTTCATTTCCATGAACTGAAGTTCTAGGGGAGTGTAAATGCTTTTGGTTCTCTTACAAATATTTGTATCTGAAGTATTTTGAGTATTTTCATAAGACTTAAAAGATGCAGAAAACTGACTAAGATCACAGCGCGACTCCTCCTGTAAATAAAAGATGGAAAAATATAGTTAGGCATCATCAAATAAATCAGTCATCCCTGCTGACCTTCACTCACACTGACCATAGAGCTGAAGATTGTTCTAGCAGTAAATAGCCCCAAGAAGTGCAGCAACACTATTAAAGTAGGATGTAGATAATACAGTTTATTTGAAATGAAAATGAATTAAAAAGCCATGAAAGGCGAAGATTTTGCATTGATTAGTTGAGTTGGTTTACAACAGTCCTTAGACATCTCAGCTGAAATTAGATCCCTCTTGTATCATGAGCTCTCAAAACACATATCAAGAGACATGCAGGTTGTGAAGACTGGGCAATCTAAACTGCCCAGATACAAAAACAAGGATGAATTACCACTCCAAGTTACAGATGAGAAACTGCAGCGCAGAGAGATTAATGATGTCCCAGAAATCCATAGTAAATAAAAAAATAAACCAATTCAATACAAGTCTCAGTTCACTGTCACAAGTACCAAAACCGCATTTCTTCTCCAGCCTGCCCTTCCTACATAAACTCAGCAAGCCTCCCAAAATAATTTATTCTTAAACACAGAAAATCTATATTAGTTTATAAAACGCTGTTTAACAGTTAAAGCTTTGAGTCCACTGTCTCAGCAGTTTATCACTTACAATGATATTATGTAGTCTATGCTAGCCAAGTAACTTCAGCTCTACAACTTTGTTTTTTGTTCTATATTTTAAGCAGGATGATGTACCCAGTCTTTTAGAAGAGCAGTGCACAAGGTGCACTTCACTTAAAGTCCCTCCTCAGTTATATCACAATATAAAGTACTGATAAAATTGGTTAAAAAAAAAAAAAAAACACAAAGACAAAACCCTCTACAAGTTTTTAAAGTCTATGACTATACAAAGCATGACTCACCAGGCTGTGTTGTGAGGTTTTGTATCTGCAAATAAACCTGGTAAATTTCAATTTCTAACAACTGTCCCATCTAGATTACAAGCAACAAAATCAACAGAGTGTTTAGAAGGAATGGTAACTCAGAAGAAACAGAGATAGTACAAATTATATACTTTGGGTCATGGGATTGTACAAAGAATGCAGTCAGGAAAAAATGGAAAAAAAGAGAACATTTAGCTGTATTGTTAAGAGTGAACTGCAAAATTCCCAGAATCACACACCATCAAGGGATGACCCATTTGACAATCAGACAACATAGCCCGGCACAAACAAAGCTGTATCATGTCTAGAACTCAGATGGCCCCAGGACCTCGGATTTCTCCACTGCAAAATCCTCTGCCAAAGGATTCAGCAGTCTTCGATCCAAGGTCTGTGCCAGGCCAGTGGGATGACCTTGTCTCATGTTACAGAGAAAATTGTTGTGACAAAGCACATGATATAAGGTCATAAAAGAAAGTAAAAGAAGCAAAAACATACATGTAAATTGAACTGTTGAGATGGCTGTAGGTTAGTAGTTCAAGGAATTTAGAAGAAAATTACTCGAATAAAAATGTTATAATTTTAAGAAAAAAGCAAGACACAACATGTAAGATGAGTCATTCCAAGGAAGGCAGGCCAGCCCTTCCCCACATGACTGTCTGGCCAGCATAAACTCAGTAGGTGTCTTATACAGAAAAACGATAGTAAAGCTTTGTCAAGTAGGTTCATGAGTGCTCACCATCTACTGAGTATACTAAGAAAAAATTGCTCTTTACTTTTACTTCATTACATGTTGCTTGCAGAGTCTCTCTGCACATGATTAAAAATTACCTTCCTCAAGATCTAGGAAGGGAGACTTAACAGCTGTTATCATCTCACAGACAATCTATGATTGAGTGGACCTGAGCGCTGTTTGGTGACAAGCGTCTAAGTATATGAATATGCAGTGGCAACACTGCTATAAAAAGCGCACCAGTGTTAGTTCATTGGAAACCAACTTCAAAATAGTAAGGTAGAAATACAGCACTAGCTGTTACACAGAAGATTAATAAAGATATAGAAACCTGAATTTTGCTGAAACAACCATCTTAGCTTGGTGGAGAGAGAGGTGGACGGGCCTTTGCTCACCAACCATGCACTTCTACTGCAGTTCACAGAATCACAAAATGGTTTGCATTGGAAGGGACCTTGAAGATCATCTAGTTCCAACCTTCCTGCCACAGGCAGGGATACCTTTCACTAGACCAGGTTGCTCAAAGCTTCATCCAATCTGCAGTAACAACAGCTAGTGTAAACCACACATTTTTAACAAACAATCTATACCAGGCACATGTTGTCTCCAGTGTTACTGAAGAGAAAGTCACTAAGAAAAAATACTCTTCATCTATGTTTCACATACATGCATGTGTAAAATACATACATTACACAATTTCAGCATCTAGAATAGGTTCTCAAAGATCCATGAGACATGCTGAAGTATGATTTACAGATTAAATTAGTAGGGACAGCATGTGGTGTCAATGTAACTGGATGAACAAAGGGTCAAAAATTAGGATGTTCCAGACAGACAAGGTTTTTTTTAAACAGTGTCCTGGTTTTGTTAAAAACAAGTTTCTCTTTTAGTGAATATTTGCCTGTCAGCTAAAGCCTTCATGTTAGCTGCATTTTCCTGGAGAACCCAACACATGTTTTGGTTAAACCTAGCAATGGAATGCAAACTTATTGATAAGCACGGATGGACATCTCATGAGAGGGGCAACGAGAAACTGATGACTGAGAGACTGACCAATGGTGTATAACATTCCATTCACGTGAATACTTCATATAAAAGTGGGAGATCACGAGGATCTCATGCTTTTCCCTTTTCCCTTTTTTCCCTTCTGCTTATGGCCGACATTAGGAGAGGACCTTGCTGGTCGTCCCTGCGAACTGAGGCCTAGTGAGAGACTGAATCCAGCTCCGGTTGGCTACAGAGTCTAATCCAGGACTTTGGGTGCTGGCTCTGCAGCTGCTGAGACTTACAAGATTGGTTTTGTATATTTTGTATTATTTTCTCTATTCTTATTAGTAGCATTAGTAAAACATCTTTAACTTTTCCAACTCTCTTCTCTCTGTCCTTCTTTCCCTCCTGATCGCCTGTCCTGAGTGGGAAGGGGGGAGAGGGAGGGGCAAAAAAGGGGAAGTGGGGGGGAGAGGAAGTTAACAATACATCTGCCAGGGTTTGATTGTCACCCCGCAATCTTAACCCTCAACAAACAGGGACAGAAAAGGAAACAGTTTTCTTTGTTCTCCAACTGACTACACCTCATAATCTCAAGCCCTTATCATAACAGAAATCTCCTGCCACAAGCTCTTCACTTCACTATTCTCATTTTTATCTCATGTTCACACAACCCAGACACCACAGTTTAAGGTCATGACCTTCAAACAAGGAAGGTTAAATGGACTATACAACTTTGCAAACAACCTCCCTCCTTCTGAAATCCAGACATAAAGCTTTGTTAAAGAGCAGCTGAGTCCCAATGCAGCATCACCACAGTAAGCCATGAGATGCCTTTTACAACCTGAATACTTCAAACTGAGCAAGGTCAGCCCCGAAACAATCAATTAACTAATGTTAATTAGTTCCATAATAAAAGGAGAAGCAAAGTAGTACTACACTCTCATCAACTTGAATCATAATGATACTTTTTCAAGGGAGGTACCCATATCTTCCATAGATGAAGAGAATAGTGATACCTTTAGTAGTTATATTTATTAACAATTGGATTAAGCTTCGTCCCAGTAATAATTCTAAATCATACTTTAACAAAGAAGGACTGTTGGGAATTTTACAGCGCATATCAAAACTGATGGATATGAAAGCAAACTGAGCAAAGGGCCACACTGAACATTTGTTATTACAATATTCAAGGTTCCTTCACAATCATAACACACACTTGCAGTGTTTCTGCTATCTCATTACTGTTTTTTTTTCAATGAAGAACTCTAAGAGGCATTCTCCTCACTATGGTAAGAGTTCCAGGAAAACATCCATCCACAAACACTGGTCTGTTGGGTATCGCTGCACTACTTCATGACAAAACACAGAAACACAAAAGGAATGTTGCACCAAAGCTTGCTTTTTTAAACCATAAAAAGTGATCTGTGCAGCAGTGGACCAAAGCTCTACGTACCTTCTGAGCAACCTTTGGGCTAGTGTCCCCAGACTGAAGAGAGTTTTTCAGTTCTGAACTTCTCCCAATAATACTGGGACATTTTTCCAAACTCAGACATTCTTTCTTCTGAAAACCAACCTCCTGGACTCTGTTACACTGCTGGTCTGAATCACTGCAGAATTCTCTCAGTCTGTCTAGAGTTTGCAAACATATACGTGGCCTTTCACACTTCTCAGGTTCTTCTTCAGGAAAAATACACAACAAAAACATATTAGCAACTTATTTTCTAAAACAGAACGTCTATTAGAATGACATCAGTAAGTACAGAACACAACCATTTTGCTCTGTCGCTCTCTTTCCTACATTCCTTCTCCCCTCCCGTTGCAGTATTTCTGCTAGCCTAACAGAATTGTGCATGTAATCAGTTTGGCTAACTTCCCTGGAAAATCAATGCTCCTCACTCAAATGCTTCTTCATACATGGGAAAAGAAGTAAAACTATGTTCTGGACTGGTAACTGCAAAGCCCCGAAATCAGCCAAGGATATTGGAACACGAATGGTATGTTTTTCAGTAGTTTTTAAGCAGATAGCATTGCTAGTTGATAGTGTCTTAGAGATCCTTCAAAACATCATACCCCCAAAACTGTATATAATTCCCTCCTTAAAAAAATTACAGAGGCTAATTCTTTTCAGTGAAGAGTAAGTGTAAAGAACTTTACATTCACCGATTTTCCTACTAGCCTCATTAATTAGTTAAATTCTTCGTTCAAAGCCAGATGGAGCATGGGCCTTTTCAATATAACTAAGTGGCTACCACTTCACAGCTAAGAGCACTGCCTTAGAACTATTTATTTTGAGGCAGCCTTTAGGTATCTCAGTCACAGGCCAGACTCCACACAGCTGCTGGGTACCAGTCATGCTTCAACCTGAGTCTAAAAGACAGACTGTTAAACCAACACAGAAAGGGAAGTTGTAGCATTTCTGCGTGGGCATTTGAACTTCACTGACTGAACAACTTGTTAAAGCTGAGTCAGTTGAAGGGGATTTGCAGAGTTATTCCGGAGCAAGGCTCAAATACCCAGCTTCTGAACCACAGAAATGTGCTTTAACATTATAGCTAGTATGCTCATAACAGCTCTTCAGAGATCTATCTCACGCTTAAGAGACAGTTCCTATAGTATCTGCCAACAACTTTTTTACATTGGATAATGAAAAACTATTTATTTGGTATAAATGTTTGAAGGTTTCTTTACAGTCAACTGACTTTTATCCTGAATCTTGAGTGGATTATATAAGTCTTCTAGAGTAATTTGCCGTGCCTTGGTCTTCTTTTCACATGGCTCATTGCTTTCAGTTGATGTTCTCCTTTTCATGCCAAGTTCAGAAGCCTGAAACATAAACAAGTTCAGTTACTTTTCCTCTTTGCCACCCTCTATGAAAGACAATAATGGACCCAACGATATCAGAGAGATAATACAAAATTAATTTACAATATATGAAATCACTATTTTAACTACCTACATTTGTTTTTTATAAAATAGCTCACCTGAAGTTCAAGGCTACAAGAGGAAAAGAAATAATGCATTCTGTGAGTAAGCTGGCTGTTGTACTAGAAACTAAACACCTGCAGCTACCATGTTTTCAAAAGGCACCTAAGAGCTACTTCTGTGGCAGAGAATTGAACCAGCACTTAACAGACTTGTCCATCATACCACATACTACCACCCTGTGTCTGAATCAAATCTCTTCTTCAAATCCTCATTCCTACAGTTCAGAGCCCACTTCTTGACAGATACTTGCTATTTGCCTCTGAGAGGCACTACTTCCTATGGCCTACATCCTAATGAGGTAAGAGTTATCTTCTTCACATCATTCTGGAAGTGTTAATCTGGATTTAAAAGATTTTCCTAAACTATCTCTAAACATTTAACTACCATCGCCATGTGTTTGCATAGAACACAGTACTTTCAACTGCTGCTTCCTCATGTGGCTTTTGACATAAGCACTTTCAACACTTCATAAACAGAAAATTCACCAAGGTATATTGGTTCATCATTGATATATTGTTTGACAGAATGCAGGAAATATGACCAAATATAAAGTAACTTGCAACTGCAACAATGTATAAACACATTACCATTTCACTTTGCCGATAAACACACAACAGGTGCTATCCACATTTCATATGGTAATCTCAGGTGGTTTAAATGTATTACTGGGGAAATTCAATCTCCTTATAGCTAAGTGGCAACTCCACCCTCAGCAACTAAGCCCATAGCCTGTACATAATATACCCATATGCATAGCCCACACAAGTGGCAAATAGCTTCCCTTCCAAGTCCACTATAATATACCACCAGACTAATACTAATTATGGAGCAGTTTTTCTCCATGGACAAGATAGCATGCACTTTTCAAAATATATTGTGACCAGAGAGAATAAAAAAGGTTAACTTGAGACACAGGTGAAAAGAAACATGCACCTTTCCAGGTCCAGAAAGGGCTAGAAACATCAACTACAGGGAGACTGAAAAAGATAAATTCTGAATGAAGTCTGATTGTTAAGAGACAGCAATTTTTTTCCCTGTGGTGACAAGGGGCGATGGTTTTAAACTAATAGAGGGAGAGTCAGTCTACATATAAGGAAGAAACTTTTTATGATGACGGTGGTTAAACCCTGGCCCAGGTTGGCCAAAGAGGTGGTGGATGAACCATCCCCGGAGACATCCCAGGCCAGGCTGGACGGGGCTCTAAGCAACCTGAGCTGGTGAAGATGTCACTGCTCATGGCAGTGGTAGGACTGGATGAGCTTGGAAGCTCCCTTCCAACCCAAACCATTCTGTGATTCTATGACAGGGAGAGGCTGGTGGTTCACTGCACACAGTGTTGTCCCTGCACCTAACAGCAGACTAAGAGCTGCCCAAGGCCCACGATGCTCAACCACACCAGGAGGCAGAACCTGTGGCAGAAGGTCCAACACTACTGCAAGGGAGCGAAGCACCTGAGACACAGACAGGCACACGGGCTTTGCCAAGCCCACCGCACCCATGCCAAACTTCATTTCCTGCAACACGGGCACATCCTGGTTCTCTCCTGAAAGAAGAGCTATCGCTACCCGGTGTTACACGAGGCAAAGGTGCTGCGGGAAGCCTTGGCAACACTTAAGGCCCTGCGTGCTGGCGGGTCCGCCGCAGAGCAGCCCCGTTTAGCAGGACTGTGGCCAGCTCTGGACATCCCTCCTGAGGTGACTCCGACACGGGGTGACCAGACAGCCCCGAGGGGCCTCCACCACCACCACCAGGGTTCCCGCCCGGCCCGGCCCTCCAGGCGCCTTGAGCCCAAACCGCCGCCATCCCGGGCGCACCGTCTGCCGGACAGCGCCCTGCTCCCCGCCGCTTCCCGCCGATCCGAAGAACCTGCTCAGCACCATCTGCTGCCCCCCGCCACCGCACTCCCGCCGCTGCCGCCGCGGCATGGCGATGGCGGACCCGCGTCCCGGCCGCCGGCAGCGGCAAGACGTCCCTCGCCGGATGCGACGGCAGCGTGGGGCGGAGCGGCGAGGGAAGAGAAGGGAACGGAACGGCCCGCGGGTGCGCTGCGCTCCGCCCAAACTCCCGCCTCAGCGCTCCGCCGCTGGGCTGGCCCCGCCCCACCGCCACCGCCACCGCCCCCCGGGCCTGCCTCGCTGCTGCGACCTCGCTCGGTCCGAAGTCTAGTTGCGGCGGTCGGCATCATGGTGCGCTTGCTGAACTCCATTGTGGCCGTGTGCCAGAACATGGGCATCGGGAAGGACGGCACCCTGCCCTGGCCGCCGCTGAGGTACCGCGGCTCTGCCGGGCTCCTTCCCGCCGGGGAGGTGGGCGCGCGGGCGGACTACAACTCCCAGCATGCAGCGCGGCGCGCTCCCCGCCGGCGGGCTGTGCGGGGCCGCGCGTTGCATGCTGGGAGTTGTAGTCGGGGAGGGCAATGATCAGCAGGGCGGGAAAGTGGCCGCCGTGGCGGCTCGGGGGACCGTGACGGGGAAATGGCTACCGGGCCCCGCGGCCGTGCCGGGCAGTGGCTGCCGGGCCCCGCGGTGCTCCGGGGCTCGGGGAGGCGTGTCGACAGCCTCTCGGCCGTGGGTAATCTCTGCTGCGGGCAGACCCGGGGCCAAAGTTCTCCCTTCAGTCATGGCACCGGGCCGGGCCCTGTCCAGCCTCTCGTCCCCGAGCCGCGGCGGCATTTGCATCATGTTTTTTTTTTTCCAGATTAGGGAAGTGTAATTTTTTTCCTGAACCACGTTGTAATGCTTTTCATGTTGTTTTGTTTTGCCAGGAACGAGTACAGGTACTTCCAGAGAATGACGAGCACGACCCACGTGGAAGGTACCGTACTCCTGGCTGAGGTGCCGCTGCTTATTAAAACTAGTTCATGCAGTATTGGTCATGAAAAAACTGGTGATTGTATTCTCGCCTGACTTAACAGTCCTGCTTCTGCAAACCTTCCCAAGCCTCACAAGTATTTTGCCTCCATCTGCAGATTATTTCAGGTAGAGAAGCTTGAGGTGAATCAGATGTTTCTGGGCTGAACATGATTTCTAAAAAAATAATTTCAAAAAGTCCTGTTTCCCCAACTGATTAGAAAACTTCACTTACCTGTCTGTTCCTACAACTCCACCCCTGAACAAATTAAAAATTGAAACAGTTTTGTATGGCAAAGAGGTTTGGTTGTTTTTTTTTTCAGGCTGTATTAGCTTATCTTAAGTTGTTTGCTCTGGCTCAGCCTTGGCCATTTGTTCCACCCCTCTGACCCTTGTGACAGTAATTTTGCTCGGTTCTCTTAGTGCTGAGCCACCCCAACGTGCCAGAAAACCATAACCGTACTGACAACATGCAGCAGCAATTCTGCAGCCATGTGCAATATATCCATACACAGTAACATGCAACTGTGCTGGTAATACACAGCAATAATGTTCAGGCCCAGCAAGACCTTTGCACAAAGGAATTTTATAGACTCTGTTGATTTGGTGAGACAAAAGCAGTTGTTGTAGGGTGAAAAAAATTGTGAAGGGCAGCAGAAACAGAGATAAGAATACAAAAGATTAAAACAGCTAATTTGTTCTGACTGGGTACTTAACACTACCAGAAGAGACAGGTCTTGCCGTATTACCCCCATTCCTCTTTCACACTGACTTTAGTGCTGGTTTGACATTTCCTTCTGTGACCCAGTAGTCAAGGCTACTGGGTGTCTGTGGGGACTGTCAGTACGAGGTGTGAGGTAGGATCAGGTGTTGGGAGAGGAGAACAGGACCTCTCTGAGCCATGCAACCAGCTCACTGTGCCTGGTGGAATAAGAGCAATGAGAGACAGCAGGTTTGTCCTCACATTTCTGCTGCTTTCCCAATGTGGTCACTCTTTCCTGTGGGTTTTTTTTTTTTTTTTCCATGGTCCTGTTAAAACTTGTGTCTAGCAAAACTCACTTGTTTGCTAAAACTTCTAGACAGCCTAACATGTGCCTGTGTTTTGACTGAGTGACCTATTTCATATTCTGGTTTGAAGGTCTGTTCCATATTCAAGAAGGAATATTTTGCAGCAGTCTTAAGTGAAGGATTTTACTTACATTTTGAAGACCCGATTCAGTCCATTGCAACCTTATGTACAAAAAAGATGTAACACAATGTAAGTCTTTTTATGTGTCTGCGATTTGGATCTTACCCAGCACAAATAATCTGTAATCACAAAAAGATGTTTTAAGTATAATTTAAAAGAAAAGCTTTGCTCCATCCTGCCTGCAAATCTTTTGATAAGCTATGATGCTGACCAGCCAAGTTGCTTTGTAACCAGACCTCTTAATGCATTTTGCTGCCATAAATCTTCACAGCAGGGACATCACCATTGGCTCAAAAAAGTCAGAGTCACTAATTTTTGTAAGTGAAGATCCCTGATCTTGCCTTTAATCTGCTTGCATGTCTGCACTTGCCACTACTGTAATTTAGCTATTGGTCTAGACAAATCTTTGTTCTGACCCTGTAGGCATGCCAGTATGAATCTTGAGTAAGAAGATACTTCCATTCTTCAGAACTTGTATGTTTCCTTCAGCAGTGCTGTCAGTGATCTGTGCTAACACATCTAAATTGACATTGCAGTACATCTAAGAAACTTACTCATCAAAATTATCTGCAGAAGAGTCTTCAGACGTTGCTAATAAACAGCTGGAGTATTGGTTCTGTGCTGTGATCTAGCAGATCCAGCCTCTCAGACCAAGAAGCAGGGAGGATAGCTATGAAAAAATACTGTTTTCTCTAAAATCTCTCCTGCTGTGTAGTGCTGTTAAGAACTTCTGTTACCTTTTTATGAGTCTCAACCTCTTTGTTTATTTCTCTGTGATCTCCACTTCCTCATACTCGTAGAATCACAGAATAATTTGGGTTGGAGGGGACCTTTGAAGCTCATCCAGTGCCACCCCTGCCATGAGCAGTGACATCTTCACCAGATCAGGTTGCTCAGAGCCCCATCCAGCCTGGTCTGGGATGTCTGCAGGGATGGGGCATCCGCCACTTCTCTGGGCAACCTGGGCCAGGCTCTCACCACCCTGAATGTCAAAAATGTCTTCCTTATGTCCAGGTTGAATATTCCCTCCTTTAGTTTAAAACCATCACCAAATGTCCTGTCACTACAGGTCCTGCTAAAAAGTCTGTCCCCATCTTTCTTATCAGCCCCTTTAAAATATGGGAAGGCCACAATAAAGTCTCCCTGGAGCCTTCTCCAGGCTGAACACCCCAACTCTCTCATCCTGTCCTCCCAGCAGAGCTGTTCCAGCCTCTGATCATTTCTGTGGCTCCTCTGGCCCCTCTCCAACAGGTCCATGTGTGTCCTGTGCTAAGAACCCAGAGCTGGACACAGGACTCCAGGTGGGGTCTCACAGCAGAGGAGCAGAATCACGTCCCTCCACCTGCTGCCCACGCTCCTTTTGATACAGTGAAAGATAAACCCTCTTAGCAGGATACATATAAGAGATAATCATGTTATGAATGTTTGGGTTTGGTCAGAAATTATAGGTGAATTCTAGAATGTGATTGAACACCTGTTGCAGTTCTGCTTTGGATTTCATTTGGCTAGTTCTCCTAAAATTTGTCCTTTATATGGCTTCTTCTTTTTTTTTTTTTTTTTTTTTTCTTAAATAACAGTCAAAGCTGGGAATTATTGCTGGTTTTATAACTCAAATGGTGGAACACGCAAACATAAAGTCGATTACTGTGTACTGCTCAGATTTATAAAGAGAACAATGATGTTTTTTCACACTAAGAGAACTCTTTGACAATGTTAGTTGGTCTCACACAAAGACTGATTTGGCCTCATAACTATAGTGGAGCCAGTGTCTGTGTAATGCATATAATGGGCAATGACATGCCTTTTTTGATTTTTCTTTCAATTATAAGTTTATAGGTGTGCATGAGACTACTTTGCTGTCAACTGCCTGCCAATACTTGGAGGCCACAAACCTGTTCTTCTGTGCATGTGACCAATTAGAGAAATGAGGCCTAAGCTTGTGCTTTCGTTAAGTGCTGAAATGTGGTTTTCAAGGGAGAGGGAGGGAAAGTCCAGCAGTGCCATGAAACAACCAAAACAAATTTGGGACAGAGCAAAAATACCTTTTAAATAAGTGTTTTCTCTCTTATTCAGGTAAACAGAATGCAGTGGTAATGGGTAGAAAAACCTGGTTCTCCATTCCTGAGAAGCATCGTCCTTTAAAAGACAGAATTAATATAGTGCTCAGCAGAGAGCTCAGGTATGTTTGATGAATAATAGGCCTGTAAAATAAATAACAAGTCTGCACATAAGCATATGTGTAGCAATAAATATTAAAGTAATTCTAAATGTAACATTGTGGATATCTGGATATGAGGTTCTGAGTGGTATCATTACTTCAGTTTTTTAATTGTTATTTTAATTTTTTTGTATAATTAATTCACCAGATAATTGTAATTACATAATAAATACAAGCCCTAGCTCTGCATGCAAACTAACGATTGTCAGTAGTCTTTCTGACTCATGTATTAAACTGTGTTTCTCTAGTTCCTGGTTAGGTTGATGGGTCTTACTCCCCTTTTTGAAGTTTATTTTAATGAGCATTTAAGGAAAAGAACTGTCCTTTTTCAGAGCTCTCTTTTTGAATGCATCACCCACAGTCATCCGAAAATTCTTAAACAAAAATATTCATGTATAGTGGTTTATTTGTTTGGAGAATGTTGGTGAGTTTGGGACTGAATATGGCGGGGAGAGAGGGCGGGGGGATAGGGGCTTTTTGGCTAGTTTTATTGAATGAAATATTAATGGTTTAGAAATCTGTATTTCATTTTAGAGATATCAAAATTTCTCAGTTACACCTTTTTTAAAACATGATATAAAATTTCAGATCTGTAATTTATAATGCCTCTTAAGTCACAGTTATGATTAAACTCTGATTTATTAGGCACTCCTGCAGTCAGATGAGAATTCTAGCATAGTTTAACAATAATATGCATTTCAAAATAATTAGATATTGTGAAGCATTTAGTCATTTGTGAATTCAACAGACTGCATATCTAGATTGTATTGATTATCATGATGAATGGTACATTAATTATTTACTAATAAATCTTGGCTTTTTTCTAGGGAAGCTCCAGAAGGAGCACATTATTTTTCCAAAAGTCTGGATGATGCTTTAACTCTTTTGGATTCACCAGAGTTACAGAGTAAAGTAGACATGGTTTGGATCATTGGAGGCTCTTCAGTTTACAAGGTACAGTTAGAGTACTCCTAAATTACTCATTTTCTGCAGCTTTAGGAGGATAATTTCCTTCATGTGACCCAGCAAACTCCAGTGATTCCAACAGAACAAGTCTTGGAGAGTAAAATTTCAATTCACAAGAAACCAAATGTTGCTCTTGCTAAAGGTCCAGTATCATACAGTTATTGCACTTCTGCAAGCTTTTGTTAACTATCTAAATTGTTAGGTTTGTAAACGAAGACCCAACTTTTTACATTTATTTTACTGAGGTAGTAGACGGGCTCTGCAAAGGATGTGGGGAAACAAGGAGAAGTGATCCAAATTTTTAGCCAGAGTATGACATACAGGTAAGAAAAGAGGATTTAGAGAGAGCTGGCAGGTGATGGTATCAGCAATAATAGGAGATAATCATGCAACAAAACGTAGAACTGACTCTGTTTTCCCAAGCAGCAACCAGGCATCCCTGCTGTTCCCACTCCACAGGTTTCTCTTCATGTCTAGAACGTCTCAGTATTCAGGTGTCCATTCATGTGCCAAAAAGGCAGCATGTGCCACTTTTTTCTGAGGACTGGCTTTGCACAGACAAAGCCTTTTATAATCGCCTTGCTTTCCCACAAATGCAATAGTCTGCCTGTCCTTAACTGAGATATTAGCTGCGCGAACTGAGGGTCTGAAATAAAACCTGTCTTGTTGCTCGTTGTTTCGTCAGCCATCTTTCTCCCTTCCCCCAAAACTTTCTTCTCATCTTCTCTTTATGCGTGTAAAGTTTAGTCAACTCTCCATACCTCCACCCACATCCCTAGAGTCATGCTTTCAGCCCCTACACAATCAGGGTTCAGCCCTTTAACTCTCAATTGGTTTTAACTTGTTAAGTTCTTATATAATTTGTATTTCTCATCAAACAGTACCACACAAAACATTATTGCCATCAACCCTAGTTTCTTTCATATCAGTCAGGAAAATATGGAATAAGAACGACAATAAGCATTCTTCTGATTAAAAAAATCAAGAATTGTAAACCAATTCCCTTTTTTAGTATAGTAAAGGAAAAATAGTTCTGCTGTCCTTTAGGTCACAAGAAGTATGCTGGGAAATGTACTCCACTTCTTGTTTGGCACTTGTACTTCAGGTGTGTGAGGACAATGCCATCATGCTGCTGGTAGCAAATTAGAGCTGATAAAGTGCTTTGTATGCTGGGTGGGAAAATAAATGTTCTAATATTTCTTGCATTTGTAGTTTCTGCCTTTTGTGAACCTCTTCTTTGTGTCTTAGGGAATATATCTTCTACAGTAAAAAAAGGCAAGGTAGTTAGATATTGCAAAGATTGTAAGAAAAATAAGATGCATATGCAAATAGCCTGTAAAGTACTGTTGTTCCTGTATCTTTTTTAAAATTTATTATCAGTCTTGCATGTGGTGAAGTCCACCATGTATTTGATGTCCCAACTCATTCAGTCTATGATCAAGTATTAACACGTAGAAGTAACCTGTCCTTCACTCTCAGCCATTGAAATACCTGCTTCCAGGCAGTAAGTTTATTTCTGGAGACAGATTCTCTTCAGATTGAGCATAACTACTGGACATGAGCAAGGGACTGGACACTTTTTAGACTACTACTCACCAATCCTTAGATTATAAATAGGCAGTTTTGATCGAGAGTACTTTTGCAATATATTACTTGTGCTGGTCAGCGTAAGGGAATATGACTTAAAATTTGAACTGTTTTGCCCCTTTCAAATATCTACCTGGGATGTTTAAAAAGAATTTGTAATTCATTAGGGAGAAATCTGGCAGTTTTATATAGATTCCTGCATTCAAACTAGCTTTGTGATCTTAATTAGAAGGCTTTGATGGAAAACATACAGCTCTGCCAAAACTGCAGGTAATATTTTTAGTGCCTGTATTAAAGATTCACAAAGGATTACAGGAATATTGACATTATACCATGTAGAAATGTGTGGGAAGTAAAAGAGCAGTTGGTAATTTAAATGAATCATTTTGTTTAGTAATTGCAGATATTTGCTTTTAAAGCATTATTTGGATCTTACTACTTTGTACGGCTTAAGGGTTTAGAACTGACTATATTTACTAATACAAGCCTGTGATGGAGGGAGTGTAATTGCTTCAGCAAGTAAGTGCAACAGAAGCAGTTTGAAACAAGCGGTGCTGAGGACATGACATTTCTACTTTTAGCACATGGAGGAGTTTAACGTGAACATCAGATCTTTCAAACCAGGTAAAGCTTTATGAGGACAAACCTTGACAAGAACAGGCCACTCTGGAAAGCACCGTACTTTTCATCTGCCTCCTGCAGATAAGGGTCCCAGCCACCATCAACCCTTTTCTGTTTCTGGTCTTGTCCCTGGTTCCTCCTCATAATTTACAAGTAGCACTACCATGCCTCCTGAATATATCCACTTCTACGTCTCTGCATAGCCACACAACTGTGCAGTAGGGAGCTGTTTTAGACCACGAGAAGCTGGTCTGTTATGATCCCAGTCAGAATTGCATCCCAACTCTGTAATGTGTCGTTTAAAATGCTACTAAATAGAGCTAAGAGTTTGAAGAAGGACAGAATAGTGTAAGTTATCTTACATCCCTGTAGATGTTGGGAACTCAAGTTGTATGGCAATGAAGGAGCCTGTAAGCAATATGCAGCATGCTGTACAGATCCTGTCTGTAGGAAGGGCTACCCAATGCTGGTCATTGAAGCTGTTACAGGACTTCTTTACAAGAAAACAAGTCTATTCATCATTTCTGCTGGCAAACTTAAAGGATGTTCGCATGAGAACTTCTTGCTGCTCTTTTAGATAAAGGCAAGGACACACAGGTGGTGTAGGTGTCAGTGCCAAGTAAGAGCTGCCTACAGACTCTTCTGTTACAGCGTTCTGGCTGAGCTTATCCTGTGGTCAGGAAATACGTGCAGCACAGTACAGGGCTGGGCCTTTTCACGTTAATTGTTCTGTGCGTCACTAGCTCCCTAATGTACAGTGATCTTTTGGTCAGGATTGCTACAAAAGGGAACAGCAAGTTCACGCATGCATGCACCTGTTGCACTTATTTCAGGTGGGCTGCTCTGACAGCATGTCACGGGTTGTTGTAGATGTCTTGAAAGATGAGTAGGAAGATGGGGGATAATAGCATCCTTGGAGTCTTCAGTGTAGCTGCTTTGGCTTGGTTGATCTGTGGCCCTTGGCATAGGGGTTGAGCTCAGGTTGGTGGCATCACATTGGTAAAGGGATCTTGGAGAATAAGAAACAGATGCAGAATGTATTGAATGTGAGGGTGTGCAGCTGAGGCCGTCTGTCAAGAGCTACTACAGCAGCTTTGCCATTGCCAGGCAACAATTCCAGACTCCATATCATTATTCAAGAGAGTGGCTTCTTGTCCTGTGGAGCCTTTTAACACAGCTCCTAACCTTAGCAACTTCCGATCAGTTAATCGGTTTGGCATAGGGAGATCTACCATGATCAGGGTTGTTGTCACTGAGCTCCCTGAAACAATCCTCCAAACGGTCTTTCTGTAGATGGTATGAGTGGGGAATGCCTGCATGATCTTCCAGACCTTTGCTCTCTTTGTTTTCCCACACCCCTGGTGGGTGCTGTGGGCAGCACCACATCTCGCCTGGATTCTGGACTCCGGGTGGCAATCCAGAAGGGTTACCAAGGGTAGCCCATGAACTGGTGCAGATTCACACATTTCAGGATGTTTCCAAAGGACATCAGATTGAAGAGAGGTGCTGGCACCTTCTTTCTGCACAGAGTCACTCAAGATGTTTCAATGCCTGCCTTATCCACCTCTCTGGCCAACCTGGGCCAGGGTCCCATCACCCTTAATGTCAAAAATTTCTTCCTCATGTCCAGCCTGAATCTCCCCTCTTCTAGTTTAAAACCATCACCTCTTGTCCTACTCTAACAAGCTCTGCTAAAGCATCTGTCCCCATCTTTCTTACAGGCCCCTTTTAAATACTGAAAGGCTGCAGTAAGGTCTCCCTGGAGCCTTCTGATTTCCAGGCTGAACAACCACAACTCTCTTAGCTTGTCCTCCCAGCAGAGCTGTTCCATCCCTCTGATCATCTTGGTGGCCTCCCCTGGCCCCTCTCCAGCAGGTCCATGTCTTTCCTGACTGCCTCCTCTCTGTGCTTCATGCTGCCGCACCCGGATACCACACTGAAACACAAGCCTGGCTTATCCAGAGAATTGTGCTGAGGTGGAGCATCTACCCAGCTGCCTGGGTGCAGAAGGGCACATTATGCGACACTGGTGTCCAGTCTGTCTTTCTGTCTCCAGTACAGATGGCTCCTGTGTCTTGCCCAGCCTCTAAGAACTGAGGCAAGCAAAGGTTCTGGAGCATGTGCTCCAGGGTGGCATTTTGGGGGAAGATGCTGCCCTCGGCAGCAGAGGGGCAGCAGATGGGATGAAGGCAAGGGACTACTGCTATCTGCAACCTCTTCCTCGTAGGACTGCAGTGGGGAGAGGAGCAAGTCTGACAGTGTCTGAACATTTATAAGGACACAGTGCAGCCATCTGCTGCTTATGGCCATCCTGCCCACTGCCCCTAGGTCCTCAAGGACACAGTTCTCTCCATGGTGGTGCGAGTATTGACATAAGCTGCCTCAAGTCCTGTGAAGAACACAGAGAAAGGTGAGCTCTGAACAGGGTGTCCATCCAAGTCCTCGTGTAGGTTGTACTCAGACTGTGTTCAGCAGCATATTCTGGGAAGCTGTCTCTTCTGGGCCTTGACCTCTGTAGCTGGAAAAGGCAGAGCAGCTAGACAAAGCAAGCATTTTGGTGGGGGCAGGGAAAGCTGTGTAGGGTATTAGTATTAGGAAATGAGAGCAGAAAAGATTGAAAACAACTCCCACAGTCCAACAGAGGTTCAAAAAACTCATACAGCCTTCATTTTCCCAAGTGTGCCTTGACACTGACTACCTCGTCAGGTTTATAGTCTCCTGAT